>NW_027468663.1:35914089-35981589 GCF_046254945.1 Alosa pseudoharengus
CCCCGGAAAAAAAAATCACTAGAATGACACTAGCATGAGAGACTATGGTAGGATGCTATGGAGCATGCTAGTTTCAGGCTAGTCTCAGGATTTAATCTCAGGCGGGTTTCATATTAGTCTCTAGGTCAGCTACAGCCTTGTGTGTGACGTGTGTCGTGTGTGTAGTTTCCAGCCCCACATCGAGGAGAAGGTGCGTGAGATGGGAGACATCCTGAGCCAGGTAAAGGGCACCAATGTCCCTGCCAATGGCAACGGCAGCATTGCCACAGATGCAGACAACGTGCTCCAGCCCATCATGGACTTCCTGGACAGCAAGTAAGAGTTACACAGGCACACACACTCACACACTGGAAGTGTATGCATGTACATCAGTGATGACTAATGCGTTTATTTGTGTCTGTGTGTGTGTGTGTGTGTCAGTCTGTCTCTGTTTGCTAAGATTTGTGAAAAGACAGTACTGAAGAGAGTCCTTAAGGAGCTGTGGAAGTTGGTCATGAACACCATGGAGAAAACCGTCGTGCTGCCCCAACTCACTGACCAAACGGTGAGAGCACACACACACACACAGATTCACACACACGGTAATACTATCCAAACACTTTGATCTCATGTGAAGAACACAGTGACAGACCTGCCAACCTGTACGCATTTTGCGTAGCAACCACGCATTGTCACATCAAAGTACACCGGTTTGATTTGTTTTACTTAAAACTAGGCAAAAACTAGCAAACATCCAACTTCTCCGGAAAGCTCCCTGGAGCGTGTGAATTAAAATCTCCCGCAGATCTATTTTTATACGAGAAAAGAGAAAGAGAGAAAGTAAGAAGTGAGAATGACAGATAGGGCATAGTGATTGGCCTCTTTTTTTTTTCTTCAACCACCGGTGAGTTAAATGAAAGACTTGATGAGGTGAGCTTGTGTTCACTCCCAAATTTACATTCCCCCAGCTGCCGTTTTGCAAAACTAAAAAATCTCCACTGAGTACGATTGTGAATTCACCTAGGCCTAATAGTTTGATGTTGTCTTAGAAAGTTATTACTTGTTCACTACTTATTTCAGTTAGCATTATATTTTTCCATGTGTTGCTGATGGTACTGATGAAAGGCTCTCAGAGAGCGCAGATCTTTCCAAGCTAGGCCAAATGTAGCCATTAATATGAGCTGCTCAGTGATGATTTGTTTTTCTTTGGAGCATATAGATAATTTCTTCTTGATTATTAGCGTGAAAATAGCGAGACCAAATATTGGGCTTCCAGACAGATATCGCTCAGCTATTGCTGAGACCTGTCCCTTTAGTTGTGATATTGTAATCATTGCAGCCTCACAGATGGCAGAAAGACACCGCCATCTGAAAGAACATGTACAAGTGAAATTCTTTAAAAGCAATCAGTAATTTGCATTAGTCAGTAGGTAAGAATTGAACATTGAATGTATTTAAAAAACAGGAATTCGGAGATCTTTTTCTACAGCCTGCCGTCGTGCATTCCCTCTATATTATATCGGAGTCATGTTCATACTTTGTTGCAAAAGACACATATTGAGTTTGTTTATTATTGCGCTCCTCAACCAGGGGGACCCCGAGAGCAAATCTTGTTAAGGATGCCTTAAGGGCTAGCCTGCACACTGACAACAGCAGATGTCCATAAGCCTCTATCTACTGTAGCCTATATTCAGGTGAATTAATTATGTTGGCATAGCATGACATGTAATGGCAGCTTTTCGGCAGCCACTTCTGAGTGCGGATAACTCCGGACAACACACGTCTTAGAATATAGAGTAGTTTATTTATTCACCTTTTAAAAGTACAAACAAAAGCCTCTATCCCATTCACACGGTTGAAAAATTGTTTGCCACTTCCGCTCTACCTGGCCAAAGGTGTCCCAGCCCTTTAATAGGTATCCGTCAATCAGACGGCCAGACGTCACTTTCAATTGGCCAGACAGATTTAACACTTAGAATTGCGTACATATTCACTATAATTATTAACCATATTAATGAACATAAATTATTATCCTAATGTCATTGGCATTTTATCAATATTAATAATTCAAATGATTTTACAAGCATAAATATCAAAACGGCTCCAACATGAGGGATAGATGCATTTCTTTAAAAAGAAATATCTAATGATAATAGATTGAAAAGATGTAATAATAGACCAGACACAATTGAATAGAGATACTAAAATGGACAACATATCCACATCTGTCCCCATCAACAAAAGTGTTTTTCATAGGTCAGGATTATTAAGCTCTAAAACAGATTGTCAAAATGATAAAGCTAAAAAAATTCAGTTTGCATTTTCAGGAACACCTTGGATAAAATGTAGATAGACATGCAACATTAAAGATGGGTCGCTATCCAAATTGTTTTTGGCTGCATGCATGAAGGCCGACGTGAGCATTTTTTTTTCTCTGCTTGAGTTGCTACTCAAAACATTTCTTCAAGGTTGGCAGGTCTGCAGTGATGACCCTACTCTCTCTATCTCTCTCTCTCTCTCTCTCTCTCTCTCTCTCTCTCTCTCTCTCATCACTCGCGCCACAGGCTCTTGCTCATTGAGAACATGCATTGCACCCACCCAAAGCATAGAGCAGGGCTGCAAGCTGAGTGACAGGACCTGTGGCCAACCAGAGCCCTGCTGGAACCAAAGAACAAGAGTGCAATTTTATCAGAATTTGATTGAATTCAACTTGAGGAAGAACAGATTTAGTTGATGTTCAGTTCCCCTGAGATGTGCACAGTTTTCTCTTTTACAGGAAAGTGGGAATTTCAGTTGTAGAATGAATGTTCTTTTTCTAAACCATTTCTCTCTAACCTGCTATTCTCTCTGTTTCTTATACATCTCTACTGTTACCTACTCATCATTCTCCACAGATGATTGTAAGTACATCACCCTGTGTGTGTGTGTGTGTGTGTGTGTGTGTGTGTGTGATAGAGAGAGTGAGTGTGTATTTGTGTGCTTGCCCACCTCACTCCTGACCTCATTTCCTGCGATGACCTCGTATCCTGTTCACTCCATTCCTATCCTTCTCTTCTCTGTCCTCCTCACACGTCTCCCTGTATCCCTCGTTTCTCTCCTCCAGCAGCACCAGCATGACTCCCCCTGGACCAACCCGAGACAACCTCCTTTACCCTCACAGCTGACTGGCTGTCTGTCTGTCTGTCTGTCTATCTTCTTTTGTCTGCACAGCTTCCTACCTCAGAACAGTCTGTGTGTCTGTCTGTCTGTGTATCTGTGTGTATGTCTGTATTTCTCTGTCTGAATGCCCTAGCAACCTACTGTCATGTCCCGTGCTAGGGGTAAGGAACATGAGCAAAAAGGTTTGAGATGGCATAAAACCAAAGTCCTTATAGTGCTAGGGGTACGGAACATGAGCATAAAGGTTTGAGATGGCATAAAGCCAAAGTCCTTATAGTGCTAGGGGTACGGAACATGAGCAAAAAGGTTTGAGATGGCATAAAACCAAAGTCCTTATAGTGCTAGGGGTACGGAACATGAGCATAAAGGTTTGAGATGGCATTAAAACCAAAGTCCTTTTAGTGCTAGGGGTACGGAACATGAGCAAAAAGGTTTGAAATGGCATAAAACCAAAGTCCTTATAGTGCTAGGGGTACGGAGCATGAGCAAAAAGGTTTGAAATGGCATAAAACCAAAGTCCTTATAGTGCTAGGGGTACGGAACATGAGCATAAAGGTTTGAGATGGCATTAAAACCAAAGTCCTTATAGTGCTAGGGGTACGGAACATGAGCATAAAGGTTTGAGATGGCATTAAAACCAAAGTCCTTTTAGTGCTAGGGGTACGGAACATGAGCAAAAAGGTTTGAAATGGCATAAAACCAAAGTCCTTATAGTGCTAGGGGTACGGAGCATGAGCAAAAAGGTTTGAAATGGCATAAAACCAAAGTCCTTATAGGCAAGTCCCACCACTCGGCTTCCAACGGCAGTTATTTATATTGTCAATCATTCCGTTTCCGTAAGTTGGTTACCTACATTACTGGAAGGGGCGGGATATGTGTGGACAACTACCATATTGGCTGTAAGAACCAGTGGCGAGGTGTAGGGAAAATGTCCCAGGAAGCCAAGTGACAAATGTTTATTTATTTATTTATTTATACATTTTGCGCAATGTATAGCGGCGCAACATACTGTAGCCTAACCTACAGGCCATGTAAAATAAACTGGACGAGGGACACTTGTAACAGCAACACACGCCCGCTGTCTCTCTCTCCCTCCCTCACACATTGGCTGCTGGAGGACGTCCTCCACACAACTGCATACTCGACCACCACTACATTACCCCTATGCATAGGCATAGAAATCTAGGCTATGTAACACACAATGCCACGACAATGTAGAATAACAATGCAGCCTGGGGGGTATTCCAAGTACGTGGTTTATGACAAACATGGGTCAGTTAACTCAGAGTAAGTGGTAAACCTCCTACAACAAGAGCCCTATGGCCTTGTTTTGTTTGGAGAATGAAGCCATACAGCTCTTCTATTAGGAGGTTTACCACTTACTCTAAGTTAACTAACCCAGGTTTGTCACTAAACCACATTCTTGGAAAACCCCCCTGGCTACTGCCAATCGTAACAGCAGCACACACGGGCTCTCTCTCCCTCCCTTGAAAGTCCTAAACACATCTACCCTCTCTATACAAACATCCAGATTTGTCATTGGTCTGCCATCAGATTTAATTGTTGTTGTTGTTGAAGCAGTAGTTTACTAAAATCCTTTTGTAGGCCTACTAACAATTCCAAATCTCTACTGTCTACTGGCACTTGCTAATGTGATCTAATCTCAACAAAACTCAAAATTGCACCTAACTAAACGACTGATGGACTGGAAGGGATAGATGAGGAGGATGGCTTCCCTTTGGAAGGTGCTGACGGATCACAGTTTGACAGTGACTGTAATTATACCTAATTTGATTGGTTGATCATCTTTTTTATTTACACATTGCTTTAGTGATAAGGATTCCAACTCGGGCTGGATGCCACTTGGAGACGATGGGAGTGTAGTACTGTGTTTCAGGAGGAAACGCCACTGCAACTAATCCCACACATTTCTACGGAGGATTCTTTGAGTGCTCCTCATTATAAAGTCTCTGATGAAACAACCACAAAGGGTAAATTTAAAGTATTTATTTACAAAACATAGAATGATAACAAAAAGAAGAATCAGAAACTAAGGCTGCAAAACCAAGTCAAAACACTCAAAAGGACTCAAAAGCAGCCCCTGGTGATCAGTCTTCCTCCCAGTCTCACTCTGAGGGCAGGCAGGAGCGATGGTAACCGCATGGGTCAGTGTTCACACGTCAATCACCCACGGGACTGTCTGAAACAATTCAGGAAACAGCAAACACAGAACAAAACAGAAACTGGCACAAAACACACACAGGGATGTAACACCTACCTCTGAACTGTCTGTCTTTCTGTTTTTTTCTTCTCCCTGTACACAGCAACCAACCACAAAGCTGTCTGTCTGTCCGTCTCTCAAAGCTGTCTGTCTGTCTTTTTGCACACCCTCACAGCAACTTATCTCTCTGTCTATCTGAGTGTTTCTTCGTCAGTGTGTTTGTATGTCTGTCCCTCTGTCCTGATACCTGCTCAGCAGTCCCCCTACAGAAGACTGTCTGCAGTGTTATGCAATCCTCTTTCCCTTTTCCTTCTCACAATCTCCTTCCTCCTCTTCCTCTTCCTCACTCAGCAGCACATCCTTCCTGTCTGACCTCACCCCACCCCCTGCAGTGAGAAACTATAATAATATGATACTCCATCCCTGCCCTAGTCCTGACCCCTGACCTCTGCTGAAGCTATGAGCGCTGTGGCTAGAAGGTTCAGGCCGATGGCTAACAGGCAGGTCATGGACCTGACCACTGGAGCTCTGAGGTAGCAGAGGCGCAGCCAGCAGATGAGAACAGAAGTGAGAGGAAGAGGGTCAACCTTGGCAGCTGGCTGCGAGTTTTGGTTCCGCTGCAGTAGTTTAGGGCAGAGGCAGTGGGCATAGACGTCAGAGACATCAGTCAGTCAACGCTGAAAAGCTGGAAGCTAAAAGTCTCCACAAGCAGTTTTCCCCCAAATCTAACCCACAACAATATTCTCATCATGCCCCTGGACTTTAGCATAGAATTAACAAATGCTGATCAATAACACCAATCAATTATCTTTCTGTCTTCCTCTCTCTCTCTCTCTCTCTCTCTCTCTCTCTCTCTCTCTTTCTCTCTTCTCTCTCTTCCTCACAGGGCACACAACTCATCTTTAATGCTGCCAAGGAGCTGGGTCAGCTCTCCAAACTCAAGGTGAGGATCCACTGCAGTTTATAACACTCTCTTCACTGACTGGGGCCAGACTGGGGCTGTGTTCTCTTCTGTGTTGTCATGTGGATACAGCTGAAGGAGCTCTGGTCTGCTCTGTGAAAGGCCTCTACTGTCACTCGCTTTCTTACGGGTTGTAACAAACAACAACAATAACAACAATAACACCAACAACAGTATTACTCTCTGTAAGACATGGCTGCTGCCGTTGTGAGTCTAACACTAGTCTGTGAGAGACAGTCTGTGAGTTCAGTGGTGTCCCCTGGAGCACAGCAGAGCTGTCCATACACACACAGACACTAGCGCTGCTCAGTGGGGTCCGTAGAGTTTCCTAGGGCTTGTTTCACTATTCTGCTACTCTCATATTATACAGATATTTTTGTGGACATTTATTTAATTCTGTTGCTGATGTGGACTCTCTGTTACTGTGTGTATGTGTGTGTGTGTGTTTGTGTGTGTGTGTGTGTGAATGATACAGGAGCACATGGGACGAGAGGAGGCCAAAGCCCTGTCACCCAAACAGTGTGCAGTCATCGAGCTCGCCCTGGACACTATCAAGGTACAACATCAACATTAAGAAATGCACTAGACAAGTGTACAAGCAAACAACCAAGCAAACAAAGAAATGTCATGTGGTTTTTTTCTACAGTATCACCTTCACCTTTAACAAAACATTTGATTTATTATTTATTATGTATTCAGTTTCACTTTAAGCAAACTCATAGATATATATATACTAACTAGATATCTGCTTCTCAGCATGCGTCAACACCGCCGCCATCTTGGATCGGGGATCTGAAGCTCTAAACCAGTTCTCCCGTGTTGTCAGTATTACCGATTTAGCGACGTTTGGCCATCCCCAGTGATAGAAACCCTTATCTAGCGACAAATTTGTCGACTTCTCACAATGATGGCAAACTCGGTTTCGTTGTTGAAACATTTGTGAATTAAGCTACATCTCGTTTGCCCAAAGCGTTGTTGCCCCATGATTATAAAAGTAATGACTGGCCTATGTAGTATCAGAATATGTTAAAGCACGGAAGTAAATGTTCTACAGATCTAACAGCAACTTCTGGTGATATTACAACCTAAGTCAACGAGACGAGAGGTAGGCTATGTAGGCTCAACCAGAGCCTGTCTACGGAGAGCATGTTCGCTTCCATTGTATCGAACCTGGTTGCAGTTCACCCATAGTTCCTCTAGGGGCGGCCGCGAGCTAGTGCAGAATGAATGGGAGTCTATGGAGCTAGACGGGTAAGTTTATTATTGTCAAAAGCTTAGTTTTCTCTGGACTCGACCATAAACACATGTCTGTCAGTTGGAACAACCCAAAAAACTAGAAAATTTCTTGAGATTTTGACAATTTATGGTGATTTTATTTTCGTTAGATCTTTGCCTAGATTGACACTAATGCATTAAAGAGGAGTGGATCCCCGCGGCAAGATGGCATCCCTACTGATGCATTCGTTACAATGAATAGCAATAGAACTATGTGGTCTCTGCATTCATTGAGAAATGGACAGATCTACTATTTGAAAGACAAACGAACAGAGAAATGTGCCAGGTCATTGGAGTGGTGGTTTGCTTTTGGTGGCAGCGTGTGTGCTTGTTTCCCTCCTGTGCAGCAATACTTCCATGCGGGTGGAGTGGGTCTGAAGAAGACCTTCCTGGAGAAGAGCCCTGACCTGCAGTCTCTGCGCTACGCCCTGTCCCTCTACACGCAGGCCACTGACAAGCTCATCCGCAAGTTCATCCAGTCGCAGCACACTCAGGGTAGCTAGCCCTCCCTCTGTTCACCTCTGTACCACCTCTCTCTCTCTCTCTCTCTCTCTCTCTCTCTCTCTTTCTCTCTCTCAATTCAGTTCAGTTTTGTTTTATTAGCATGACTGTAGGTACAGTGTTGCCAAAGCATAACAGTAAAACAGCATGTTAAGTTTTAGTATAACACTGAAAAATGTCTCTGTTTATCTGTTAAATCTGTTAGGGGATGCAGTATTTGATAGCAAAATATAAATTCATGAGCCCTCTATTTCTCCACTTATATTGAACACCCTAATGAGTGTTTCTCTCCCTCTCTCTCCAGTCCATGGAGGTAAAGGTAAAAGGTACACAGCCAACGAGGAGACTTTACCAGAGAAAGGTGAGCTACAACTGATTCTACACCAGTAACACACAGGGCACACACACACTCACACAGACACACACACACACACACACAGGGTATATACACGAATGGAGTGGGTGCTGGCTGTGTCATGCTTTTAGCCTTCTCCTCTGAACGCTACAATGACACGCCCACTCTGGTTCACAGGAAAAAACATCTATTTTTTGGTTCCAGTTCCTACCATGTTCTGAACTGGTTTTTGTTTGGTCGAAACGCTCCGAACAGTTCAAATGTTGGTTTGCGAGCAGGAACGGAACCGGTTCTCTGTCGGTGGGAAAGGGCTATCAGTGGTCTGGGTGTCTTGACAGTCTCTAGTCACCTGGAGAGTCGTCCTGTGGCTGTGGTCTGAGGCCCTGGACAAACGTCTTTGATCTCTGCAGTGAGTGTGTGGATCAAGGTGGACGCATCCTGCTTCCGCTGGCGTCTGGCCCTCTCACTGGTCTGAGCACGGTTGCCTGGGCCAACAGCGTGTTTTATGAGAATGATCGTTCATTATGCGATGTCTGCTTCCGTTGAGCAGGTCATTGAGGGGAGGATGCTACCCCTGGCAACCTGCCTGGCACCCTCTCATTAGATTAGAAAACCCCTTCACACACACATACACACACACTCACACTGCAGGTCTGGAGAAGCACCTCCTGTAGGACAGTGTGTGTGTGTGTGTGTGTGTGTGTGTGTGTCTCAGAGGTCTGCGTGTGTAAGCTAGCAGCCCCCCATAAAAGGTACTTTACTGCCCAGTTTTATAAGATTGGCTGTTTTCTATAGCGTTCTCTAGCGCACTCATCCATCTAAAACCCTTTAATCTGGAAATGGACTTACCTCTGCTCCTCATATATCCCTCCTCCATCCATCCATCCATCCACCCATCCATCCACCTCTGCACCTCTGGTTCTGTCTGGATGCTGGCAGGGATGAAAGCCACACCTCTCTCCAGCCTCAGGTCACCACGTCTCTGAAAGGAGCATCTCATGATTAAATCCCCCCACCACACACATACACACACACACATATGATTCTGGCTGTGTAACACCAGCTTGGATGCTGCTGTGTTTTCTTGTCTGGTTCCAAGGGTTAAAACTGTGTGTGTGTGTGTGTGTGTGTGTGTGTGTGTGTGTGTGTGTGAGTGTGAGGGTGAGTTGGAGTGTGAGTGTGAGTGTGAGTGTGAGTGTGTGTGTGAGTGTGTGTGTGTGTGTGTGTGTGTGTGTGTGTGTGTGTGTGTGTGTGTGTCCAGCCCCACCGTCTTGTGCTGTACTTCTGCATAATTCCAGGTGACTGCCATCCCTCCCCACTCTGCCAACTCTCCCCACAGAGCCTCCACGTCACATCTGACCCCACGGGACAGCGCCCACGGTGACCAGTTGTTAGGGAAATGAGCTCAGTGTTTCCTGCCTGTAGTGGTGTCTTAGGGAGTGGCCACACAGGGCCCTGCAAAAAATGCTCTCTGGCTCCACACTGCCCCCTTGTGGATAGTGCTAACTCCTGCAGGCGCAGTGCACTCAGGAACTCAGTTTGGGGACAAACGCCTTAAGATCTCAAAGGAACTTTACTGTTGATATCCACAGACATGAGAAGAGCATATAGACAATCAATTCCTGAGGTTTTACATGTTTTTAGAAACAGGGATTAATGTCCATTCTTTGGATGGAGTAAATGGATATTGTGTGTGTGTGTGTGTGTTAGGTGTTTGCTGTGTGTGTGTGTGTGTGTGTCTATCTGACAATGTGTCTGTATGTTTTCTGCAGCCTCAGGAGTGGATGACCAGGTTGGAGAAGTCTGCATGAATGTAGAGCTCTTCACCGACCCAGGAAATGGAGCCAACAAGATCAACATCAAAGGTGTGTGTGTGTGTGTGTGTGTGTGTGTGTGTCTGTGTGTGCGTGTGTGTATACATATATATGTGCAACCTCTGTCTTTATATTTGTTTACATTACAATTGTTTTACAAACCATCTAGTGTATACACACATATGTAAATGATTAATCACTAATGTCTTTATATCTCATTGGCTTCTTCCTCTCCTTGTCTGTGATTAACAGTGGTGTCAGCCAATGACCTGCGCTGGCAGACCCGTCCGTTCCGTCCATTTGTTGAGGTCTACATCATTGGTCCTCACCTGAGCGATAAGAAGCGCAAGTTTGCCACCAAGTCCAAGAACAACAGCTGGTCGCCCAAGTTCGCTGAAACCTACCAGTTGTAAGTTTCTACAATGTACTGTGTCCTCATGGCAACAAGGACATCATCTGACATATGCAGTCATCCAAAGTGATCAAAAGTAAATAAAGCAATAGTAGGCTAGGCTGCAATAGAATAATACATAAAGTAGGCAAGTTCAGTTTCGGTGGTGGTTGTTCAGTGTCATGCCTTAAGAGGGCGCTTGGCAGCTTGCTGTCTGCTATTGTATCCAGTCCATAATGTTTGTGCTGTGGCAGTAATGGATGTGACTGCTAGTTTGTGACAGAGCCAGGCCCAAATGTCATGCGGTATGTCTGACTTCTTGGGCATCTGTAAAGTTCCTTGAGACATATTCATATGTTACAGTGCTATATAGTGTTGTCACGATACCAAAATTATGACTTCGATACGATACCTGCCATAAATATCACGATGCTCGATACTAAAACGATACTACGGCGAAATCCTAAGATATCTGGAGAAGAAAGGACTCATACCTCCTCCAAGTGTATTGAGTCATTTGTGTTGAATTTGGTGCACTTTTGTAGTGTGTAGGTCAATTCTGGGTTCTAAACTTCCTACATAATTATTATTTTTTTTATAGTCAGTAAAATAGTAGGCCTACTTTGTGTGATTAAGTCCTTTATTGTTTGTTATAGTTCATTTACATTGTGTTGTGGCAATA
Source organism: Alosa pseudoharengus (assembly GCF_046254945.1). Lineage (NCBI taxonomy): Eukaryota > Metazoa > Chordata > Actinopteri > Clupeiformes > Clupeidae > Alosa > Alosa pseudoharengus. The sequence continues at coordinate 35,925,428 of NW_027468663.1, forward strand.
AAGTAGCTTTAAATAGCCAAACTAGGCTAGATCAAGGTCAGTGTTAAAATTACTGCATGCAAATCACTGAATGCTATGCAGAGGGGCCTAATCTTTAGGCCATCTGATGTACAGTATAGGCTACCCTAGGCCTTCCCGTGTTCATGGGATTTCTTTGACAGTTGCAAAGGGGAAAATGTGAGGATAGTCTTCTTTGTCCCCATTGTACAAGTAAGACGTTCCAACCACTCAGGTCTTCGTCAGATAGGCCTACACCATTACCTGTTGCAATATATCTGTGTGCATTCCTACATTACGTCTATTTCTTTGATAACATGATTTGCTACCACGTACTGTAACAATAAGCCGCTATTATTATTAGGACTCAACACGCTTTGGTGGTGTTATGCTGTGGGCTTTAATTAGCGCATTTCGGGTAGCCTATCCTACATCTGGGCAATAATTATTGAACAAATTGCAGTCTACATGCCATGACAAATATTACCAGTAGTAGGCTGCTACTGACCGAACATGAAATAGATCGTTTACAAGTTATAGTAATGTTATTCTGGCGTGAACATTGCACTTTCATCGCGTTAGCACCCTTGATTACAGCTCGTTATGTCTCGTCAAAATGATTACAGCTCTGTCTCGTCAAAATTCATTGATGAAGGAAGGTTCGCTTTATCCCAGAGAACCATACTCGTTTCACTTAGGCTAGACTAAAACATAAGAGAAGAACTTGGCACTAACCACGTAGTCGTGTTTTCTATAGCATATTCGTTAACCTGTCGTTCTTTGAACTCTTTAAAAATGTTGGGATATATCTGCGAGGTGTTTAGCCAAGTTCCATGCGTAGCCTACTGCTTTTAAATGACTTTGTGTACCTGATGGCTTGCCTTCACGCGATGTATCCGAAATAGAAATAGCACACCTTTTGTTTTATCCACAAGGCCTAGAACTGTCGGCAAAGAACTATGTTGACGTTGGCTGCGCACTCACTCACTCAGAGCTGCCTGCTTGACACGCCCACTTGCCTAGATGCGTGCAAGGAGCAGTGGGAGCAGCAGTTGACACAGACACAGAACGTTATTATTTTAATAAAGTATCGATTCTAAAAACGTCTGAAATCGTATCGTTTTTTGCGTGAAGGCATCGCGATACCTTTTTAGTATTGATACACCGTGCAACACTAGTGCTATAGAGATCAAACTGAATTGAAGGGAATTGAATGTGCTACTGCAGGGTCTACATGACGATATTATGCAATGTGACACCTGCATCTCTCTCTCTCCCTCCCTCTTCCCCTTTGTTTTTCTCTCTCTCTCCATCTCTCCACCCCTCCCCTCCGTCTGCAGTACCCTGGGTACAGAGCTGGGCCCGGAGGACTATGAGATGCAGGTGGCGGTGAAGGACTACTGCTTTGCGCGGGAGGACCGTACAGTGGGCATGACCGTGCTGCAGCTGAGGGAGCTTTCGTCACGCGGCAGCGCCACCTGCTGGCTGCCGCTGGGCAAGCGTGTGCACATGGACGAGACCGGCCTCACCGTGCTACGCATCCTCTCGCAGCGCAACAACGACGAGGTTGCCAAGGAGTTCGTCAAGCTCAAGTCTGACCAGCGCTCTGCCGAGGAGGGACGCGCCAGCTAAGGGGCGACCGTCGCCACAGCAACAAGACCCCCCAGCCATGCCCATCACCTAATGGACGGCCCAATGACCTTTGACCTTTCTTGATGCCACCCCCGAACTCCCCGCACCTTACGTTACCCCTGATTCCACACCACTGGGTTCTGTTGGGGTCGGGGGTGGGACAGGACAAGAGGGCTCAAAAGGTCATATCTGCCCCTGGTGACCCCTAGGGGTTGCCCCTGGCAACATTCGAGAATATGTGCAATACACACGTGGATGCATTCTCTATCTCTCTCTCACACACACACACATTCACACATGGACACGCGCTACGCACACACACACCAGTGGAGCTCAGCTCAGTAAGTCAGTGCACCATCTCAGTTGAGAATGGGTTGCCATGGCAATACTTTAATCCCTGTATTTTATAAATAGATTTATTTGTTTTCTTTATTCTTTGACTTCTTTTAATCACAGGGCTACTAGCATTATGAGTTAACGACAAACATTGATAAAGAATTAATAATTATTTAATAAATACAAGCCACTCTCCAGCTATTAACATCTGCTAATAATAATAATATGTTAATAACTGGGGTGCCACTCAGCTTGCTGTCTGGCACTGAAATGTAACTAGCAATGAGTGTGTGTCTCTCTCTCTCCTGAGCACTGTGGACGGCCCAGCACTCCGGCTCCCCGCACACTACCGCCCCTCTGCCCTCTGGACCCTCCTGCTTCGGACTGCTCTGCCTCAAGCACAGAAACACACCCGCTCCTGCCACTGCCCCGATTCCCCACCCTCTGGACACACACACATATACTGAACTCTTAAACCACTTCCTGAAAAAGAACCCTAGGGGTGGGACTTTTATTTTGACAGAAAATGTACTTGGCCTTTTTTTTTTTGCATGTTCTATGGTATAGCCACAGCCTTGCCACATCCTGTGTGTTCTCTCTTGTCTGTGTGCGTGTGTGTGTTCTCTCTGTGCTGTTCTTCTCTGTTAATTAATGTCCTTCAACATTGTGTCTTTTTTCACCTGCTGGTTTGCTTCCTCATGAAACATACACACACACACACACTTTATTATATCATTATATCTCTACTAAATCTCTTGTTCTTGTACAGACACACACACACACACACACAGAGAGACACACACACTCTCTCTCTGTAGGTGCCTCCCTCAGCTGCAGGCTCTGTGTTGTGTGTCAGCATGCTGTGCTTCTGCTCCCTCACTCACACTGTTTACTGCTACTGGCCTGTTTACTACACCTGGTTGTTTGTTCGTTTGTTTGTTTGATCGCTTCTTTGTGTTTGTGTCTTGGTCTGTGGGTAAAGAACTGAGCCCATAGATAAATGCTGATTGTGTCCAGTTCCATGGCACTGCTTTGCAACAGAGACTGACGCAGCAGGGTGAGGGTCACTGATGCTCTGGACACTGTAGAAGGAGGTGTAGGAGAATGAGGAGGAATACTCACTGCGGAAGGCCAGTCATGGGATCAGGCTGAAGAACAGTCCACGCCTGTTGCCACAGTCCTGTTACAGATTGAATTTTTTCTCATGAATTTATGGCAGAATGTTATCTTTTTGAGGATATCACAAAGAACACAAGGGTCACTGCTGGGAAGAGAAGAGAAAGACACAGAGAGAGAGCGAGTGTGCAGTGCTCTGGCCCTGGACCCGTCCCCAGCTCAGCCCCAAGCCTGGGAGTTTTACCCCCCTCCCCCACCCAGAAACCACCCAATACCCCCGGCCCATCAGACTTTGGGCCCATCAGTGAGACAGCAGCACTCAGCAGATGGACGACCTGACCATAGAGGAAGCCAATAGCTGTGCATGACATAAAGATCGCATGATCTCACTATGTGCTCAGGATATGCAATTGTGTGTGACTCCTGGTTAGGCAATATATACATTCTTGCGCACTCACACACACACACACACACACACATTTCCCAATTAGCCATATGCTAGCCCACTCTGCCTGCTGATGTGTAGTGAAGTCTGGTCTTCTTCAGTTGGATTTGTTGTTTATCATCTTGTTTTCCACAGAGTCTTAAAGCAATACTGATCAGAGCCTTTGCTTGGCTACAGAAAGAGTCCCATACTGTTGATTGATGGGAGCGTAAGCGAGTGAGGCCTCAGATTATGGTCAACCCTAGAGTGGATCCAGCCTCGATCTGGTGCAGGCCTGGCTACGTTCTGGCCCAGTTCCGCTGCCCAGTCGGCTGAGGTTTTGGTGCAGGAGGACCAGCAGGATGACGAGGATGTTTGAGCTCGTCTTCTCTAAGATGTCTCTGTCCAGTGGACAGCCAGTCGTCACCTTGTCCTAGGAATGATGTGTTCTGTTGAAGATACCCCAACTGTCCACTGTCCTGTCCTGATCTCTTCAACGGTCTTCAAATGTTTACAGTGCAATATATATAGTAATGAAATTAGCACAATAATAAAAAAAAATATATATATATACACATTATGAAGAGTTTGGTTCCAAAACCAAAGCTATATATCCATTTTTTTTAAAACATTAATAAGTCATGTTATTTAATTGTGTATGTTATTTAACATGTTGTTTAATTTGTTGTTGTGTTTTGATTAAGTAAAGATAAATCAAATAGAAATAACCCAATTACAGTTCTACTGAAATTACCTGGAAAACAACATTTTAAAACATTATTTATGAAAATGGAGGATATAGCGTTTTGGAAACAAACTCGCCAATATATATATTTATACAAAAAAAAAAAATAAGTGGAATTTTTAGGAATAGTGCAAATTCCACAAACCTTTGTCGGTATAGTTACTGCTGAGTCTTGCAGACATTCTAGAGTGTTTCCTGATTCTAGAATGCCTTCTAGAATGTGTTGTCTCGACAGAGTTGGAACTGTTAACTAACTTGGGGGCAGGCGACTCTGGGGCAGCCTTGGGGTTGACCTGTCCTCCTGGAAGACTACCAAATATCAACGGCACCGGAATGTCACTCCTGCAGTGAGTAGTATAGGCCTTCATGTTGGGGTAGACTTGAAACTGTCTCGGTGAAATGTTCCCTGGCTTTAACATAGAGACAGTATTCTAACACCCATCACGTACATGCACACACATATACACACACGCTCAAGCACAAAATGGGCACGGACAACACATAAATGCATGCATGCATGCACGCAGAAATGTCACCATGACAACTCAGCGTTGCCCACCTTGTGAATAGACCTAAGTGCATGATGGGAATTCCACTTCAGTGCCAGCACGCATCTGTGATGTTACCTGCCAACTACCCAATGATTGCTTGGTCTTTCTTTTCCCCTTTTGCTTTGAGTTTAGCGACTCGTTACCTGTTGGACTTGCCCCAGAGGTGACTTTTTTTCTCCCCGCTTGTGACTTCACGTTCAGCATTTGTTTCTGAATGTAGCGCAGATATAGAGGATTGCATGAGAGGATCTTTTTATACTGAGGATGTTTCTAAGTTTTTTAATTCTCGTTATGATTATTCCTATCACGGAATGAGGATGGGTGTCTGCTGCATTGCTTCCTATTAATAATAAAATAAAATAATGATTAAAAAAATATCTGAACCCAAGACCCTGTGCTGCCTGGTCCTTCAGAATCTCAGAGGGGTTCTAAAAATGCATGGCTTAGTGACAAATCTGGGTAAGTAAACTCAGTTAGGGGTTCATCTCCTAATATAATTCATAAGGCATGGGGTTCTTTTAGATGGTTTACCACTTACTTAGTGAACTTACCGTTTCTTCACCAAACCATTTACTATGAATACCATCCAGATAGATGATAGATAGATACTTTATTGATCCCCAGGGGAAATTCAAGGTCTCAGCAGCATACAGCAACAGATAGTCAGTCTATACAGATATAGTACCTGTATGTCCTTTAATAATTTCTCTGACTGGTGTTTTTTTCTCCCTTCGATAAGGTGCATACATTTCAGAGGAACATTGTTGTTTCCTGGTGTTGTTAGAAATGCATGTTTATGACAGGCCTATAACCATGCTTGACAACAAAAACAACTAGAAAACGTAATTCCAGGGAATTACCTGTGCATGAAAATGCAAAACATATGGTGCGAATATATTGGTATATTGTTAACACAGATGATGTGCTAATTGGCTAATTATGTTAACACTGTAAACAAGTTAACTGTGCTAACAGTATTAGTTTGCCAACTCAGCTAATGTTTTCTAGCAGTTATGCTAACTATGGTAATTATGCTAGCTATGCTAACCATGTTACTTACCTTGGTTGCTAGGCTGTTGCTAGGGTACTTGAGGTGGTTGCTAGGCTGTTGCTAGGTTAGTTGTGGTGGTTGCTATGCTGGTTGCTAGGTTAAACTCATTGGCTGCTATATTGGTTGCTAGGTTGTAACTGTGGAAGTGGTTGCTAGGCTGTTGCTAGGGTATTTGACATGGTTGCTAGGCTGTTGCTAGGTTAGTTGTGGTGGTTGCTATGCTGGTTGCTAGGTTAAACTCATTGGTTGCTAGGATGTAACTGTGGAAGTGGTTGCTAGGTTGTTGCTAGGGTATTTGAGGTGGTTGCTATGTTGGTTGCTAGGTAGGTGGTGGTTTAATATAGTTGGAATGGCTGAACAGTTTTAAATAATTAGATAGTTTAAATGGTTAAATTGTGAATTATTGTGGTGAGGACTTTTATTTTGAAACAGTTGTGGACAGAGGAAGCAGTGCAACAGGATATGTAGTCTTAAGATAATGAGATTGTATGCTTAAAGCAAAGATTCTATAGTTAACTAAGATGAATCATAAGAGATTCACCAATGGAACAAAATGGCACTAGTTCCGGACTCCTAAATAGAGTGTGCCAGTGACGCCAAAAAAAAATTTTGAACGCCAGTCTATGGCGAAAAAGAAATTATTTTCTGGTCCCGGTTGACTTGTGCCTTGAATTACCCATACTAGTGCAGTGCCCGTTGAAAACATGCCATTCCTAAAGAAAACCCGTAGCTCAATTACATGCCCACAGGTATGCCTGCTTTAAAAAATAGGATGATAGGGAAACATCATTCCAGCTAAGCATTCAATAATGAATACTGAATATTATAATATATTAGCCTATAATTAATGTGGCCTCTAATAAATTTAGGCATGGCTGCATGTGACATTTCTACAGATCAGAATGACATAATGACAACTGTTTTGAGTTAAGGCTAAATGTGTATAGCTTACTGAATAACTTCCTAATGCTATTCGAAGCTTGCACATACTTTTATTTTGAGTGGTCACTACATACCCGTGTTTGATGGCGTGATAAGTGCCGTCGCTCAGTCTGCAACTTGTCTAACGTTAGCTATGTGGCATTAGCCTATCGCTCGTTTCAATTTGGGACCTTGCAGTCGGAATTGTCGTTTTAGTCAAAGTCTCTTGAAAGTCCAAAGTAGCCTGGGCTATTCGAGTGGTCACTACATACCCGTGTTTGTTGTCGTGTTTTTGCAAGTAATCATCTTATGGAAGCAAACTGCATACAGGAAGTCTTTATTGTTGAGGAGAGACATGAGAATCATCTTGCATCTTAACCCACAAGCGGTTCCCGAGTAATCCGTTTAAATTGCGACTGACTATCATCAAAGTGAGACTTAGCAGAGCCCGTTCTCTGGACCTAGCTGCTGTCAGTACACGATCCATGGGGTGGAGCTCCCCTGAAACTGGTCCCCTTGGAAACAGTGCAGTGCAGCGATCATAGACTGTAAAAAATAGGCAGCGATACACGTCCTACGTAAATAAGCATATTTTGTAATATGCACACCTTTGTGCCACGCGCGAGCCACATACGAAATCTTAGGTCAGTCTGACAAACGGTCAGCGAGATATGCATGCCACAGACACACACACACGGACACACAGACGCTTCTTGCTTTATAGATAGATGATGAATGTCAATTTTAAAGACAATTTTTCATGTAAAGACATTTGCCGTTTGTTTCGTAACTATTGAATTACAACATTGTGAAAGATCGTAATTCCAACGACTACAAACCCATCAGTCGCGCTAGTGACGTTAGCTCATTCACAGCCACACTAGATTGTACAAGCATACCAGCAACAGGTCTTAATTGGGCTTTCCTTGCCGATAAAAAATACCATGAGTCAGAGGATTAAACACATCAGGTAAGTTGTATTCGTCCATAGACTGTACCTTAGATACTGTTAAGTGACATAGCAGGCAGCAAGATGCAACGTTAACTAGCATAACAGCTATCAGCTAGCTTCTAATCTTATCGTTTCATTACGTTGGTGACGTACATCGTTCGAGACGAGAGATGTAGTCCACTGAGCGGATTCGTACAAAACCAACATAACTTTTGAAGTCTATCGAACAACAGTACTTTCTTGACGTGAAAAATTATCTTTTAAATTCACACACATCATATGTGAAATTCGTGGCACAATTCAAATGGGACCAAAAAATAATTGTTATCTCTCCATTAACTCCCGTTCATATTTTTTTGAAAGACAGGTCCCTTGTAGCGGAAGTAAAACGGGTCACTGGCACACTCTATAGAGCTGGTAAGTCCCGCCCATCCGCTAAACCCCCAGTGGACCTCTAGATTGAAAAATCGTCAATGCAAGTGAATGTGAGAAAATAATTATTTTCTGGTCCCGTTTGAATTGTGCCATGAATGTGAACATATGTTGTCTGTGAATTTTTAATATAATTTTTCATGTTACGAGTTTGACAGTATATTATATGATTCTTCGGCTATCAGTTGTGGAAAAGACATAACGAGAAAGACTACATGTCGCCTGTGACGTGAGCTAGCTCTAATCGCTAACATTAACTGAGATGCTTTTTTTTGTAACGGCAGGAATAAACACACATGGTAACAAAAATATTCGAAATATGTCTAGCTTCACTCAACACATTAACACTATGATACAGTGTGATTGTAAAGTTGTATGGTTCACTGTGTTCAAAGTCGATCTTAATAACCCTCTACATCTCGACCAACTGATGGTTGTTATGGGAAACTAGTTAGCTGTCGTCTAGCGGAAAGTTGTAGTCCACAAAGTGCTCTCATACAAAGTTTAACCGCATCAAACTTCTACCCGCTCAATTGTAGCATTCTTTACACGAAAAATTATATTAAAAATTCACAGACAACATATGTTAACATTCATGGCAAAATTCAAACGGGACCAGAAAATAATTATTCTTACATTCACTTGCATTAACAATTTTTCAATCTAGAGGTCCAGCGGGGATAGCGGAAAGGGCGGGGCTTACCAGCAGCTCTATAGGCGTGTCAAAACATAACAATTTTCTCTGAATAAGCAATAATAACATAAATATAATTTTGTATACTATTTTACAGTCATTGTTTGTGTGTGATGCCAATGAAACACACTTTCGGACACAGAATGAATAATTTAATTTTGCCAGTTAACCGAGCTAGCTAGCTAGATAGCTAACGTTAGCACAGTAAACGGAAAGTGAATGGGAACGGCTAGCTATGTTCGCAAGCTAGCTAGCAGCTAAGGACTTTGGTTAAACTTATATATTGTTGCAAACTGACCTGAAATAACATACGTTCAGCAACTCTGTGGTAGTCTACTAGTTCTAGCAAAAAATATGTTACGTCTTTGACTCTAGGGCCTCTGAGAACAGGTGGCTGTGCACCAAAGCTTTGAGGAGACAGTGACAGATCACGAAAAAAGCTATTTTTGTGTTTATTTGTTTTGTTGGAAAATACAATTTCAATGTCAGAATGTTACGGAGACATGTGGCTTGTAGAAAACGGGTTCATAACTTACATCGTTGAATGTAGGGCTAATTGGTCATATTCTGAGAGAATACATAGACACTGGACCTCCCGCTAGACTCCTAAATGGGCGTAACAGCTTCAAACCCCACGTCACAGCGTGCCAGAATTTACCCTCTTATGAATCGTCTCGCTTTATCAACCGTCTCTGCTTAAAGCCTGAGAAATTAAAAGTTGGTGCAGGTGGCCTGGCCACCTGGCCCAGGATTCTAATTGCTTAATTGCCCTATTTGGATGTCATCAGCCCAATGTTAAGCCTATGGGGAAATTTTGAATAGTTTTTAATTAATAGTTTAAAAAGTATAAAAGTTACAAAGATGAAAAATACAAAGCCCACATGTCCTAAGTAAGACCTACGCAACGCAGTTTGAATGAAGTTTCTGCATTAAACGTGTTAGAAGAAGAAAAAGCCCAGGGAGAACAGTACAGTGCATTTTCATGCACTGTAATAATAACAACAAATGTCAAAACAGGTGAGCTGAGGAAGCAGAATGGCTCAGGGTGCTTACACAGGTCTGGAAAAAGTGTGGAATTTTAAATCCTGTTTTATTAACCTGGACCAGAAATTTGAGTGGCAAAGGCCTAGATGTTTTGCTTACGGTAAAACATGCACAACAAAAGTCAACAATGCATGGTCAAGGTCAAAAGCCAGTCAAAACCCCAACATGTCTAACAAAACTACAAAAAGTAGCCTAAAGGCCTTAAAGAAAATATATTCAGTTTCCAGACAACACTGGCAAAAGTCTGGTATTCAGGGCTAGACTACTGCTTAAAGGAAAGGAAAAGTCTTACTGCACTGCTTATGAAATATGAAGCATTTTCATAAGCAAGTGCACATTTCTTCATAATGAATGTGTACCTAGACAGTGACTGCTATTGATATGTAGGCTGCATAGCACAAACACAAACTATACACACCAGGCAGATTCAATATTCAAAAACACTTTTAATTTTGTCTGAAAATATGCGATAGTACATAAAAACAACAGTCTTATGTATGAAATCAGGGTGGGGTGGGGTGGGGGGGGGGGTGGGAAAGGAGGCGAAATAGACCTTGAAAATATTCCAAAAATATTAGAGTAACCTTACATGTAAAAAGTATCATCCCAAAAATAAGCAAGCACATATGAGATTCTTCAACACCTTCTCCTCTGGAGGCGAAACATGACCAATCCAAAATAAATAGGCTACACAAAATGGATGACGCACACATCTGCTTACCCCATAAGAATGGCTCCAAAATATCAGTAAATCTACATTGAGCAAAGTCAAATATGTGTATAAAGAATGCATACAGGCCATATGTACCATGTCTGTGGATGAACGCCTGAGCTTCAAGGCAAAACAAAATGACCAACAAGATTTGTCACTGTTTTACACTGACCTTTCAACAAGACAATACCAGCGGTGGGAAAAACAAAAAAAATAAAAACAAAATGAATAAGACTACAGTTCTGTTTGGTAACAATTGAGATTTTTTGCATCTAAAAAACAATTAAAAGAAAACTTACCATAAAATTGATCAAAACTAATTATGAAATAAAAAAAGAGGGAAATATATATATATATATATATATATATTTGAAAAAGAACATGTATCCAAAACACATATTTCACACATTTATGCAATTTATGTAACTCCTTAAGTATTGAAATAAAAATAAAAAAATTTGAATGTCTGCAACAATAAGATTTCCATCCTTATGACTATGCTTTCAAAAATAAAATCATTTACTTAAGTTCCTCCCCTGCCAAAAAAACCCAAACTAATAAAAACGCATCCTGTCCCGGTCTAACCCTGCAGCACAAGGACACCCGGGAAAACAGGACACGCCCTGCAGGGTCCACTTTGAACAACCTTTAGCTCCCTCTGAAGGTTACAGTGGGAACTACGTCACTGTCGCCCATAGAAATTACATGGCAGACTGCAGCATAAGCAATCATATCAGTTTCTTAACCAGTTTTCCCAGTATTTTCTTTTTTTAAGGGACAGCCTTCAATTACACTCTCAGTCTCTTTAGGAAAAAATAAAGATATATATATATATATAAAAACAAAATGGATGAAATACTACAGGAAAGCACTGCATCTCAACCCTACTGATAAACTTGGGTTTGCATACAGTGTGTTTTGGCTGGCAGACACTCCAGGTGCTTTTGTCGCTTTGCCTGTAGTCTGAACACATGGAGAAAACTAGACTGGGGAGAGGGAGTGTTCTTATCATTACATTAAAATTCATTTAAACTCTTTATGTTAAACCCTGATTTGTAATCTAATAATAATAATAATAATAATAATAATAATCGGAAGGGTATTTAATAGTGTAATCTAACTGGTAAAATATTTTGGTCGGTAATCACATTAGTTTTATCTCCCCTTCTCTTCTGGAGGGAAATAATTTAAAGATATATTATGTGCAAAAAATTAATAATAATAATTAAATATACATATACATTAAATATATCCCCAAACATAATACTCTACTCTCATGTCAGCAAATGTAAAAAAAAAAAATGATATTATGAAACATAAAGTAAAAAATAATGTCATAAAAAAGTCTTTCCATTCAAGACATTCATATATCAATGTAAGAGAGAGTGGAAACTGAGAAAAATATTTAGTGGAAAAACTGAGGACGTACTGTTTCTGTCTGGTTCTGAGGCTGTAGAACCCGACTTCTAGATTTTTCCAGAGCAGGAGGGGTGGGGGTGGGGGTGGGGCACTGCACTTAACAACTTGCCCCGGTTCTCATCTCATCACCTTCTAAGTACCCTGTACATGCGGTTTGGAAACTTTGCTCCAAAAAAAAAAGTCTTAGGACAGAGTCAGATATTGGCTCTGAAGTCACTATTACATATCTTCACATAGCGGGAGATCCGGAAAAGCTATTCCGGAGACTATGGGGCGTGTGTGTAATGTTTGTGTGCGTCTACTCACGATACCCCCCTTAATTTTTTACACGCTCGCGCTTACACACACACACAAACACCTGTACCTTTTCTGCGAGTGTGTATTGGTGGCCTAAGATGGAGGGAGGTGTAGGCCTAAGCGCTGAGATTTCAATGGACCACGACACAGGAGGTTATCGCTTTGCGTTACAAAAACAAAGTAAACAAAAAAATGTAAAAAGTAAATAAAAACAAACTAGATTTTATTAAAGAAGCATAAAAATAAAACTCTTAATACATTTCTCATAACCGTCGAGTTAGCGCACATCATAAGCTTGTGTGTACACAACTGTTCTGGCTTAGCGCTTTTAAAAAGGTCCATAAACTTTCAAATAAAATATATTTCAATTTTAATTTTTTTTCTTCAATAATTTTCTCCATTTTGTTATAAATTGCCTATATGTTATACAGAGGAAAACAACAGAACTATGGAAAATAAAGACTTAAGTTGAAGTAATAAAATGGTCACATTATATAGTGGGGAGAGTTATGGGTTCCAGGAATCAACTGAAAAAATAAAAATATGTAAAAAGTTGTCTTTTTTTTCCTCTTTAAAGTAGTTCTCACTTTTTTGTAGAAAAAGTATTCGTTAGCGCCGGTTGGCTTTCAAGACATGCAGAAAGATCACTTACAAAGAATGGTACATGTGTTTAAAAACCTACACTTTCAGCGTCAAGCACTTCTTAAGCTTGGGAAGGTTAAGAAAAACCAACAATCAAAAATTAAACAACACACAGCACAAAATTAAGTCCAAATGATTGTGTTCAGGGCAGACCATTGATCCCCTCCCACCCACTACAACCCCACACACACACACACACACACACACACACACACACCTCTCATTCAACACCTAAGCCTGAACCCTTATTATTGAAATTACTTTTGGTTTCGCATAAAATAAAATTGAAAGCAACAAACAAAAAAAAGAAAGAAAGAGGCAGGAAAGTGAGTCAGAGGCAGACGAGGCGTCACTGCACTTTGTAACCATTAGGGGGCAGCCTTTACCCCAATGACACAAAACCCCCAACCCATTCATCAGAGGAGACGCACAAAATCAATCCCCTCACACATCAGGACAAAGGGCTCCCAAAGCAATGCGCTCCCATGGAGACGGTGGTCCGTGCCAGGCCCGGGGACCGGCACTCAAAGATGACATCACAAGCCCAGTCCTGAAGAGACATCCCAAACTGCCAGGGACTGGGCATGCTCAAAAACCTTCACAGGCTTGGCAACAGCTGAAGCTCTCTAACAGAACACACCTATGACTAGCCAGCCAACTAGCCAGCCAGCCAGCCTCAGGTCCAGTGCCCAGAATAACTATATGGCAGATGACCCAAGCAGTACACTACACAACACACGCAGGACCAAGAGGGGAGAAAACACGAAAACACACACACACTCACAGACACACACACCTGGAAGCCCTGTGTGACCTAGCTGCCATATAAACTGTATGTGCGTGTGTGTGTGTGTGTGTGTGATGGGAGGGCGGGGGGGTTAGTGTAGTTTATGTATGAACATCATATAGTGACCACTGAGAGGCTTGCGCCTGAAGAAGACGTGGAAGCCCTTTTGAACAAAGTATGTCTCCATATGTTAGTGTCTTATTGTCAATCATGGCCTGTCATATAAGCATACAAACAAGGAAAATTACTTCTAGGAACGGGGTGGGGGGGGTTGTCTACAGAGAACCGCTTATTCGGACGCAGGCTTCACACTGAATGATATGCCAATACGCCACCCTGGACGAAGACAACTTCAAGGCCCAATGAGACACAGCAAAAAGGACCACTAACCACATGGGAATAGGCCAGCACAGAGCAAGAGATCTGAGGGATGGGGTGGGGGACTGTCTCAATCTAGCTGGAGGACAAGAGCTTTAGTGGAGGAGGTGGAAGACTGGGGGTTCTCTCCAAGACCCGGGACAATTCTGGCCTCGCCTGGAGAGTGCATCACCATCAACAACGGCAGTCGCAATCATAATAATTATAATTGCCATCTCAATAATAATGTCAACAATTAGAATAAGAAACTGTATGGGAAGGACCTAAACTTCTCTATGAGTCAGTTGGAGTGTAGCAGTGCTCCCCAAAAAGGCTTCAACAAGTCAGAGAGGAAAAACAATAGCACATCCTTCTCACTCTGCCTTTCAGGATCTGAATGATCTAAGTAGTAACTGTCTACAACTACCAGACTCAACGAGTCAGACTTCCCCACTAATACAAACCATCAACCAACAAAATGCCAATTAAATGACAAGCTGCTGATGGTAAATGGCAAATGGTCAGTCAGATGGACAGCAATGCCAAGGTTGAAATGTCAATGCAACCACAGTTGTGGTGTCCCAACAGCTCCTGTTACGCGTCATGATGCTAGGCGATCCCCAGTATCCCGGGGACCCGGTACCACCTCGCGGTTATTAGTGGGGACAAAACGAAGACGGACGAGAGAGAGAGAGAGAGAGAAGTGGACGAGAGGCCTGGCTCTACCTCTGCCGCCTGACCTTCATGGCTCTGTAGTGACGAGCACTGGTCTGCCCTTATCCTACGTGTGTTTCAATCACTGCTGACTTAGCACATCTGTTCCGTTACCACCGGAGACGACAGACAAGTGTTCTTATTACGTATTCTTATACAGGGAAAATGTTCTGGAACCATTTAGACTTGCAGGTGCCTGGTGTATGTGTCTGGTAGTGCAACTTATGGCCACCGCTGGCCCAAGTGGACAGAGCCTTCTCCAGAGTGTCAGAGAACACCAAACACACACACACACACACGGACGCACACACACGCACAAAAAGAAAATGCTGGAGAAAGTGCAAACCTAAGTGACCTTGGACTGAAAACACACACACACACACACACACACACACACACACACATCTGTCCATTCAGAGAAAGGAAAAAGTCAGTCTCTACTGTCTGCTGCACAGAGACATCCCAGACAGCATCACACACACACACACACACACACACACACACACACAGAGAAACAGAGGGTTGAAGAAGAGATTGCTCAAAAAAAAGGAGGAAGAGCGAAGGAGAGAAGCAAAAGTAAGACACAGGTGTCTTTCCCCACGACCTCCAAAAACAGAAAAACAAAACAAATTATTTGTAAAAAGCTCCATGTTCTAGGAAAGAATAGATGTGTACACGTGTGCAGTCTCTGATGAAACACAGGAGTCTATCATAATAGAATCGTTATTATTATCATCACCATCTTATTACTCTTTATCATTATTATTATTATTATTAATTCAATCAGTATAGTGTCATATCTAATGCGGGAGTCAGAGTGGGCGGCCGGGCATAGAGAGGGGGTGACCAATGCCTCCCGCTACACAGCCAGTCTCTCTCGCTGGGGTCACGACCTCTAGAAAGTCCCGAGCAGGAACAGGAAGATTTTGCTTTCCAATGATTGGTTGGTTTGTTTCTGTGGGGCTGTTTGTTGGTATGTGTGCATGTTTGTTTGTTTGTTCTGGTGGCTGTGGGCCGTGCAGGCCCAGGGGGCTGGGGGTGGGGGTACGGTGTGGAAGGGAGTGAAGCAGGGCAGGGCGGCATTAGGAAAAGATGCGGATGCACTGTGTGGCAGGCGTGTGGCACTTGGGGCACTCGGGTTCCTGCGACTGGCAGATCTGGCCAGCACAGTCCATGCAGAAGAGGTTGTGGCCACAGGGCACCAGCGCCGCAGTCACCTCGCTCTCGAAGCACACGCAGCAATCTCTGTTGCCCGCTCCTGCTGCGCCGGCCGCCATCACCAGCCCCGCTGCCCCGACGCCGACCACGCTGCCAGCGCTCTTCAGTCGGCCCAACATGCCCGCCACAGGAAGACCCACGCCGCTGCCGCCGCCCTCCGAGTCGGTCGGGGAGCCGCCGGGCAGCGAGGATGCCGAACAGGACGAGTAGCCGGTGGAGCTGGACGATCCCGAGCTGGAGCTGGACCCTCCGCCGCCACCGCCGCAGGATGAGAAGGAGGCCACGCCCACGCCGCCCGTCTGCAGCCAGGCCAGAGTGCTGAGGGGGTCCGACTGGGCCCGGCGGGCGAGCGGGTGGTCCAGGAGCCCAGCCGCCTCGCTGCTGCTGCCCACGGCAACGGGCAGCGTAGGGGAGAGCCGAGGGGTCAGCACGCCGCCGCTCAGACCGCTGCTGTTCCGTCGCAAGGGCTGCGGGTGCGACGCCGGGCCTCCAGAAGAGGGCGCTGCCGCCACAGACGGCCCTCCGTTTCCTCCACCGCCTGCCACCCCCTGCTGCTGCGGCTTCCCGCCATTCACAAACGGCGCCCAGATGTTGGCGGCGCTGAACTCAAAGGCCAGGTCATCGGCAGCACCGGGAGGCCCGGTGAGGCCCGTCGGGTCGGAACCGAAGGAGAAGCCGCCGCCTCCACTGCTGCCGGTGCTAAAGGGGCTGGTGGGGCTCCCGCCGTCAGTGGCGCGTCGTGTCGGGGGGTAGGCGTCCAGCCCCAGGCCCCCGTTGTGATAGGCCGAAGGCTTGCGTGAGGAGGAGGGAGCTGAGGAGAGGGGGAGTGGTGGGGGCGGGGGCGGGGGAGGAGGGGATCCTGAGGCCGAGGACGAGTGGGCGTGGTGGGGGTGGGCGTGAGGGTGAGGATGGTGGTGGTGGTGCGTGGCACGAGACCAGAGCGCTCCTCCGAGCCCCCCGGCTCCCCCGGCCAGCGCTGCCCCCAGACCCTCCAGGCTGACGTCTGTGCCGTTGCTGTGGAAGTCGTTGTCGGCCTGCAGGTCGACGAAGGCGCCCGTGCGCAGCGTGATGTGCGTCTCGATCTCCTCACGTGCCCGGTCCACATTCTCTGGCATGCCAGTCACCTCAAACACAGGGTCCTTCTCGCGGCTCGGCGTCACGATATACGTGTGCGTCTGCTGTTGGATTCGCTTGATGGTGGCACCCTTGGGCCCCACCACCAGCCCCACCACGCGGTACGGCACCCGCACCTGGATGGTGGTTTGGCCGGGCAGGTTGGGGGGGCCGGGGAGGGGGCCTCCGGTGCCGCTCGCCCCGGGGCCCTGTCCGGCTCCAGCCTTGCAGCGTGAGGCGCGGATCATGGAGAAGTGCTCGGCGGCCGAGATGATCTCACGCTTGGCCATCTCGACGTCCTCGCGTCTGCCCGTCACTATGAACACGGGCTCCTCCCCACGCACTGGAGTCTTGATGTATGTGTTGGTCTTGGCGCGCAGGGCCTTGATCTTACAGCCTGCGCAGATCAACAAGAAAAGGAGAGAGACCGAGAGAGAGGGGGAAAGGGATAAAGAGAGAGAGGGATGAAAGAGAAAAACAGGAGGAGAGGCAGGAATGAGAGGTGAGGGCAAGGGGGGTGGGAGAGGGAGGGGAAAAAGGTGTGAAACACAAAAAAGTGACAAGTGGAAAGATACGGGATGAACAAGAGGACATAGGAAGACAATAGAATAGGAAGAAAACAAGCAAAAGAACAGAAGAAAAAAGAAACGAAAAGAATTCATGTTATTTATTTGATCTCATCATTAAGTGGTCTCATCTGACCATGTAAATATGCTACTCTAATGAATTGCTCTGAATGCTTTTGGGGCACCGGCTGCAGGACGGAGAGCAGCGTCTCCACCGGGAGACTGACTGGGCGGTGTCATGTGCATATTAAAGAGGACGCATATGAAAACAGAGTTACATAACCGGGATGAGAGGCGGGGGTCTAACGGCATATTCGCATCAGACACGACTAACCGTATGGCCGTTTTGAATGACAAACACCATACATGTTATGTGCAATGTCTACGGATTTTCTCCACCAAAACAGTTAAAATGCTATTTTTATTTTGTCGGGGACGCTTAAAACACGCTATGGCGATGCCCCGGTTTTAGATGCTGTTCCTTTAAGTGTGGACGACGGACTAGACGCAGCCAATGAAGAGCGCCGTGTGTGATGTCATTATGGGAGGCAGCATGGCTGTTTCAAACAAAGAGAACAATGCCATTGCCACCGCCGTAGCGCGCTAGGCGCGCCAAACACACTTCATGCAGGTCGATATCTGTCGGGAGAAATTGGGGGGCTTTGTCTGGGAAAAAACTGTACAGCCGGTGGTATTATTTCATCACACCCGAGCAGGCCAGCGCAAACACTGCCCCGGCGCGGAGCAATGCGGCCCTCTCCCTTGCCTACATCTCTAGAGCGCGGAGGACAATAACAACAAAACATCGTCCAAAATAAAACTTTGAACTTGGACGACCAGCCATGCGGTGACTATTCGCGGCAATCACAACAACGGTTGAAGTAATGTGTGGCGTGAAAAGAAATCGGTCGATACGTTTCTTTTGTTTGAAGCCAGGGTGCTAGACAAGTCCAGACTCCCGACAAGCTGCTGCTTTGTCCGACCCGACCGCCCCCCTCCCCGACTACTCCTCCCCTCCCCCTCACTCTCCGAAGTACCCACAAGCAAGCACGGCTAGCTAGCTAGATTACTGCTGTGGCCAACATACTTTCATCAGTAAGGTTTTAACACCACAAATCACCCGCTAACGACTGTCTTCCCAAAGCCGTCAATGAACACACACAACCATTGGCGCTGCATCCCCTGCAGTTAGCATCACTACTAGCTAACGTCACCTTAAAGACTCAATCCAGATAGACACTTCCTAGGCCACGATGCAAAAAGTTCCTAACAATGCAAACAAAGAACGGCGCTCGCGTTGGCCAAAGCAAGCTGCACGAATCAACTGACAGATGTTGTGCTTCGTTATAATTGGGGACTTGAAAAAAAAATCAGTAAACTATTGTCAAATTAAAGAAAACCTCAAAAACAGTAAACATACCTTGTCTCCCAACTATTTCTGCGACGTGTTCCGAACTAGGCACAGGTACACATTCAGTCATGTTGACGCTCCTCTTTCGGCTCAGCACGGAGCTTTGTTCCCCGAGAATGGGATGGGAGTGCGGGCCGGCCATGTGGTAGCCGCCTGTGCCATAGTACTCCGGGGACGGGGAGCAGGACGTCGGGGACTCCCGTGAGCCGCCTGGGTGTTCCAGCATCTGTAGATCCACATATCCGCCTCCAACGCCGTTGACGTTACACGTCTCCCCCACCGAGCCCGGAGTGCCGTCTAGAGATTCCACCATCCCGCCGCCGCGGTCGACCTTCTCCATAGCCATAAGCGAGAGCTGGTCGAGAGCATACCGGAGCACCTCCTGATGGTCCTCCTCCCGGGACTCTTGGTCGGTCTCTCTCGATAAAGTGACCCCGTTCTGCTGCGGACTGCTCACTACCATTTCGTGATCCATGATATCGGGATGAAACAGGGGGCTAGGCATAGTCCCCGTATTTGTACATCAGACTTCAGGAGACGAATTAAGTAGACGTTCAGCTCCTTCTGGTGGACAAATAAACAACGAGTTAACGTTAGGTGTTGTCCCACAAAAAAAGTGAACGAATGTCAAAATGAACTAAACAAGTTGTTGGCAGGTTATGCATCAAGAGGTACAAATAACATTTGCTCTTGAAGCCACAGCTTCTTCACGGTCTTCACTTTGGGTCCCTCCTCTCTCTCCTTGCTTTGTCTGTCTGGTTCTTTCTTCAGACTACTGATTGTTGGTGTGGGGCTAGTTTAGTTTTAATGTATAGCATTGTCGCATGATAATCATTACTGTAAGAATCTTTCCAATAATAGTGAACTAGAAATGTCAATAGTTAATTGTCTGATATGTTGCATCATTAGCAGAAAGTCGCGCTCAGAACGAAGTGTTTATTGTCTTTAGGACACAGTAATTTGTTGTTAGCCAAGTAGCTAACATTACATGGTTAGTCACGTTGTCGCCGCCTTTGTTTGTGGATAACAGCTAGCCCGCTAACGTTAGTCATTGTCGAGCAAAATAACAAATAAACACAGTGTCGGTGTGAAACAGAATGTACCCGAGACAACACAGAACTTTGACTTACTTTGTCTCTTGGCCACCTCCTGTAGTTTATCTTGGTCCTTTCTTCTGATTCTGAAGGAATGATGAGTGTGGCAAGCAGTTGGCTAACGCTAGCAGGCTTGCTAATTTGGGGGCGTTGGAGAAATTATTTTAAAAGCATATGAGGAGGGACAGGGGTTCAGCTCGTGCTGAATTCCGATGTTTTATCTTCCCATCACCCAATCTACTGTTCCGGTGACTTTCTTCACATTTCCGTGCAGATGTGTCCCGAAAAAACAAGAAGTATGTCTCGCCTCCTTCTCCTGTTCCCTGGTCCGACGCCTTTGTCTCGCCAGGCGCACGCCGTTCTGCTGCCTGTCTCTCGCACACAGCACTGACGTCAGCCGCGACACAACAATGGGTTCAAAGGCCACGCAACACGGGCGCGCATCCTAACGAACACGCTGTCGCGCTGCTGGAGCTTTGCAAATAAGCAACATACTTTTTTATTTTTTTTATTTAGTGGTTAATATTTTATCTAGATTGTTTTTGTGCGCAGATTACTGCTTGAACTCATACACACGTCGGATGTTGTGAGCATGCGGCGTAGGGTCCACCTCACAGTCGAGTCATTCTCCTTCAGTGGTTGGATAATGCATTGGGGTAAAATCAAGGCCAGAGAGGATAAGCTGGGTGTGTTCTCTCACATAGAGATCTGTTCCAGACATAAAGCTGACCTCATATCTAGACGAGTATCATTTAAGTGCATATACGCAGTGCAGAAACACATAATGCCTCCAATTAGCACACACAATTATATTAATCCACTATTATTCTAATATAGATTCTATAATATATATTTCAATTTCAATTTAATTGTACTTATAGAGCGCCAAAACATTACACGTCTCATGGCGCTTTACAAAGTGTTAGACAATCAGAGAAAAGAAAAGAAGGCCCATGGGTAATGGGTTAATATCATCGTACATATACAAAATATAGGAAAAGAGTTTCCTTTCTGTCAGAAACAGCGTAGAATGCATTGCACTAGTCAAATGTTCTCACATTTTTACAGGCATTATCAAACACACCGTAGACTCAAAGATGTTTTCTATACCCAAAAGTGTCTTTATTTTTCTGTTTTTATACAAAACCTTGCCATTTTTTTCTGCTACTGAAAGCTTAAGAAAAATAATCTACATAATAGCTCCATATGTAGGGTTTAAAGCAGAACAGACAAGTGAAAAAGCTCATAGTTTAGAGCACCCATTTGCAAAGGCTCATACACACACTGTACTCAGAAGCATAACAATGGTCTGACGTATTACTATAGAATAAAAACAACATTTGCATTCATAACCCCTTGCAATAATAATAGTAATAAATCATAAGGTGGTTGTGTATGTAATGCAAAATAAAAAGAATAGGTGAAGCACCATGACGATTCATAATCTCCATTAAGACAGATCTAAAAATCAGTCGTGCTAAATACCTACATCTGGCCTCACCATACAAACACACAGAACTATCCAGGTAAGATGTTTAAGGAGGAGGTTAAGTAAATTTTATTAACCTTTTATAACCTGTCAGTGATTTATGTCTTCTGTGCCCAATGTTCAAGGGCAACCGTAGGTAAGGATAGTACACCGCAAGCCATACCTTAATTAATTTATGTCCAGATTATCCAGCGAGTATACTGAAAAAAGGAGGACATGGGGGGGGGGGGGGGTACATAGACAAACTCTACCACGCACAAGAAACCAAAAAAAATAATCAAGAGAAAAAAAATGTTTAAACGGTAAAACAAAAGCACTTCACTAGTGTGAAGACAGCACCAGGGCCTGAGCCTGAAATTGACCCGTTACTCATCTGGTGTGCCTATAAGCAAGAATGCAGCAGGTTCTAGTGCACACTGAGCTCTGGAACTTCCAGGGCCAGCTAACCACCTGATCCTCCATTTTGGAAATGGAAACTACGAACAGGACTTAATAACATAACCACACCACATGTGGCCAATCTTTCTTGTATACAGCAAAAAAACTTTTGATAGTAACGTCTCCAAAAACAAAACACATACACACACAAACAAACAAGAAAATTATAGGGGGAAAAACCCAGCCCAAACATGACATTTTATGAAAGCTTAGCTAACTATTGAAGAGAATTCAAAATCCTCTTTTAAGTTACATGGGAGATGAGTGCTGCTGACCTGTACATAGCTCAGCCAAAAGTTACCATATCAAAATAAGGTCCTGCGACCAACACCTGAATAAAGCATAAAAAAGTAATTGGTGTGTATCAATCCCTCCCCATACAAACAGGTCTTCAAAAACCCAGGGGAGATGGTCTGAGACATGTAAATACTGCTCAAGTGTTTATATAAAAGGACACCATAATGGATTTGACCACCCTTTTTAGCAGCCAGCTACAGTCTGCCTATTGAGAGCATTAATTAACAACTTAAACAGCGAAGGTGATTCAAATTACTTCGCAACGGCCTGCCCCATCCCTGAAGACCCCGCAGCTGTGAGTGGGAGGGCTTGTGTGTGTGTGTGTGTGCGCGAGAGCGAGCGCGTGTGTGATAGCGAGAGTGAGTGTGTTTGTGTGTGTGTGCGAGAGCGAGCGAAATGGGACGGGTGGTTCTAGAAAATCACCAGGGGGAGTTAAATACAAGTTTAAGAACTGAGAGTGTCACATTTTCCATTATCTGCAAAGTAAACTGACAAAAAAACAAAAAAACATTTGTTGTGAAAACACATAAAATAACGTAACCTTTAATAGAAATGCATGAACTAACTCATTTGTAACTATGACACGTAGTTTGTACCGGAGTGACAAAGTGGAATCAGGTGACAATAGGTGAAGACAGGTGACGGAGTGCAAAGTGACTCGATAGAAAAGACGTAGAAAAAACAGTGACTGGTGTTCTTCCTGATCGGCTTGTGGCTGACGTGGTTTTGGTCACAGTCCTGTGAGAGTAAAAATAAAAAAAATGCTGTGGACCCAGAGAGCTCATCAATGCTTGAGACCCTGAGGAGAGAAAAAACAGAACACCAATCAACTCACCCTTCACATCCTGATTCATTACCGCTAGATTTGTACACCAGGGGTTCACTCATATATATATATAAAAATTACAAACATGGAGCTGACCTATATACTCCAACTCAGGCCTAGTCCACACGTACCAAACCGATCTTTTTTTCCTCCGTCTTCCCTGGAACCGTATCAAGAATATTTGCGTCCAAACGGATCCATCTCAACACGACTCAACCGTTACTTCATATCCCAGGCCTATAGGTGGCACTGTTTCTTTACAGAAATTGACCAAAGCTTGCGAGCTGTAGGCTATACAAACAGACAGAATAGGCTACGACAAAAATGGCTAGTACAAGGAAACCAGAATTGTTTGTGTGGACTGATAGTGAACTGTCAACTGTAGTCAACTGTAAAACTAATAAACTTCAATTTTACGGGTTGTGAAGGGTGCAGTCCCGTCCTTTATTTGGCTAACGCAGGTACAAATAATCTCCTTTACTTTCTCTAGTTGTAGGATAGTCCGAGATTCACACATAGGCTACTAAACGCTAGGCCTACCCAAGTTCTAGGCTATTCCGTCGCCACATTTATAATATTGCTATAATACCTTCGTTAGTAACAGTCGATACTTTTGCCTGCATCAAATCGCGCATTCGCATTTAGTGCGCTACCATCGGCTTAACATGAGTTCTAGGCGTCTTTGTATGCTCATATCTGACTTCACTAGACTGTGAATGCATTTATTTATGTTGTAAGACATGTCAAATAAATGAATGACACCGGCACTACGCACAAATTAATTTAAACTTACACCGCACTTCCAATAACTTCTGACTAGTTCTCTCGCGTCACTGACAGTAGCTAGAATGCATCAAAAAAACACCGGGGAAAACACTGTTCAGTCCACCGTTCAGTCCAAGACATAAGCTATTGTCGCTGCGCCGCACCAGTTGTGATATTTATCCTACTGAGTGTAATCGTAGGTAATGTCATGTATGAAAACTATTGTTAGGCAATACTATAAACTTGTGTCAAGTCCAGGGCAGCTGAGGTGTGGCGACGACGTCAATAGCCTACGCAAGTATGCGGTTTCGCCGTCCAAACAAACTCACAAGGGCTACGGTTTCAGATTTTTCTACCCTGGGACCAGGTTTCAAAAAAGTGCGGTTTCGGGCAGTGCATTTACAGGATTCATTTGGACGATCGGCCAAGACGAAGCAAAACCGGTGCGTTTAACCCAAAAAGCGTCTCCGTGTGGACGAGGCCTCAGTGGTTTTCAAAGTGGGGGCCGGGGCCCCCTGGGGGTAGGTGAAGGCACTCCAGGGGGTATGTTAGATTTTAAAATATACATATATTTAAAAAGTCGAATCCATGCAAAAATACTTTAAAAACAATTATTTAATAAATATTTCAGGAAAATATAAGTTCATAAAATTAATTTTATATTTCAGTAGGCTATTCAATTTCATTATCCTAAAAACCCAGAGTCCCCCCCCCCCATACCAGGATGGTTCGACCCAACCTGTCACATGCCACCCGCCATCACCTGTCAATCACTGTCAAAACTGAAACGATGGAGTCGTGGTTGAAGCGTAGCGGTAATTCTTGTGAAAACATGGAGGGCCAAGTGGCAAAGAAGGCCAAACCAGAGCCGGCAAAATTCCGGCTGTATCTTGAAGAATGTTTTATTGCTCTGTGTTATTGCTAAGTTTTTCTCAACTAAAAATGCTTTGTGCTGGTTAGGGGGTACTTGGCTGAAAAAATATTTCACAGGGGGTACATCACTAAAAAAAGGTTGAGAACCACTGCTCTAGCTAACAATATAGATGTGTGTAGACAGGGAATACTGGACTCCACTGTGGAAAAGACTGTAGATCATATTTGTAGGGTATTTCGGGAACAGTGAGCTCATTTCCAAGTGTCCCTAAATCACATATGGCCTGGTGACCTCTCACCCCACACCTCCTACCGTCATCTACAGTATGTCAGTGTTTCCCAAACAGGTGTGCCGTGAGGGCTGCTCAGGTGTACCACAGGAAAAATGAATATGGAAGGTTTTGTCTTTTGTTCTTAATAATCATTAACAGTGTGCCCAACATTGTAAGCTATTGACTGACAATAAAAATACTTCTAAACCTGACTGTTCAATCCGCATACTGTTTTGCACTTCAATTTCCATCAATCTTTGCCACCATTTATATTGGTCAAAGGATGTTCCACTCATGAGTAAATGACAGCCAATTGCACCTCATACAAGGCCCAATAACTAGCTGCATAAAGTTGTCCATAACTAACTGGCATGCTGTATATTCTCAAAGCTTTGAAAGAAACACGACAAATAAATAACATGACAGCACACCTCAGACCGGATAAATAAATGTCCCATCATGTGTACCTTGGGAATACACCTTGGCATTATTTGCAATTGTACCAAAATATATAGAGTATAATAACTGTGATTGAATCTCAACAATGTCTCCATTCTGTTGACCTTCTCTAGTTGGTAATGTGATCTAACACGCATGCTCAAGGCTGCAAAGGATCGATCTGACCTTTGATTACACACAACATGTCCACCGCTTATTTTACAGACCTCTACCTGAGGCTGCAGATGGACCTTGTGAACTGCCAACTGCCCTTATTGGGGCATTTTTTCTTTAGGTACAGCATGCAAACAAAAATAAACGATGAGGGGTGAGCTAGCTTTTTTTCGAAGCGGACACATGGCATTAAGCTTCAAGACCACTACAGCACAGAATGTGCCATAACTAAATAGATGGTCATTGGTCACACAGACAACGTACAGCTCCCGAGGCATGTCCATGGTGGCAGCCGCAGAGATTGCGGTGAGGACCGTTGTTCACCAGTCCTACATCAAACATCAAGCTCAATGAGCTGGACTCATCCACATCCCTGCACCTCATCCACTAATTAAAGCCATTGACTGCTTTTAAAAATGCCGCTGTGAGTCTGCCTGACCCTCCCATATTGGCCAATGAATAGGTCAACTGGCCAACTCGCACACTATCACAGTGCATTCTGCAGGGCTGTTATGTCTATCAATTAGTGCTTAGCTGACAGCTCAACATAAACTATATAACTAAACCGAACTAAAGTCATCTGTAAATGGTAAATATACATAGATATATGCATCACATGACCACTTTCATCAGTGTCGCTAATGAGAGCATCAGAAAAAGCTTGGTTTGAATTAGCGATGCACCGATATTGAAATTCTGGGCCAATACCGATATTTAAAATTCACTTTGGCTGATACTGATATTTTTATTGACAATGTTTTTGATATAACTTTGCTGGCAAAAAAGTATTCAAATACATTTCAAATTTTTTCAACAAGAGAGAGACAAGAAAAAAAAAAAATCTTGCATATCCCTCTGCTACTCGCTATGGATAGTTTTCAGATCTGCTCTCTTATAGTATAATAGGTCGGTGACGCTTATCAGCGATTTAGTCGTGACCAGCATATTTGAAAATATCGCCTGTGCATCACTAGTTTGAGTTAACATACACTTCCACTTGAGTTTAGTTTAGTTTATTGTCACTCAACACATGTTAGACACATGAAAGAATAAAATGTGTTACTCTTAAATTTAACTAATTCTATGTCATAAAATAATTAAAATAAACCTAAAAATGTGGTTCAAGCCGTTCCATCAATGCAAGTTAGCAGCATCCTGCCTTCTTTTAACCAAGGATATATGTTGTAAAATTCAGGGATTTCAGTTTGATTTATTAAGTCTTCCCATGCTTGAACAAAATGAGTGAATAAATAAACAGCCTAACCTCAAAACAACTTTGGCCCACTTAAAGAATGCTTAGTTCTTAGGCTAAACAAAAAATCTAACTCTCAATCGATGCTTAGGTGTAGATGATAATGCATTAAAATCAACATACTGTCTGCCACATTTCATACCGTCTGCCACAAAGTCTCAGTTTTTTTTGTTTGTGAAATTACATTACCTAACATGCTATACACCATGCTACAATTTCTAATTTTATATTTAATCTGGACTTGACAACAGGCAATTGATTTGGCAGTCATGAACAACATGACATGAACCATTTGACCCCTTAGCATTTGTTCCATTAAAGAGCATAATTGGCTAATGATGCTACACACTACAACAGTACATTATACAGGGTTCCCACTAAGTCAAATGTAAAATTCACTGACTTTTCCCTGACAAAAATCCTGAATTTCCAAGACTTATTATAATGAATGGTACAATATACCAACCAATGAGTTCAGAGCAGCCGCATAGCGTTGAAGAATAATTTACTTTTCTAGAGAGGGAGATGAATAAATGGGCATTGAATAAACAAAGTTTGGGCTACTCAAGCAGGCAGTAAAGCTAAGAACCAGATATACACTAATTCTGCACGGAAATATTTGTATTAATGTATTTTGGCAAGTACATTTTAAACTCCTACAACAGAATTCCCTGACATTCCATGACTTTGCTAGGCTGGGTGAACACAGCCTGATCTGACAGCAATTTCTTTTTCGCCCTGCAGCTCAGGCTGGAAACCTGTGCATCTTTTTCTGCTGCTTCCGTTACAATTTTGCCGGGACCAATCACAAGCTGGCTTGTCCACCTGGCGCGCTATTGGAAGGTTTAAAACAATGACGATAGCGGGAGAGTCTGGTGTTTCACGTCGCTCTGCAAACGTCACAGACGTCCTTGATCAGATTGGTGAATGACTATCCAATTGTGTACAGAGTCATTTGAACTATGCCCGTTCAATCTTAAAAGATTGAGCTTGGTCTGGTGAAAGCCAGACTATGACTTTGCCCCAAAAATTCTAAAATTCCCTGACTTTCCATGTCTGGAACAGACTTTGCAAAATGTCATGATATTCCAGAAATTCCATGACCCGTGGGAACCCTGATTATAAGGCCAAGGCATGCTACTATGTGTGATGCTACGCACAACAACAATACATTATAAGGCCAAGGCAAGCTACTATGCGTCAGTCGGGCTCAGCTTCACATGCCACTGAAATTGGCCTAATGTTTCATTCGTCCCTCCTGGTCGAGATGAATGAAACAGGCATGGGGGACAAAATAAACATACAGTTTAAGCTATGTAAATGTCCCACAACTTTGATATTTTACAGCATTCCCTAAATGGTTGTTATTGGCATCAAAAAGTCATCAGCAATAGGCTATGCATCTCAGCATTCATATCAGACGAAAGGTAAAAAAGTTCAGCAAATATTGCTGCTGCTGGACATTAGTTAAATTTCGGACATGGTATGCTGTCAATTTGTGGGGCATCAGACATGAAAATATGTAAATAGCGTGACTTTCGTGCCAATCGCCAATAAAGATATGCTGTTGAAAACTTTTGTATGAACAACAAGACCTTTAAATACAGTATGGCTACAAGATTGAATGAAACATAAAACAATGACCGTTTTCATTTTAGAATCCTTACTAGTGCAGTGCCCGTTCAAACATGCCATTCCTGTAGAAAACCTGTAGCCCAATTACTGCTTTAAAAATAGGATGACAGGGAAAACATCATCCTAGCTAAGCATTCAATAATGAATATTGAATATTAAGGCATGGCTGCATGTGACATTTTTACAGTTTAAAATGATATAAGCCTAAAAGCTGTTTTGAGTTAAGGCTATATATTTATTATTAAGCTTATTGAATAACTTCCTGATAGAGAAGACAAACCATTTTGTGGAATGATGCATCATGGTATGAAATTTGCAACAATGTGACTCAACAATCTCTGGTAGCCTATAGTGACATCACGCTCTGTCAGCCACTCACTCGAAATGACATAAGCCTAAAGCTTTGATGTAGGCCCCTAAGGGCGGGTTGCACCAACGTGGTTTAACTTTTAAACTGGATTAAATCATGGGTTAATGACTAATTATGTTGCACCAACCTTAAACCTAGTTTAAATTGAGTTTAAATTAAACTCTGGCTATTAGCCTATTGAATAATGTAATAATATAGAAGACAAAACATTTTGTAGAAAGATGCATCATTATATGAGATTTGCAACTATGTGACTCAAAAAAAGTCTTTGGATTCTGAAACGTCCTTAAATTTGGGACCATTAACCAATCGCTCGTTTCAATTTGGGACTTTGAATAAACTAACGACAATTCCGACTGCAAAGTCAAGTCCAAAGTAGCACATCATTTTTATGTCATTTTGAATGGCCACTGCAAAATCCGCAGAATCCTTTTGTGTAAGCATACATGGAGTATAAGCATACATGGAGTATTTATTGTTGATGTCAGACATTATAATCATCCAAACATCTTGCATTTTGACCCATGATTCAGTGCTGCCAAAACTACACTTACCCCCTCTGTCTCTGGTCCTGTGCTGTGCAAGAGGGGTAGTGGCTATAGTAGAGCAGAGAAAGCCAATCTGTGCTTCTTTTACCGATATATTTAACAATATATTTTGCATTACTTATCCAAACAACGTTAAACTTGCCACTGCACATACACGTGCCCGTAGCAAAACACCTGCCAAGTTTAGCAAGACACCTGCCATCGGACAAACGGTTCGAGAGATATGCAAATAACAGACAGACAGAGACAGACAGGCGTTCCTGTAATTTATAGATAGATTAATGCCAAAATGTTACAAGAATGAGTCCCTCAGTGTGCTTGTTTTTCCAGTGTGTGCGATGTATGTTGGGTATTTCTCTTACCCCTTAGATTCAAGTAAGTTCATCTCAGTTTTAAGGGGTATCTAGCCCTTCCCCTTAGCCCTACCCCTTGATCCAAAAGAGAATTGGGATACCCCTTCCTCTTATGTGAAAGCGCAACACTAAGAGGGAGGGGTAAAGGGAAGGGGTAAGACGGAGAAATGTGATTGGGCCTTTAATAAAGCTTAAACAAGTTAACCTGCTACAGAGCAGTCTAGTTCAGTGGCATAAATGATTATGAAATCGTTACTGAGGATTCCTTTAAGTCACATGAATGGAATGGAACTCTCACATAAATTTGCAAGCCAGGTTTGGCCTTTAGCCAGACTTTCTAATAAGGAGACACAGCACTCAAAAACTCCTCCATAGAAATGCATGGGGTTAGTTTGTAACGCCAATATGGCAGTTGTCTACACATATCCTATATACCCTTCCACAGTGAATACATTGTGCCAATCATGTGGTGTGTTGTGAATACATCGTGCCAATCATGTGTTGTGATCTCACCGCTGGAGCAAGGTTGGTGTCATGAAGTCTTGTACACGTGCATTTCTGCCAAAATAGATGCCCGATAAGTGCCCAATATGCGTTACAATATGCCCACTGAGTGGACTTGCTCTTTGCTTTAGCTTGCTTGATGGAATACCCCCCTGGTCCACTCTGACAATGTCATCGCTCACCTGGGCTATACCTTTTCTGCATCCTCCGCATTGTCATCGTCGTCATCATCATCGTCGTCATTTTCATCCTTCAGCGCGGCCACATCGATGGCGGCCTCCTCGATCTGCGCCAGCATATCAGCCATCAGGGCCTCCTCCAGCCTCTTCCTCACGCTGTACACCAGCTCCTCCTGCTTCCTGTCACCACAACAACAACAACAACAACAACAACAACAATCTCATCTCTACACCAGCACCTCCTACTTCCCATCACTTCACATGAACATAATCGTCATCATCAATAATAACACCATCACAGGGATGGGCATTCGATTAAATTTTCTTAGTCAATCGTCGGGAGAATTAACGATCAACTATCGATTAATCATTAATATTTCTAGGCCTATATTAAAATTCATTATTTATTTAACTTTTTTAAATTTAAAAATGCAATGAAAATACAAAAATACAGCGTGTTTTTCCTCGATGAGATCTTTATCACAAGAAGAATAACTTGTGGCAGTTAAACTGGACGTTCGGTTAGGCTAAACTTGAAGATATTAAGCGCTGTGCTGCGGTGCTCTAAAGCAGCGGAATGCGAGCCGGCGTTCAGAGAACAGAGACCCTTCTTTGTTCCAAAATAATAAATTATAAAAAATAATCATGTTAAACAATAACTTAACCAAAAACATAATAATGCTTAGATCTGACAGGTTTTGTCAAAATGTAACTCAGAACCATCCAAGGGAGTCGAGAAAGAGGGTGAGAGATTAGCCTAACATTAATTAGGCTATTTAACAAAGCCTCACAAAAAAATAACTGTCGTAAATCCTCAAATTATGGCCGGGGTCTTTTACTTACTTAGGCTGCGCAAAACACAGGGCTTTATTTGGGGCAGACGTAGGCTATATTCAGCAGGCCTTTATTTCTATGTGCGTTTTATTGTGAGACATGCGTTTTGTTTGGAGTGCATACCGCTATCAAAAGCAGAAGATTTTCCGTTTGGTTTGGGATTTAATTTACTTTTGGGCAGTTTGATTATATTCCTCAATGTTAGGACTGATGAGCACTGAAATCTGGGAGGTATTTGATGGCTAACTATTACATTTCATGTAGTTGAAAGAGTCGAGATTTTCACCCGCTGTTTATTGCGAGACAAGGCAGCCGCTTTCATTCATTCAAAACGTGTGCTGTGCTGTAATGGAAACCTTATTGCGTAGCCAAGTAGCCTAAATTGAGTTTGAATTGCATGATTTACTTTATTAAATTCGTAGGCTGGAATGCCTCCAGTCGCGGCAACAATTGTGTTTAAATGTAGTAGTAGCCTAGGCCTACTGCTTCAGCCGGCAAGCTCAGAAGGGGACGGCAAGCGACTGAGCTTGAGAGCGACGTGTTGGAGACCCTGACCATGGTGTAGGACAACGACTTTTCATTGACCACAAGGTATTAAACCAACCAACAACATCAAATATTAAGAGCTCTTATTTCATTGAGTTAAATCCAAACAATGTCTTCTTTTGCTCGTGCACTGATAGTCGTAGGCAATTATTACATCGCAGTGTTTGCAGTGAACTAACGTTATCGTTTTTTAAATGATAAAATAGTCTCACGCCACACTTCACCGTGAACTCTTCATAAATCAAAACGGAAACTCGTAGGTAACGGAGTAGCCTATAGTGTCAAATATTGTCCCCGGGTGGTATAATGTTTAATTGCTGCCACACAGTGATTCATTTAATTGCTTCAAGACACACTATGTAACGCAACCTGCATTAGTTTAATCGACAACAAATTAACGTGATCGACGAAATTCTTAATGATCAACTATCGATCGTCGATTAATTATGCCCATTCCTACACCACCATCATCTTCAACGATTATCATCCTCATTATCATCCTCATCATAAAGCAGCAACATCAAGATCATCAAAATAAACATTTCAAACCAAAGCAATGAAATCCATTGGGTGCGGAAGCTGTATCACAGCACCTTGCACAACAGCAAGGTCTCAGCAGCAGGAGAAGTGGGGCGCCTGACGAGGCATGAATGTGTGGGCGAATGGGTGCATGGGTAAATTAATGGGTGAATGAGTGAGTGAATGGGCAAATGTGAGGCACTACTCTGTAAAACTTTAGTGATCGGAATAAAAAGCACTATATAAATGCAGTCCATTTGCAGTTATAATTAGGAAGTTGATGTGAGGCATAAAGTCCCAAGTACTTTCACATGTTGCGGTTTCTACCTTATGTATAGTTATGTATGAGAGTAGAAACCTTGAGCCTGTATCTCTCTGCGGTGTGTTTACCTGATGTCCTCGTCCGTAACCACGAAGGCCTTGCAGAGCGGCTGGGAGGTGTTGAGCCAGACCCCTGGGTTTTTCTCCACCGCAGCAGACAGCTGGCCCGTGATGGGCACCGAGCTGGTATGCAGTGCGCTCGCAATGGCCGACAGCAGGGTCTTATCCACGTAACCTGGCCCCACTCCTGCAACACACACACAGTACATAACAGGAGAGTCAGCACGTCTAACTTATCTACAATGAGCTTTGGATAGCTGCATCTGGCAAATCCAAGAATAGACTTCTGAAGTTTGCCTATAAAATGGATCCAAAAGCTGCCTTCTTTGCCTATATAAGGAGATTCGGGTACCATTGTGACGGTCTAGCTACGACCGCACATGATTGTCGGCACTCGTCTGCTATGCATCAGCTTATATTTGCACACAACACACACTCGTACATGGGCCATTGCTATGTGGCTATCACTTTTAAGATGTGTTAGAAACGACAACACGGAGCTATTAGTAATGGTGGCACATTTATTGTTTGTTGGAATTAGACACAAGTTTGAATGTTTGTCAACCGATAGCTACCGATTCGCGTTCATGGCGTCGTCCTCTCGTTCCGGCTTCTGAAGGTCCGGTGGCAAAGGAGGGCCGACTGGATCCCATGGACTGTTTATTGTTTCCGGGCGGTATTGGACCGTTCCATTATGCCAATTGGTTGTCGGGGGATTTCGAGACGGTCCTGATCAAGCCGATCGATGTTCAGTCTTTCCATATGTAACCGAGTCTGTTATTTAATAATGTGGTTTGCTAATTCTGCTAGTGACATTATGATATATCTATGCTTGTGGCCCAGGGTCTGTCTTGTCTATTGTGTGTTAATTTGATTGTTTAGTGTTTACCTGTGTATGTTAAATGGTGCTGGCCGCCAGGTATATGTTCCCCTCTGTCTAGTCTGATGTTAGTCTTGTCTTGTCTGGCCTATGTGATGTGTAGGGTACTGTGAGTACTATGACTGTTACAATGTTGCTGTATTTTGATTAGAAGCTAAAGCAGATATTTCATACTGGTTCAATATCGCAATTTTGGAAGATTATTAAAATTTTTCTATGCATTTTTCTATGGACTCTTCTGCTTGGTTGTTCGAGCCAAGCCGAATAATAAATTACTGTCCATCTTCACTACTGCCTCTGCTTCTTTGGCCACACCCACATTCATTAATGGTAACTTCCGCTCGGTTCCATTACAACCATCTTTTTCCGGATAACGAGATCAGGATCTCCTTACATGAGCAACGATGGCAGCTTGGGGTCCTTTTTGTAAGCTAACTTCAGAGGTCTATGTAAATATTCTGTGATTGTGTGAGTGTGATTCACTGACATTAACATTAGCTGTGCTAGAGAGACTTGCATGCATGTTACAAGGACACTGGGCCACGTCATGTAAGGAACATGGTACTGAAAAAAAAAGAAAACGGAAACATAGCCTACTACATTGCAGAGCAACTTTATTGGTTTATGGTAAATAAATGTTAAACTACTGTGCACAGCCCCATGCATTTCTGACGTGACGATGCTAGCACGTTAGCAGCGGTTAACTTACTATGCTAACGTTAGTTATCTACAACTCTCCACCAAGTGACAATCATACACAATGCTTGCAATGCTGAGAACAATTAACATCTTTGTTTATCTTACTTACATTGAGTTGACTGGATGGCTTAATCCACAGACGTGGTGGAGCACTGTTTCATTATGGTTTGCTAAGGAGTAACCCTTTGCTTAAAATAGTGGAGAGCTGGGAGGAGAGAATTTAATCTAATTTAACATAATTACAGAAAACTTAATCAAGATTTAAAGGCGTTATTCTGTGTATCGGTATTGCCTTAATCTCACACGTCGTTTGGCCGTCCTTTTCAACTCACATCACTAAAAAAATCCCATTAAACTGGACAAAAATCACAGCTCCCAATGCATTTCTATGGAGCCATAAAGAGTATGCTTGCCTGCGCGGAGCTACTGGACTGTCATTGGCTCATCTGCGTTCGATGGGCAGGGTTTTGCAATTGGTCAAATAAGGAAGGGAAAAGTCTGAAGTTTTCACAAGTTTTCAAACCAGTCACAGTTTTCAATCACTCACTATATATTTTCATATTTTAAAACCACATAACTTTCAGTGTCCCGCCGGCGGGACGGTTACCCCCTTCCCCCAACATTCTAAATCAATTGTATGCACCATATTGCTATGTAGCATAGTAATGTTATACACCATTTCAAAGCTTTGACTCTTGGGAATCCAAAAATGACAACTTTTTTCATGTACAATCTTGATAGTGCTTTACATTCTTAGATTAATCTTATTATGTCTCAATTAAATTTGATCCAAAATGCCCCCCTCCCCCCCTTCCGCTTTTGGTGCTACCCTGACTTCTGGCTGCAGTGTAGCTGCAGCACAATAAGTAGATGCAACATATTGGGTACTGAAATATTCACAATAATCCATAGAAATTGAATCTTCATGTTGTGTTATCCAATATTAGTTGTACAGATGTATAGTCTATCTTATACACACTCATTGAACCAACAAAGTAAATGCAAAAATAGAGACATTTTTGTAATCATTCCATATTTAGTGTAGTCATTCCATATCAGAACCCCTGAAGTATAATCCAAATACAAGCATGAAACCAAGTATTACCTTTCATTTGAGACCAGGATTATGCTTCTACACAAAGGGGTTCATGTGCAGTAAGCATTTGATTGTCAGTATGCATTTTGGATAACAAAAAGTCCTATGGGGAGTATCCATAGGCATTTTACAAAACGCATGGGCATACCTTGGCAAATAATAGTCTAAAGCACTCATATTTTCATTCTATACTGATCTACTTTTTCACACAACTTCACAAGACCTGGTGCTAGGGCTCAGTTGTGTTTCTAAGGGATATCAAGAGACCTAGAGAGCTGAAATGTGGTCAATTCAGAGATGCTTGTAATCCGGCAGAAAGAAAAAACTATATTCTAGCCTCTGTTACTCTGAGTACATCACATTTATTTTGACTGTTTCCTACGAAAACTAGAGGTTCTCAGCTTTCTATAGAGGTCCAACATTTGATGGTAGGCCCCAGAAGAGGTGGGAACAATGCCCTTGTAAATAGGCACAGTGCAATTTCAGGCAAAAACTTGAAATTCTTTTTGAGAGTTATGCTGTTTTAAAGCAACACCAAAGAGTTTTTTGTACCTTAAAATAATGTTTCCAAAATTGTTTCAGTGGTTTGTCAACTCGTAACAGGGTGAACGGCACTTCTGTATTCGTTTTGCGGCCCTCTATCGGCTATAACCGCACTAAAAGTTGTAAGTTTGCCAGATCGGGTAGCGGATATGTAGTTAGATGGAATGAGACATAAGAAACTACACATTTGACTTGCATCTGATGTCGCAATACATCGTACATTCATAAAATCATGCAACATATTCTACCTTGTCTGTGGACATTGTTATTTGCAAAGCCGGTGCTGGATAAACAAATAGTGCGTGCGACAGAGGAAAAGTTCTTTGGTGTTGCTTTTAGCAAAAACAGTGACTTTGGCTTTGCACACATGCGCACGCACGCACCGACTCACCATGCAGGCCTTTGGGCAGCTCCATGCTCTTCATAAGTCCCTCTGCGATGTCATACACATTCAGGCCGCTGAGCTTCTTCTCCCAGAACAGCTTCGCAACACAAGCAGAGAGAGAGAGGAACAGGTGATGCTTGGTGCGACATGATGCCCACTGCAAGCTCAAAGACATGCCACAGACAGACAGGCAGACATCCCGTTCTTCATCACTCCCCTCTCTCCTCTTCTTCTGTTTCTTTTCTACCAAGCCAACCCATGACAGATATAAGAATATATTTTGGAAGGTAAGTCACTATCATATTTGGATAAACTAACTCTACCATCATTGGCTTATGTAAAGACATGTATACTTATGGGACATTTACTGGGATGCAGAGAGAGCACAGTTATATCCACCAATAGGTCTATGTTGTAATAGGTCTACAGTGTTATAATTGCCCACTTGGTTATTGACAGGAGAAATTAAGCCAATGCCATATCTGTTGTAGAATGCCCATGTGGAAAACAATGTTTATATGTATGCACACAGAGTTAGACCAGCCAAATTATAGGCACACTGGTGCGACCAATAAAAACGAGGCAGATTTTAGGTCACATTAATTCTTTCACACAAACATACGGGCATTTGGGGGCGTTTTTGAACCAGGTACGCCATGTAGTTGGAGGTGCAAATGACTGTGCATCGCCATTGAGATCACATAGTAAGGAGCTGGCTCAAGGGTTATAAAAGTATTCTGTCATGTTTAGTTGTATAATGCAAGCACATAGCCATCCATGTGTGTTCATATCTGGTTCCTTAGCTATCATTTCGGTACCTATAACTAGCTGTTTGACGTCATTAGAACACTAAACATATCATAGGTGCCGTTAATCTCTTCTATGATATATTGCTATTGTCTATCCAAAGCAAGGTGCCTGTTTCGAAGTTAACAAAAATCTGATATTGTTTGCACCTCCAAGTGGTCTGTGACATAAGTTTGTGTGAAAGAAAGGTGTCTCTGAACATCCATCCTGGCTGATGCCACAAGGAGTACTACTGTAACACAGTGGAACTGTCAAAAAAAATAATCTGTAGGTTTGAGGGATACCTGTCTTGGCTGCTCAACAGCTTTTTGGGTATCAGTCTTCACTTTGTTGCTGGGGTGATTGGTCACTTTGGTAACAGGCTGTTTGAAGATAGAGGCGGTTTGCCTGACTGGTAGTGAGGTATTCAGGTCAGGCTTGCCCTTCAGTGAAAGAAAACAAAAGATGACAGATTGATATATTGTGTAAAATGTTTAAATTATATCTGATCTGCAAATGAGGCTCATTATGCCAAAGATCACAGAAATGTTGGTAATTTCATAAAGCACAACATTGTTATATATTTGTATGTTGTTATATTCTTATGGTAGTTTCTAGCCCTGTAAAGCGCACACAGCTGAACCATACCTTGTTCTGATTCTGGTCATAGCGGAGACGCTGTCGGTTCTTGTTGAGCTTGCTGAAAATCATCTTCCCCGTGCGGAAGTCAAAGGAACTCAGGTCCATGGAGTTTCCCAGGTAACGAGCCAGCTGTGGTTTGCTGCGAAACTTCTTTCCAGTGGGACTAGTGATCAGGGGACCACAAAAGGAGAGTGCATCACCAAACTGTATAAAACATGTGGATGTAGCTGTAGGCCTGTAGCTACCCGACTGTCCAGAGTGGACCGTAACTTTGTCATGTTTTTACGCATAACGAATGCAAATGTCACATATGTGGTTAAAGTCCAAGATGACCAAGTAGTTACACAATTACTTTAATCCATTAATCGTTGCTCTTGTTTCATTCAACTGGTATATTTCAATCGAGAGACGTCAGTTACTTCAAACTTAACGTTACAGCAATATTGTATACTATAGCAGAGCTTAACAACATGCAATGTGTGCGCTGCTTGGGTTCATAATCAAAATCGTGATGTGTTATAACGTTACATTACATCCGGACAGTAAAGCTAACCAGCAAGTTTGCTGTTATGGTTCGTTCGCTAGCAGCTAGTCATCAAAGCTAACACACAAAAGAAGTGAAACGTGATCACAAGAAGTTGGGGAGCCACGCGCAACTTACTGGCTGAGAGGTTGCACAACAAATAACTTAAATGTGGTTCAATATTGCAGGTGGTAAAGAGAAAACTATTTATTTTATTTTCACATGTGCAGTCTGATTAGCAGCGGCAGCCAGTCTACAACTAGCTACCCAACAAGCTAACTAGTATCCTAATCTTTGTTATTATCTCGGAGATACAGCACGTTGGCTAGCTTGCTAATTCGCTAACTTCCATCTGGTTGGTTTAACGTTAGTTGCACATAATGCATTGTGAGAACAATTACTAAAAGGGGGTTCGGGATTGTAGTAGTAACCCATTATTACCAGACTTAACTACTTTTTAAAACATTGTTCAGTAGTTATCTTAACCCACCACATAGTGGCTAGTAATGGCTAAAGGATTAGCTAACCAGGCTAAAAAAAAATAATGCCCCCCTCTCTCCCTAGTTCAGCGGCCATCAAGCAGCCTACCTAAAATAATAGACATCGCTTTTCCCCGCGGACAACCCCGACTTTCTGGTCACTTCTTCCCTTTTCCAACCATTTGGGAGAGCCGAACACTCCCACCTTTTCCGCTCCATGTTTTCTTCGTGGGTTTAGGCGCGCCGAGGTTACAAGTGTGCGGAGAAATGCGATGTCCCACTTTAGTTTACCACACACGCACTAGTGTCACCTTTTAGGACACTCCACTCCAGTCTATCCCTCCAGCGTCCACTGAGTGTCGCTATTCACCTTATTCCGCGCGCAAACATGGGGGCGCTAGCTTTGCCCACATTGTCTCCGAACTTCCGATTGAGCAGTAGCCTACATCCATTGCGATACATTGAGATAGCAGAGCTCTATCGAGATGACTGGCATCATATATTATGGGTCATCCTAAAGTTAGGAAAGTTTATTTAGGATTTTGTTGACTTAAGACATTTCTGTTATACAGCTTTCCTATCTGAAGTTAGGAAAAAACTGACTTTGGAGCGGCTGTTCTGTAAGTTAGCCTCTCTATCCTCTTCTGCCGTGTTATCCCAATCAAGCTAACTAGACGTAGCTAGCCGACCGGAAGTTTAAAGACAACGTGGAATTTAAAAAAATGGGCGGGGCTTTTACTGTCTATGGGCTCAATCATAGATATATACACTAGATGTCGCCAGAGAATGTCTAATAAGGGGAGAACTGCCACTCTCGGAAAACTTCCGGTTTCTGAACTGGTTGCAGTTCCTTCTGTGGTTCCGCATGAGGGCGCTCGTCCACGAGTGCAGAATGCATGGAGGTCTATGGAGCTGTACCCCTCAAAATCCACTTTTCTCGGGATATAATTTTTTTTCAAGTAATTTGAATATTGTATTCGAAAGGGGAGGCAAAGAAAATACACTTGGTGGAGTATTATATTTTTTAAAGTCACTTAATTGTTCTAAAAAGCCTTTCAAACGTGTCAATGACGTCACTCATTAGCACAATGCTAGCGTGTTATGGGCAACAACGACCCAAACTGTAAGAAATCAAAAGGACATAAGTACTCGTTCATTCAACTTTTGACCTATAACCCATGTTGAAGTTATACAAACTACAATCAAATCTGAGATTTGTCAACGACAATCAGGTGAAAGAGACAAATTTAGCCGTCTAGCTCCATTGACTCCCATTCATTCTGCACTCATGGCGATCGCCCCCAGTGGAAATATGGTGGAACTGCAACCAAAATTCGGTACAATGGGACTTAATACGGAGTGGCAAGGCTCTCCGTAGACGGGCTCTGATGTCGCCTTGACTACTGCTGTTCATTGGAACGAATGCGTCAATCGAGACGCCATCTTGCTTCAGTGATCCACTCCTCTATAATGCATTAGCGTCAATCTGGGCAAAGATCTAGCGAAAATAAAATCACCATAAATCGTCAAAATCTCAAGCAATTATCTAGTTTTTTGGGTTGTTCCAACTGACAGGCATGTATTTATGGTTGAGTCTAGAG
Source organism: Alosa pseudoharengus (assembly GCF_046254945.1). Classification (NCBI taxonomy): domain Eukaryota; kingdom Metazoa; phylum Chordata; class Actinopteri; order Clupeiformes; family Clupeidae; genus Alosa; species Alosa pseudoharengus. Next base: position 35,965,980 of record NW_027468663.1, read on the forward strand.
AAAACTAAGCTTAAGACGATAATAAAGATACATTTTACCTGTCTAGCCCCATAGACTCCCATTCATTCTGCACTAGCTAGCGGCGGCCCCTAGAGGAACAATGAGTAAACTGCAACCAGGTTCGATACAACAGGCTCTTGGTAGACAGGCTCTGGTTGAGGCCACATACCTATGCCACATACCCCTCGTCTCGTTTACTCATGTAAGTTGTAATCTCACCAGAAGTTGCTGTAGATCTGTAGAACATTTACCTCTGCTACTACATAGGCTACGCCAGTCGTTACTTTTATAATCATGGGTCAGTGCCATGGGCAAACGAGATGTAGCTGAATTCATAAATGACAAAGCCATGAGAAAGGTGATTTTCTTACGTTTCAACAACAAAGAAGCCGATCTGCCATCATTGTGAGAAGTTCCCAAATTTGTCGCTAATCGCTAAAAAGGTTTTCTATCGCTGGGGATGGCCAAACGTCGCTAAATAGGTAACGCTGACAATACAGGAGAACTAGTTTAGCGCTTCAGATCCCTGTACCAAGATGGCGGCGGTGTTGACGCATGCTGAGAAGCAGAAGGCGACATCTAGTGTATATATCTATGGGGCTCAATAAGGTGAAGACAGGTTTCCCGTTTACCAACAAAACTAGATGCGCGCGCAGCCGCGAGGCAGAAGACGCTTGGTGGCCGTCCACAACGTTATAAACTTAACCTAAATAGTCGGCTGCTGTAAGCTAAAATCGGATTTTTTTTGTATACCCCTGTTGTCTCAATGATAATAACATCTCATTTCAGACTATATTTCAAAGTTTGACGTTCATTTGGATTATTAATATAACATCGTATTTTGTCATTTTTGGCGAAGACATGCATTCCGTTAGGGATATTGAACATATTTAACATTCTCTAGCCATCGTGATTTCGAATTGGTGCAGTTTTCAGCACAAAAACTCATTTTATTCTTTTGCTCTTTTGCATTGCTCTATGCTGTTCTGTGGTGCTTTCTGCCTCTTGGTTGCGCACGCATGTTTTCGTGACGTTCCATAGAAATCCATGTATACGACTCGAGGCTTCAATCATTATAGTAGTAGCAAAGGGCAGCTCCACCGCTCTCCAATGAAACACATGCAGGTTGGCAATTTCAAATCATGCACTGTACTTCTAGCCATGGGAATGGTAATGTACATGTAACATCCTAATAAAACAGAGAAGATGCATCGTGACCTCACAAAAAAGTGTTGGTTTGACTGTCAAGTTGTCCTGGATGTGTAAGCTACTTGTATTTTGTTCAATTTATATGCAAGGAACAAAATGTCAGCATATTTTTTTGTTACCTTTAATTAGAAGAACCATAGGTCAGTTCCATAAATGTCAATGCAGACAAAAGCAAACCAATCATTCACAGGAAATCAAAGTTATCTCTGAGCTTATGGAAGAGGATGCAAGACTTGAAACAGTGTCAAAACCCCTTTCACGTGGGACCTGCAGTCACTCATTCACTCACCGCTGACTGCAGTACCTTGCTCCCGGACACTTAAACTGAGTACCAGCTAATATCTCTAGCCTGAGAGCAGTTGGTAGCCATTTTTGCAAAAGAACAATGCAGCAACAGCCACCGTCTTGTCTGATCATGGAACAAACAAAAAAGGTCTAAAATTAACATTTAATGGATAATAAGAATAGGACTGTGCCACGGGAACACTTCCACATCAACAATCACAACCACATCTTAAGATGTATGGCAACCAAAAAAAAGTACAAAATGGATTTATAAATATTATATTATTCAATTGTGTGGAGCATGCCACAATGAGGCATCACAGATAGTCTGATCCACTTCCTCCGCTGAAGATGAGGAGTCCAGGCGCCCGTCAGATGTGGTGATGTTCTCAATGGAGGCCCAGCCTGAGAACATATGAGAACACAGACAACCCTGTCAGCACCCAGCTGCGGAATAGGACTGGTTTACATGAAGGTAAACTACTAAAACTACTTCTGGAGTTCATAGATGACCAACTATCAAAAACAATATCAAAGAGCACAACTGGCCATATGCGCTTCATGAAATACTCTTTGATTTGATTAAGTGAAAGGTTGAGATGGGACAAATATGTTCATGAGCAACATGACCCATCAGGATTAATAAAATAGGCTAGTATTAATTCAATCAAACGTAGCGCCACACCATGGGATACCATAAGCAAGTAAAAGACTACCAAGTCAGACAAAGTAAAAAAAAACAAAAAAAACCTGTAAATTGGATATGGCAATGTTCTCAATCTACATTATGACAAGACAATCAGCTGTGAAATGGTCAACTTAAGATCAAGTCTGACATGACTTTGAACACAACTGAATCTCTACAAACCATAACTGGTGTAATTAGGTAACTGCATGTCAGTTAATGATCAATTTGATGTGGTACATCTCTAGATAGTAAATATTAGTAGAGATATTAGGGCAAATGTACACGTTAACAGAAAAATCCCTGAGTGAAATCAAGTCTCAGATTTGGTCAGCACCAATTATCCCACTGAAAGCACTTAGCATTTTCTTCACGAGTCCCTCGAAAGACCTCGGTTGGATACCCACACAGTCAGCCTCCTAAACAACACCCGTGGAGATGCTCTATTCGTCCTTCTTAAATTTCCCGTTGATATATGGGACGTAGTCCAGGAACAACCTCCAATCTGTGAAATGGACGAGCGCGACTCCACCAACGCCGCCCCAGACTGCCAGTGTGGGGACCCTGAAGGCAAGAGGGAACATCATGGCTTAAATCAAACTGACATACTGTAACTAACCAATCCAACGCTGTTTTCTACTGAAAACGTAGGCCTACAACGTCTCATGTTGAAGAGAACATATTCCAGAGAATGACATTGCCATCAAGCTTTTTGAAGCTATGCTTGGTATTACACACAGCTAACTGCTGTTAGCTTATTCAATGTCAGTTTGTTTACGTTACTGATTATTTAAAGCAGTCTGTTAATGTTAAACGCCCACCACACATACACTTAAATTCACAGTATACCCAATGCTGAGTATAACACAACCCCAAATTGAACAACTAAATTAACATTAATGGAAATATTGGCTAACGTTACTTGGTCTGGTCTGCGACCTTCCTAACCGTTAGCAGTGAAATAAGGCTAGAGTTTGTTAGCATAGCTCCGTGACTTTACAATGCGTTTCTGCTAAGCTAATGTTAGCTAGGTCGAAACAAGGGCACCGACTTTGAAATCTTTAAAATACAGTGGACAAAGAACATTATATATGTTTCCCCCTACACCTTACCACGTCCTGGCGATAGCGATGTACTTCTCTCCTATTATTTTACCGATCATATTGGACCTTTGATTGTGACCCACTGGGTGAACGTAGCCCTGCGGAGTTGTAAAATGCGAATTGTTAGTGAAGTCAGCGACAATCCACAAGCACCGGAAGTTAAGTAGGGCACTTGGGGGATGCATTAAAGTCTACTGTCTATGATTAAAGTGAGCATGACTGCAAATTGGCATTCATAACAGAAACAGCAACTTAGGGACAGCAGATTTGTGTTGACTTTAATCAAAACGTATTGAAGATAGGCCTATGCAATTGTATGCATCCTATAGAAAATCCCTTTGTAAATTGTTGTCCATTTGTTTCCAGAAGCACTTTTTTCACACTTTTCACTCAGACCTGAAAAATAACTATTCGTTTAATGCTTATCAAGGATGCTGTGGATTGTGTGAAGATAAACACCCTGACTGGGATTGTCCATATCGTTGGATCTTTCGGTAAGAATGTGATTACATTTAGGCTTGTTGATCTCAACTCAACTAATTATATATTTAGCCACAACAATTTACTCTGCAGAATCCATGTTTGAATGAGTTTTGTGTTTTGGTCTTCACTCATAAGGCAGTTTTGGTACAGCATTATCGTAGCAGTTTACACGTACGCTACAACAAGTTGTCGCCCAACTTTAAGATCTTCCGGCGTTTATTTGTGACGTATACAACATACGACGACGGCCATGTGAGGAGCAGGCAGGAAACTTCTAGAAAAATTGTCTGTTGAAAATTAGCTAAATAAACGGTATACGTCAATCTAGTTAAGAAACAATCAATTGCCACAATGTCTAGCGAGAAAGGCGTGAATGGGGGTCCTGTTTTTAAGGATATAAGTGCCGAGGAAGATGACATGCAGCCAACGATTATCGAAAGCCTATGCATGAACTGCTACGAAAATGGATCGACTCGACTTCTTCTAACAAGAATCCCTTTCTTCAAAGAAATTATCATCAGTTCGTTTACCTGTCATCATTGTAACTGGTCAAACACTGAGATTCAGTCTGCCGGTCGGATCCAGGAGCAGGGCGTTCAGTACGCTTTGAAGGTGAAGGCAAAAATGGACATGAACCGTGAAGTGGTGAAGTCGGACAGCGCGACCACAAAAATACCAGAGTTGGATTTTGAAATTCCTGCGTTCACTCAAAAGGGCTCTCTTTCGACCATTGAGGGGCTGATCGACAGGGCTGTGGCTGGACTTGAACAAGACCAGGTTGTGCGAAGGGCTACTGACCCAGACGTCGCTGTCAAAATCGATGAGTTCGTTGCCAGGTTAAAGGAGCTCAAGAACGCCGAAAGTGAGTTTACGCTAGTCATTGACGATCCCTCTGGGAACAGCTTTATAGAGAACCTGTGTGCACCGAATAATGACCCAGATCTTACTGTTACTCACTACAAGAGAACTGAACAACAGAATGCAGTTCTGGGAATACAAGAAAATGACATCCTAGAGCAGGAAAAACCTGGTAACGACTTGGAGAGCCTGAGAAATGAGGTCCTGATTTTTAACACCAACTGTCCCGAGTGCAATGCTCCAGCCCACACCAACATGAAACTTGTTCAGATCCCACATTTCAAGGAGGTAATTATCATGGCCACGAATTGCGATAACTGTGGACACCGGACGAACGAAGTCAAATCGGGCGGCGCGACCGAGGAGCAAGGGACTAAAATAACACTTCTCCTGACCAACCCTTTAGACATGATGAGGGACCTTCTCAAGTCTGAGACCTGCAGCATTCTCATTCCCGAGCTGGAGTTCGAGCTGGGGATGGGGGCGCTGGCTGGGAAGTTCACCACTGTAGAGGGTCTCCTCAAAGACATCAGAGACCTCATCCTGAAGAACCCGTTCTCCTGCGGGGACAGCTCAGTGTCTGAGCGTAGCGAGAAGTTAAAATCATTCGCTGAGAAGATTGACAAGATAATTGCAGGAAAGGAGCTTGCACACCTGGTCCTCGACGACCCGTCTGGGAACAGCTACATTCAGAACGTGTATGCCCCAGAGCCTGACCCAAACATGAAAACAGAGAAGTATACACGTAGCTTTGAGCAGAATGAAGAGTTGGGCCTTAATGATATGAAAACCGAAGGCTATGAGGCATAGAAGTGGCATGGACAAGGGAATTCAGAGCGAAAGGCTCTTAGGCCTATGTATGGGGCGTTTTGTTGTAGTCATTATTTAGCGTTTTATTACCCTTATGGGACTTGACTTGTCATTTTGTTTATGTAAGAAGGTAAAAGCCCCAAGAATAATTTTAAGGCACTTGTTTAAACCACAGAAAATCAATGCAGACAAAATAAACTCTACTTTAAACACTTTATTACATTGTTTTCTTTTTATTCAGGTATACAAGTTCCAAAAGACAGACATTGAAAAATGTATATTTCTGTTATTAAAAATGGCACTTTTATTGCTACGTTATATACATGAATGTTCTCAATAACTACATTTTTAAAGAGTCCGCCTAGAGGCACTGTGAGGACACATATATTGTATTCTGTCCCCAATGCATAAGAGAGACCACAGATTTAACTTGCAGTGTGTCTTAGGGTTTGGAGATGGTTGGATGGTATGGTCGGCCATGCAGGTACAAGTGGTGTCCATGTCACACCCACACAAGAGAGCACATATGCCTTTCTACAGCCAATCCTGTTGGGAAATATATTGCAGGGAGGAGGTTCTCCCCCTCCCCTCTGTGCCCCTAGGGACACAACGGGATGGCAAAACATGACATAGTGAGATATGAGAATGGCGGCCAGCTTTAGGAAGAAACCAGCATGATGATTCTCAGAGGCGTTAATAAACAATTGAAAGAGTCAAACACTGTTCAGACTGATGATGGCTGTAGGAGTAACTTGGGAGAGGTATAGCCTACCCTCTGTTGATGTGCTATTATCCAGTATACTAAACTGCCAGTAGAGGGCTGCCTTTTCCCAGCAGTAAAAATGTGGAAGGCTAAAGGGTTAAAGGAAAAAGGTCATCTGGGAAGGTATACCACCAACACAGCCTCTAAATGTGATTATAGTCAAAGAACACTATACCTGATAGTCATGAAAGCGGTGTAAGAATAAAAGCTGACATTTGTTAAATTGAGTACTGCAGCTAGTGACTGATTTAGAAGCTGATCAGGACTCTTTTCACTTTAATGGGGGACTGAAATTAACTTATTTGTCTGGGAAATGGCGACTATGCTCGGACCCAAAGCAGTCTGCAAGTGACACTGAACCATGGATTGTTCTGAGATTTTTTTCTTTTTACTTTGTGCTTTTAACATTTAACATCTTAAAACCAATTCTAATTCTGCTGCAACACCATTGTTCAATTCATCAAAAAGTAAGAAAAGAAGCAGATTGAAATCTGTCTTTCTTCGATGACTCCAGCTCACTGAAGCTATGAAATGTGTTCTGAATCATCCTCATCAACAACAGTGTAATATTTTATCTATCCCAATCCCACCCCCACAAAACAAACGGAAAAGAAGGGGGGGGCAGGGCAAAACTGAGCTGAAATGAGAGAATTAGAGGCACTGGTAAACGTCCACTCTCTGATTCCACTCCAGAACAGAAGTCAGAAGAGCGAGGAGAAGGAGCCTGTCTGCCTCTGATACGAGTCTGAGTTGACCTGGCAGGTCGATAATATAGATCAAGGCCATATCCTCCTCCTGTTCTGTCCAGTCAGTAAGTTTCTTCTCAGGGGTCTGACTGACCCCTAAAGAGCCACACCACCACCCCTTACAAAAAAGACACAATTCCCCCTGCTGAGGCTACAGCACTGCCTCTAGGGATGAACTCAGAAAAGCATCCTGTCCTTTGCAAAAGACAAGGGCAAGATGGATCTCTCTCTCTCTCTGCTTCACACACACAGCTCAGACGCGTGCTGGGATCACCTTAAACCCAATAAAAGGGGCATTTATTTATTTTAAGCATGACGGCAATGTGCCAACAACCTACTTTACTGTTGCTTTAGGGGCAGGGGGAGGACATGGGGGTTGACATCTTAATATGCTGGGGCAATTAGTTAAAACGCAAATCAAACCAAACGCAAAACAGTGCTACTGCTATTCTGTGGAAAGGTCTGACTGTACTGGTACTGTACTAGTTCCTTTCCAAATGTCAGATTCTAATAATGAGGTTCGTCCCTTTAGACTGGCCAGTCGGTCACCAGTCAACAGCAAGAGCAAAGAGGAACACATTTTGTTCTGGCATCCTTACAAGCCTTTACACATTACATTTTAAACAAATGTAGTTCATAAAAAAACAATCAGAAAGTTAACTCACAAACATGGAGAAAAAGAATATTTGTATAAAAAAAGGGGGGAAATACAAAGTACAAATTGTAATCAAGTTACATACACATATTGGGTCCACTCATAAAAAAACCCTTTTGCAAATTGTTCGAAAGAAATGAAAAAGAAATGAACACAAAAGAAAAGATATTCTACTCTCTTCTCTTCTCTAAGCTGGGCTGCACAGAGGCGGCACTCTGACCTAGTCCATCCATTCACATGGTGGAGGGAGTTCAGCTCTCCTTCCTCTTAACCCCAAGCAAATAAACGCCCTCAAATCCTCCATACATCATGCCATCTAAGCACACAAGCAGATAAGGAGTACAACTACCATTAAGTCCTACTGCTTCTTGTCGTAAGTTAACAATTCAGGTCTTACCGAAATTTTACAATATAAGGGGAGGGTGTGCATCGTCGTCATGGTGACAGCAACAGTGCAGTCGTTGCCTTGGCGAAACCTATCTCTGCCAACATGCAACAAAAACTGCATCAGCACCCGTGGCCACCTGAGTTGCTACAGCAACATTTCCTTCTTGACCTAGGAGATGGATTCTCACTTATTTGAGCTGAAGTAAGAGGCCAGTCCATGTAACATGCTTTTGTTTGTCCCGTTAAATGAAGGGTAATTTGTGGCTACGGTCTCGCTCACAGCCTTGAGGAGCCGACTAACCCCATGGGCCTCATCCACACACTCGACGCTAAGCAGTCCAGACCTTAGGCTCAAGGCCCATCCACACCACTAGTCACAACTGTGGCGGTAATGAGAACGGTAAAAACTAGTTTCTAAGTATCGCTTTAACTAATTAGAACAACTACGTCCACACCACATACTGGAACAAAAACAACATGAAAACATAATTGGATTTTCAATTTTAGAGCGATAGAAACCTGACAGCCAATCAAAATCCATCAAATCACATTAATGAACCGGATGAATATTCTGGACAGACCCTCTTTATCATTGGCCAGTGTGGATGTTCATATTGTTCTAAGTAAAGTTGCCTTTATGGTTATAGTTCTTCTTGGTGTGGATGGGCCTTAAAGATGGCCTGGGGATGTGTGGCTCTTGGGGTGGGGGTTGTTCTAGATGCTTCTAGGAGGGTTTATGTCGTCGAGGGGGAGGCCTGGCCTGCATCCAATCCAAAAGCAGTCCAAAGACCCCCTCCTCACTTCTGTGTAACACACATTGCAGTGACGACCTTCGAGGGGAGGGGGAGGTGTGTATGTGTGTCTGTCTGTCTCTATGGATGTTTGGATGCCATAACACAATTTACTACGCCAGTCAGACTCGTTACAATCCCAAATGCACAAACACACACACAGACAGTCCCCTCTGCTGCTTTGATGGTGGTGCTCCCTCTTCTAGAAGCCACGTCCACTCTACTTGTTCTGTTTCCAAAAGATCAGAATGTCCTGTTTTTTTTTTGTTAGTTTCTTTTTTTGTCTCTTGCTTCCATTAAGTAAGCAACATTTTTGTTTTAGATTTCATAAAAAAATATCAGATAAAAACTGATCCGTAAAGTCTTCCTCCGGTGTGGCTGGAGTCTCTCTCAGAGTCATTTTCTGCAGTGGGCAACGGACACCAATATGCCACTGGGCCATAGTTAGTGTGTGTGTGTGTGTGTGTGTGTGTGTGTGTGTGTGTGTGTGTGTGTGTGTGTGTGTGTGTGTGTGTGTTTATATCTATGTGTATGCCAGTATGAGCACTTGCAGGTGCACTCAATGGTCAGTGTATACATCTACTCAGGGGTATGGTCAACAACATGTCAGTTTTGAACAAAAGTGTGTGTGTGTGCGTTTCCGTGTGTGTGTGTGTGTGTGTGTGTGTGTGTGTGTGTGTGTGTGTGTGTGTGTGTGTGTGTGTGTGTGTGTGTGCACTCTAACACACACTGGGGCAGTGTAGATGCATGTCTGCTGGCTGAGATGATTGCTGTCATTAAGGCCACAGCTGCTCTGTCTCTTGAAGTCAACCTGAGGATAAAGAGGAGAGGAGATGAGTGGAGAGCACAGCACACAGGACCAGAGACTCAAACAAACTTCAGAGACAATATTAGATCTCATGCACAGCTTAACAAAAAAAAGGCTTTTTCCCTCGTACTGACAGTGACCTCGAGAAACAGAGATCTATGTGTTTTCCTTTTCCTTTCAGGACCAAGGTCTAAGTAGCATAGTAGATGGCGAGTAAAGACTACCCAACTATAGCTTAAAATCAATAAAAGGTAGAAGAGGTCTATATACACACACACACCTACCTCAGTGTCACATGTGGTTGCCGGGGTTTTCCTCCTCTCGACGCTTCAGGCAGGCTGCCTTGGGGTTTAAATTCCTCTCTTCACAGAGAGCAAGGAAGAGAGAGAGAGAGAGAGAGAGAGAGAGAAAGACAGAGAGATTCCATCAGAACACACACCAGACACATCTGCAGTGGGCATGGGTCAATTTCAAACAGACACACAAGTGGCACGGGGCAGAGAGAGGAAGAGAGGACAGAACAGGGTGCACCAGATATTTGTACTTCTTGTAGGTTAACTTCAGACAGACAGGCCAGTGGCTGGGGGCAGAGAGAGAGAGAAATAGATAGAGAGAAAGGTCTGTGTGAAAGGAGACAGACAAATACATCGGTGGTAGGGAGAAGAGAAAAGAGATGGACAGAGAGAAAGAGATAGACAGAGAGAGAGATGGACAGAGAGAGCGGTCTGTGTGAGATGGTGAGTACTGGGCACGAGGTGGAGGGGTAAAGCACTGTAAGGGTGTTGGTAAGCAGCAGGGTTTGGACAGAGAAAAAAGTGAGCTGCACTGAAACTGGGCCAAAGATCCAGACAGAAAAGCACTAAAAAAAGTGACCCAGAAACAAAAACAACAATAATACTTTAAAAAATAATTTAAATAATTAAAAAAAAAAACAAAGTGACCTCAACCGGCCCTGAAGTAGACGGCCAGTCCCAACCCCTCCCCTCCATTCAGCTACTTCCTGTTTGTCCTCACGGCGCTTCCTCCACCCTTTTGGGGAGTGGAGGATACAGCACACACACACACACACACACACACACACCCAAGGATGACCTGCATGGTCTGCTGTGTACCTCTTGAAGAGTAGGCATACAGCCTTCTGTCGGGCTTAGACAGACACACGGACGCACACACAGACACACATACGTGTGTGTGCGCGCGTGTGCGTGGGGGACTGCGTACCTCGCACCTCCTTCTCCAGCCCCAGGATGACCTGGACGGCCTGCTGCAGAATGACCAGCTTGGTCTGGGCCTTGTCGCTGTGCAGGTGCAGCTGGCACATGCGGCCGAGCTCCTTGAAGGCCTCGTTGATGTCGCGCACGCGCACGCGCTCACGGGCGTTGTTGGCCAGTCGCCGTTCCCGCTCTCGCAGCTCTTTCTCCTCCGCCGTCAGAGACTCCTCACACACACTGCTGCGCAGGGGACGCACCCCACACACAGGTCATACACACACGCACAGGTAACATACACACACGCAGGCACGCACGCAAAGTAAATGCACATTAGTGCACAAAGAAAGACAAATGCATAAGTTCTGCATATCTATGGAGCACAATCACCCTCACACACACACACACACACACACACACACTCGCAGCCGTGAGACCCGTGTTTGTGTGTGAGTAAGTGGGTGGTCCATGTTATCTAGGTATATGTGTGTGTCTATAGCAAATGTACTGAGTGATAACTCAGAGCAGCACCTTCTGTAGTGATCTAGAGTGCCCCCCTTCAAGTATGTGTGTGTGCACAACTACATTTATGCATTTGTATGGCGCTTAGTGTGGGCATTTTCAAGGTATGTATACATGTTTGACTAAGTGTGTGTGTGTGTGTGTTTATGTGTACATGTCTGTGTGTGTGTGCGCATGTGTGTTTTGAAGACGTAACCACAAGAGTGGTGGAGGAGTGGAGCGGGAGGAGTCTGACGCATGGCTCTGCCATCTGTCTGTCCATTTGTTCATCCAATGGATCAAGTCAAACTTTCTTCACATGCAGGAGGACCAACAGAGGAGAAAAGACCTTCTCTTTCTCATCTTTTGCATTTTGAAGACTGTTGGAAGTGTGCCTTTGTGTTGGCCGTTTTATCGATTTTGTTCTTCTGTATTACAAAGACATCACTGCTTCCCAGAGACTTTCACTCCATTTCAATGAAGTTCCGGTCAGCTGTAGGGATTTCAGAGTGTTGTTCCCCAGGGTCTTCATGATTTCTTCATCTTTTCCAGGAGTCTGAACAGGGGGGTCTGACAGGACTGTGCGATGGTCTACCCAAATCTGATCCCACACTGGCATCCTCAGCTACATCAATCCAACATCGACCCTGCACATACGGAACTGCTCGTCTACCTCTCAATCATGCTCAAAAACCCGTAACGCCTGAGAGACACACCTGCAACAGGTGATTGCAGGTGAGCCAGTGAAGGGGTGGGGGGGGTCGGGTCTGCCAAAAAAGCGAAGGAGGGGAAAAATGAAAGCAACAGAAAAAAAGGACAGCATAGAAAACAGACAAAGGGAGAAAAGGGGAGCCTGCTGTCATAGATGACTAGAGAGAGAGAATGAGAGAGAGAGAAAGAAAGAAAGAAAGAAAGAAAGAGAGAGAGATGAGGCGGAAACCAGATTTGAAACACATCCCTGTGTTAGTGATGCATTTCTCTGAAACATGGAGGTCAAAGTATCTGCTACACACAAGCACAAAGAACAGCAGCGACGAAATACGAGAATGAGAGACAGAGAGACCACACACTAAGTGAGAAACACCGTGAGAGAGAGAGAGGGAGAGAGAGACAGCGCTATACAGGTAGCTGTATAAAGGAATAAACATTTCAGGTAAACAGGTTAAACTTCGCATAGCATGCTAACACAGATAAGCGACTGCAGCACAAGCATGTGTGTGCATGCGTTAACGAGTGTACGAGTGCGTGGTTGCGTGACAAAGCGGTTAATAATGACTACTACTGCACCCCTCTTTACCAGCTTGCAGGTCTACACTTAACATGCGGGCAGTGGAAGTATAGATGGGCCGGTTTGGGTTTTACAGTGTCCATAGGGGCAAGGAGTGAGAGTCGAATAGGAAGAGAGAGGTCTTTACACTTCCACACATACTGACGACATGGTTGACTGGAGGCGTTAAAAAGCTATGTGAGCGCACCTTAGGATTACAGTGGCTGATGATTTTAGGGGAGCAGTTTCGGAGAGTTAGTTTACAGGTCATTAGTCCTTTTTTAGTCCATTAATCTATGAAGTCCTGTAAAAGTCTTTACAGTGATGACATTTATAAATTATCTTTTCGAAGAGTTTGACTTGGACAAAATGAGAAAAGTTAGCATGGAAAGGAGAAGAGGATATAGATGACACGTGTAAAGCGGAGCACATGAGAACACAATGACCTGCACATTTAGTGCTGCAAGCAGTTTATACATACACACACACACACACACACACACACACACACACACACTATAACAGGACTGACATGCAACATTATGCAAGGCTCTCTCTCCCCCTTTCTCTATCTCTCTCACACTCTGTCTCTCTCTCACACATACACACATTTAACAAGCTACCTGAAATGTGTTGCTACCTTTTACACAGGCTAAGATAGAGGAAGGCCACAAGACAGGACAGGTGATGTACAGGCAGAGTGATAGAACAAGAGGACTTCAGTGTGGACTAAGAGAGGGGCTGCTTTGGCCATGACCCTTCACCCCTAATTGCCCCCACCCCCAATCATAGTTGCCCTCTGGGCTCTGACCACCCCCCATCCCCCCCCCCCCCCCCGGATCTAATCACACTATATACTATGACGCCTTACATGTGTGTCTGGGACTGGCTGTTCTTAAACACTACTGTGACCCCTTACGTGTACTAAGACCCTTATATGTGTGAGACAGGCTGTTCATAGAAGCTACTGAAACCCCCTTCCATGTGTGTAAGAGAGAGCCTGTTCATAGAAGCTACTGAAACCCCTTCCATGTGTGTAAGAGAGAGGCTGCTCATAGACGCTGAAGGCTCGTTAGTGCCATAGCCACGTTCCACCTCTGATACGCTTTTAACTAAGCCAGTAAGTGCTGCAGTGTTTGAGCCGCTAGCCTGTTGCGGGTGGCTGTCTGTCTGTTTGATGCTGCCGTCTGCCTGACTGACCTCGGACCTGCTGCTCCAGGTTGAGGATGACCTGCACGGCGTGCTGCAGCACCAGCAGCTTGGTCTGCGGCTTGTCCTGGCCGGGGCGCATCTGGAGCTGGCACATGCGGCCGAGCTCCTTGAAGGCCTCGTTGATGTCGCGCACGCGCAGGCGTTCTCGCTGGTTGTTGGCCTGGCGCCGCTCCTTCTCCCGCTCCACCTTCACCTCCGGAGGGAGGTCCTCGTCGTCCTCGTTACTTTAACACACACACACACACGCACACAAGCACACAAGCACACACAAGCACACGCACGCGTACAGAGAGACACACCACAGAGGCTCAAATAACAGAAGCATTGCACGCACACACACACGGAAGATGCTTGTACAGGTGAAACGTTCAAGTCCCAGTGGCTCTCATGGTGTGTGGCTGCATTTGCAGTATTACACACACACACACACACACACACACACACACGCACGCACGCACGCACACACACTCATAGAGACATATCACAGAGGCTCAAATAATGGAAGCAATGCGCACGTGCACACACACACACACACACTCCTCAATGTGTGTAAGATGTTTGTAAGGGTCCCAGCGGCTTTCGTGGAGTGTGGCTTCTGCAGTATATCACACACACGCTCACACACACACACACACCTATTATACACTTTACACAAAGTCAGATCATATCACATGGACAGGCATTGGCTAGTGTAAGTGTATTTATATGCTGAGTGTGTGTTAACTTACTCAGCTCCTGAGTCTGACTGGGCAGAGTTGCTGTGTAGGGTGAAGGGTTGATCTCTGAAACAAGTGTGACAAACGGGGCAGTATGACAACAGGAGCGTGTTACACACGCGCACACACTCAACCCCGGCTTCTTAAACACACACACACACACACTCAACCCCGGCTTCTTAAACACACACACACACACACACACACACTCAACTCCCGCTTCTTAAACAACACACACACAAACACACTCAACCCCCGCTTCTTAAACCACACACACACACACATATATACACACACACTCACAAGGTCTTATCTCTAACCTCACATACATGCCATGTTTTTAAGATACGTATACTGTACAAAGTCATTATGGGCCTAGAATGTATGTATGTGTGTGTGTGTGAGAGAGAGACAGACATCACGTGATGAGAGATAGGGCGAGAGTTTGAATTTAAGCAATAAAGTTGTTTTACGTGAAGTATTGTGTGCGTTTGAGTGTGTGAGAGAGAAGGAGATTACTTGATAAACAATCTAATGAGTTTTGTGTGAGGTTTTTCATCCCTTTCTTCTGCCACAAACTTCATGGCTGTTTTGAAAGTGAGAGATTTAGCTCATAGGAATGTTTATGAGATGGGAGGCAGCATGGTGTTCATTTATCTCCTTTCCAGACTTATTGCGTATTACACTCATTACAGCGTATTGGTATATGTGGAGTATTGTGTATGTGTGTGCCTTTGTAAATGTGTGTGTCTGAGTGAGTATTTATATGTTTGAGTCTGTGAGTATGCGTATATATGTGTCTGTGTCCGTGTGCATCTATATGTGAGAATGTGTGCATTTGTTCATGTGGCATGTTTTCATCTGTGTGTGTGCGTGTGTGTCCATCTATGTGTGGGGGGGGTGTGTGTGTGTGTGTTCATCTGTGTGTGTGTGTGTGTGTACCTAGTTCTGGAACGGGCAAGTTTAGCATCTCTCCTCTCGTCCTCGGACTTGTCGTTGAGGGAAGAGTTTTCGTCATCCTCCTTGTCCTCGCGCTTGATGTCCAGACTGCTGGATGAGTGGCTGGTGCGCAGCAGACCACCTGCAATACACAGCACCGTCAGTGTGTAAGTATGTCTTTATC
>NW_027468663.1:35984089-35989089 GCF_046254945.1 Alosa pseudoharengus
CACAAACTCATGTCCACACTAGCATATGCAGACAGACCTAAAAAACACACACACACACACACAGACAGACAGACAGACAGACACTAATTTACATACTAGCATATGCAGACAGACACAAACACACACAATCAGACAAACACACACACTCATTTTCTGGAGCTGCAGGAGGTACTGGCCAGATAGCCCCTGCGCTAGATTAGCCCAATTCTTTCAGTCTGGCCGTTGATGAGATCTTGCACACTCACACTTGGCAAGCCAAAAATGACTAACTACAAGACTCACGCAAGCTACAGGAAGTGTGTCAATGCAATAGTATAGGCTGTAGGGCTGACTGCAGACTAGATCAGACAGAGCTGACCTATAAGACTATTTAGAGACCTACTGGAATAGATGTCTGAGCGCATTACACACACACACACGTGCAAGTCGGACTCACCGATGCCAGCGCCTTCCCAATCTCATCACCTGAGCTCCCTGGAGCAGCACCTCTGTTAGCTGAGAGAAGAGAGAGAGAGAGAGAGAGAGAGAGAGAGAGAGAAAGAAAGAGTGACAGGGAGATGAAGCGAGATGCAAAAGGTATTGAAGAGTAGAACAGGGGAAAGAATACACACATTGAAGACTGAACTAGATAAAGCTCTGTGTTTAAATACAGCCTCTAACTACAAACATGATGAAATGATTGGGTAGGGAAAACTTCATTACCCATGATGCTGTCTGCTCCGTTGGGTGGGCCGTAAGCGGAGGGGCCAGAGTGGTAGCCGTTCATGTCTCCGGCCTGCAGCGGGTAGTTCTGGGGAGAGATGGCCAGTGGCTGCCTCTTCTGCTGACAGAGCACATGAATATCAGCACACACACATCAGCTTTGTGTACACAAACACACACACACGCGCCGTGTATACACACACAAAAATATACACTCACACAGACACACCTCTTCACACACACCAGAAAAGAACAAACCCATAGAATGGCCACACAAAGAGGAACACACACGCACAGTGATACAAATTACAGCCATGCACATACACACACACGGCAAAACCATATTGTCAAACACATACCTATAAGATAAATACACATCCATGGTACACATAAAGAGAGACCATCATCCATAAATACACATATACACACACACACACACACAAGTGGTGCATGCAGAGAGCAATAGGATTAGGGAGTGTGGTGGCGTGGGGAGGGATGAGGGATTAAGGCTGTGTGGTGTGGTGTGTGTGTGTGTGTGTGTCTGTGTGTGTGTGTGTGTGTGTGTGTGCGTGCATGTGTGGTGCAGAGAGAGAGGTCAGTGCCTGGCCTTAAGACTGACAGGGCAAGGGTCAGGGGGTGAGAGCAGGCAACAGACAGAGCTAATCTCTGTAGGTGACACATTTCTGCAGAGTTTATGACATTAAACTATGAGTGTGTCTCATTTCAGGGGCTACATGGTTCTAAGGCCAGATTCGTAGACCGGTTGCGTCATAGTAGCGCGACCAGTGCGGTCCCATTTCGTGGGCTCCTTCGAATTCGGCCGACAAATCCACCCTTCTTTTCCCCGAAACGGAGTGCGCATCGGGTGTATGCTTCGCGGCCTACCTGGTCCCCCAAGATTCGATACGTTTATGACGTTTCATTCAAGACATGGCGAGACAGTCGGCAGAGCCTACACATGTAAATATTTAATAAACGGTCTAATAACATTTAAATTAAATGATCGGGTTTCAATGTGAGCTGTGGTTAAGCTATGTAGCCGATTTCCGTATCAGACCTAAATTTAGAACCACTTTCTAAATAAATCTGTTCAAACATTTCAAATTGAAATGATTTATCAACAAGTCATATTAACATGCTCAGATATGATCACTGGTCAGTAGTCTATAAGGCCTAGGCCTACTATATTTTTCCACGACTTAGGCTACTAGAAGACCGTTAAACAACACATTTAAAGAAACTAGTTGATGGCATTTTGCATAAAGGCTATAATTAGTTCAAGGGAGGATTACATCCACCAAAGGTTTATTAAAGCGTCTTGTGACATCTAGCTTACGGACGGATAATAACAAATACATTTTGATAACTTATTAATTTGTCCATTAGCAAAGCAGCAAATACAATTTCATCAAAACAAATTATGTGTTTGAACCGCAGCCTGACACACACGATGCCGCTGTAGATCACAACATTTTTCGCGAGGTGTAGCCTAACATAGCCAGTAAGCCTAAAGCAAGTTTGATTACTAACATTGTAAATGTGCATTAAGAAAATAGCCTACTATAGCGATCTATTTTATGTGGCAAAGGCATGTGGTCATGATGCTTTGTGCATGATCGAGATAATGAAAGACATCTAGCCCTACAACAACACAGCACAACAAGAGATGAAAACCTCTGCTAAATGGATGCTCAGCAGCTGAACCACAAATATATTTGTCAACGTTGCAGTTGGAAAAACTTATCGGTCTAGAAGCCAGGTCAGTTAACAAGTAAGATGCAGTGCAATATGATGCATTCAATCAGATATGTCTGCAAACGACCATTAGCTACAGTCACCACCATAAGTTAGCCTACTCAACCGATCACAGCTGTCTGGCTATAGGCTACTGCCGTCCTAGCTACCTTAACTGTTGATATTCCCTCCTAAGTTTTTGAAATTAGTCTACATGTCAGCAATCAGGGAAAGAAATTACACTGCCCGTGCCCACCTACCTCTTTAGTTTGGTTTTAACCAGGCTAGAAAGAAAAAGGCCAAGGCTACTCAAATGAATATGCTCCAACTCCCTTTGAAATCGCCATCTCTTGAAAAGTAAAGCGACACTTGTGTGATTGCTTTTTAGCCGGTGGGTGAACAAACTATTTAAAATTGGAGATGGACGAGGCAGGCAAAGGCTATATGGGCATGTACCCTCCTATCACATTTTTGACTAGTCTTATAATAAATTAATATTGACAGATGCCGCAATTAATTCCTTGATAACAATTCCTTTGCATTGTAGCCTGAATGTTGTTCTTCATGAGTTGTTCATTGTTCTGGATAAGTGTCTGCTAAATGAATCAATGTAAACATGCTAAATGATAGAGAAAGGAGCAGCAGCTAAAAAAAAACTCAATCCTTTTAGTTTGGAAGGACTTGCATAATTGTATATCTTTTTAATAATTCAAATAGATTGATGATTGCTCTCACTCAGTTAGCCTAGTTCATATTATTGTAACCTATACATAAAACGTAACACGTTGATCTGAAAGGATGCTTTTCACGAACATGAGTTAGAAAGATCAGTAGGCCTACTCGGGCTAATGACGTAACAGATCCGTTCTTTTAGGCTAGGCCGTCCCATTTAAAAAAACGTTGGTCCAGCCAGGTCCGCTCTATGCGGTCACAGAAGACCAGTGCTAGGTAGCACGAATGCTCCGAAGCATCCGGCCCCTGAAATGAGACAAGCCTTATGTCTTCTTTGGTTTTCATGTGGTCCAGTTCTTATATGTCTACTGGTCTTCAAACTTTGCTTTACATAACCTTAACTTTGTTTTAGAAAGCACCTTGTTTTTCAACGTTGCAAGAAAGGCGCTTTACATATAGATTGATTTGATTTTAGACACACCATCTCTCTCGCTCACTCACACACACAGATACACACACACACACAATGATGTCAAGACATACAAAAGAAATGGAACCCACCCCCACCCACACACACACACACACACACACACACACACACACACACACACACACACACACACACACACACACACACACACACACACACACACACACACACACACACACACACACACACACACACACACACACACACACACACACACACACACACACACACACACACAGGGCTGGAGCACACTTTGACACACTGACATGAGCAAACACTGGGGAGGGCAAGGAGCTGTTCAAAAAAACAGGTGCACATCAACAGTTATATGCACTCTCTCAGATACGCACACACACACACGGGGTAGTTACCAGTCTGTCCTGTGGGTTGGCCGCACTGAAGGGGGCTTGCTGGGCGATGTGGGGTGAGTTCTGCAGGAGTCCGGCAGGGTACCCGCTTTGACCCCACGAATCCATCATGCCCTCTGCCAAAACACACACACACACACACACGGGGTCAGTATCAACAAATACACATACAAAAAATCTCTCGTTCACAACACGTACACACACAACGCAAAGACACTAACACACATACACGCTCTCACTCACAAATTGTATGTGCGTGCACAAACACACACACACACGCATGCATGCACGCACACAGCATGCATCACGGAGCCTGTGGAGAGCAGACCTGATGTGAACTGTGGGACTGCTTTGAAGGTGGTGGAGACATCTAACTGAAACTCAATCTGACTGGCTGGGACCAAAGATGGATGGAGGAGAGAAAGAGAGAGATAAAGGGAGAGGACGGAGAGAAAACAGGAGGGAGGAGAGAGAGAGGCACACGCATGCGTGAGAAGAGAGAGATTTGGGGGGTGGGGGGGGGGTCCTCCTACAGTAAACAGCAAATGCCTCCCACATGCACTAGTGTCCTTGTTTGTCCCTGACTTCTATGCTAACACACGGCTACGTGACGGGGCACAGTCCACCAGGAGCTGGAGCCTCTCTGTTGCTCTCTCTCTCTCTCTCTCTGTTGCTCTCTCTCTCTCCCTCTCTGTCGCTCTCTCTCTGTTGCTCTCTCTCTCTCTCTGTCGCTCTCTCTCTCCCTCTCTGTCGCTCTCTCTCTGTCGCTCTCTCTCTGTTGCTCTCTCTCTCTCTCTTGCTCTCTCTCTTTCTCTCTGTTGCTCTTTCTCTCTCTCTCTGTTGCTCTCTCTCGCTCTCTCGCTCTCTCCCTCCCTCTTCCTTTAGCCTTCTTTTACTCCGTGAGGTGACCGATCTGCACGTGTGCACTACCCCGTGACTGGACTCCGGAACACTGTGATGGCAGTGACACATCACATGCATGTAGGCCTGATGGCTGACTCACAGATTCACGTTTCAGACGTTAGCGCTTTGTT
>NW_027468663.1:35996589-36066589 GCF_046254945.1 Alosa pseudoharengus
TCAGCTGCTGAGCATGTGAATGATGCTGCTGATTGAAACCGACCTCGTTAGTTGCTAGGCATGCATGATGTTGAATACCAACCAATGCTTATCTCGGCATCTGAATGATGTGGAATGCTAACTGATGCTAATGCTAACCTGGGCATGTGAATGATCTTGAATGCTAACCTAGGCATATGAATGACAGTAGTTTTCAATTGAAAAGACAAAGTTCATAGGAGTGAGGGAGAGGGAGAGAGAGAGAGAGGAAAAGAGAGAGAGGAAGAGAGAGAGAGAGAGAGAGAGAGGAGTGAGGGAGAGGGAGAGAGAGAGAGATAGAAGTGAGGGAGAGAGAGAGACAGGGAGAGTGATGAGGGAGATTCCAGATGGTAACTATGACAGGAGTTCCCCTCTGTACTTTTTAGGGTGGGCTCTAAGTGGCGTGAGGTGGGGTGGGGCAGTAGGGGCACATGTCCCAACCCCACTGCTGCCTCTTGATGCCAATTCACTGGTTTATGAAAGCTTCCCACTGCTGCTAACAGCGTTGCTGTTCGATACCTACTCTAAACCTGCACAAACCCAGATTTGGCACGCATCCCTGTCGCCGTGGCGACAGGCGGAGGGCACATCCTCATACGGTATGCGAGGTGCGACGGCACGTCTGACAATACAAATTAATTTAGCGCAGGAGAGCGACTGCGAGAATTTTAAAGATTGATGGAGCAGAAATTTCTCAAAGCTTCTGTCTTCTACACATATGCGCACACACACACAGTTTTATGCTCCCCAGCATCTGTGGAGAGAGGCGGCTTAATTGCCTGCTGATTTGCATAATTGTGCATATTAATGAGTTCCAGCCTTATGAATATTCATACTTTTTATGTTTTGTTGTCTAATTAAAAAAAGAGGGAGGGGGAGGGGGTCGGAGTGAAGACAGCATCACGAAGCAGTAGAGAGGGACAGAGAGAGAGACAGAGCAAGAGAGAGGAGCAAAAAGATAGAGAAAGAACAGGGGAGAAAAAAATAAAAGAACGAGAGAAAAAGAGGGGTAGAGTGAGTGAGTTATAGGGGTGAAAGGGAGAGAGAAAGAAAGGAGGCAGCGAAAGAATGGAGGAAGAGAAGAGGGAAAGAGAGAGAGGAAAGAGAGAAGACTGAGAAAAGAAAGAGAAGAGGGGAAAGAGAGAGAGGAAAGAGAGAAGACTGAGAAAAGAAAGAGAAGAGGGGAGAGAGAGTGAGGAAAGAAAGAGAGAAGAGGGGGAAAGAGCGAAAGTGTGTGCTGGAGAGATTGAATCACAAGAAGAGGAGAGTGTCGTCATGACAGCCGTGATCTACAGCACCATTCAGGGATTTGAAGAGTCAGCAGTGAAGCCAGTCCAACCACAGACAACAACAAACGGCGCACGGACACACACACACACACAAATAAAGAAACTTTACACACAGCATCAATCACACACACAACCAACTTTAACAATAAGCTATGCACACGCATGCAACACAGCACACGTACTCACACACACACACACACACAAACTCTACTAAAAGAAGAGGAACTGAGAGAAGCACAATGAGAGAAAGGGGGACTGAAAGAATGATTAGAGACAAAAAAAGAGAAAATATGAGAATGGAGAATGACCGTGAGAGAGCAGGATATCCACACACACACGCATAACTTCTTCAACTTCAGTCTTTTCATATTAATTGCCCCCAATGGCACCTCCATTTTGAAGATTTGTGGGTGATGGCCAAGTTTAAGATCATAGCTCCTTGTCCATGCTTCTGAACAGAGCGTAGCTCCCTCTTTCAGACAACCCTGCTGATAAACCCACACAGCTAACTATCAGCTGATAAACCCACACAGCTAACTATCAGCTGGTAAACCCACACGGCTAACCATCAGTAGGATCTGCTAGTTCAACAGTTGAACTTCATCATTTCTCAGCCACTGGATACACTAGACATTCCTCAAAACACACGTCTTTCGCATTACTCAACCCCAATGAGTGGGAATTATGGGTAATAGCGGATTTCTCTTCATTTCTGCTGCGCTGCAGACAGAAAACGTCCGCCGTCAGTCAGTGGTCTGGTGGGCCATCACACTACTGAAGCTCTCGCCTATGAGCTAATGTGTCAGGAAGTCTGGGTGTGTGTGTGCATCAAACTTTACAGGACTAGTCTGAACACATGGAGCACTTACTAAGGCAGTCAAACTTTGAGGAGGCGAATGGCAGGCCTAAGGATAGTGTGTGTGTGTGTGTGTGTGTGTGTGTGTGTGTGTGTGTGTGTGTGTGTGTGTGTGTGTTAAAAACCCTGCTGGGGCTCTGGGACAAAGGGCAACACCAGAGTCTATGCATCATAACCTACGACAGCATGAAGTATGAGTCAGCCAACACACACACACACACACACACACACACACACACACACACACACACACACACACACACACACACACACACACAGCCCCTTTCAATGGAGTTGAGCTTTAATTACAGGGTGAGAGAGGTTGGAAGGCCTCGTCAGCCCTGAGTCACTGACTGGGAACACACACACACACAGAGAGAAAGAGAGGGGTTACGGGGGTGTTTAGTTAAGGGAGAGGATGCCAGGGCTCTTTGTATGTTCATTCTCATGCCACATGCCAAGTGAGTGAGAACAGAGACGAGGAGGGCAAAACTGGCACATTCAATCCAGACGGCATGACCGGACCCCTGACACACACACACACACACACACGGAGTAGGCGTCTGCAGCACTGCCTGACTGAAAATACACACCAGCTAAATCAATCGCGCTCATAATTCTGCTTCTCTAATAACTTGACATGATTAATAAGATAACAAAATGACTTGATGGATAAGCTCAGCTCATTAAGTCCAATTAATTTAATTCCAATAAGTGGGCAGGGGCTTGGGAGTAGAGCATACAGTTCAATGTCTGAATGTTGCTACCTTCATGTGATCACACACACAATGAAAAGTCACATATCACAAAGACCCCCACCCCCACACACACACAGACATGAACAAACACACACACACACACACACACACACACATGCAAATGAATGATTTTTGTGCTTTTCACTGGAACCTGAGCACGGTAAAAATAATTTCAGTCATTCTCACTTTCAGCTCTCCAGTAAACGAAACCGAGTGGGAGATGTTTCTTAGACTAGCGTACACACACACATCAGCTCACGCTAGTCATCTGTTTAACAGGCCACATAATACTATGATTTGACCAGAGAACAGAGTGCATAGTTTCCAATATAAATGTGTAAATATATAAGTGTGTGTGTGTGTGTGTGTGTGTGTACGTACATTAATTACATTATGTATGTATTTTTAAATCACAAAAGACGACACCCAGATATTCAATATTTCCTTTTTTTAAAAAGTAAACAGATGGAGTTTGTCAGTATAGGCATATTCAAAAAGCTGGTAGCCAGATGACGTCATTAGGAAGCCATAGGTCTAAAGGGTTCTCTGCAGCCCTTAACAACCAAAAGACACATGAGTGAGTGAGTGTGTGTGTGTGTAGGCTGAATGTATGGTCACGGTTATGCTTATGTGTGTGTGTGTGTGTGTGTGTGTGTGGGTGTGTTAAACAGACGTAAGGTACACCAAGAGAAACTCCACCACTCGTGGTGTTTACGTCTTGTTTTCATGTCTGTGTTTTTCATGGCGGGGTGGCTGCCCTTTGATGGTGTGTGGTGGATCGGTATTAGTCACCATTTCTTTCTCTCTCTCTCCCCTTCTCTCTCTCTCTCTCTCTCTCTCCCTCTCTCCCCCCCTTCTCTCTCTCTGGTCGTAAAAGCCCTCACCTGCCCGCCAGCGCACTGACTCAGAGAGGGTGCGCCGGAGCTACACATTCATGTACAAGCACACACAAACACAAATACAAACACCCTGCACACACTCGCATATCAATGGACAAACACATAGACACACCTGCATATGAACGGCACACAGCCAAAAATTGTCTGGGGCGTAATGAGTAAAATGAGTAACTTGTGTGTGTGTGAGTTGTGTGAACTGTGGGTGTGAGTTTGTGCGCACGTGTGTGCGTGTGTGAGAGAGTTTGTGTAGGTATTGTACTGCATCCTTAATATGTGTGTACCATTTTCTTTATGTAGACATAAATAAAAGGTGTGTGTGTGTGTGTGTGTATGTGTGTGCATGCGTGTGTGTATATATTGTCAAACGATGGTGGTGTTTGCCGTCTGCTGGACAATGGCTGCAGCCGTTAAATCTTTTGAGCTCCGACACCATCTCTGTTGTCCTGTTTCAGAAGAGCCCCCCCCCCCCCCAACACCACACAAGACAAAGCTGCTGTCCTTTCTTTCCTCAACGACTCCTCTTTCTCTTTAGCTCTTGTTCTCCCTCTCTCTCTATTCCCTTCTTCCTTCCTTCTTTTCTTTTCTTTCTATCACTGACACCAGGTCCGTTGTTGGCTTAAGATCATCAGGTTTCCAATTGAGGTGACAAACAATCACATGAAAGACATGAGGACATGGAGAGCAAGAGAGAAAGGGAGAGATAAATGTATGGCATCAGAGAGGTAGAGAGAGAGAGAAAGGGAGAGATATGGCATCAAAGAGAGGTAGAGAGAGAGAGAAAGAAAGGGAGAGATATGGCATCAGAGAGGTAGAAACAGAGAGGAAGAGAGAGTGGTAAAGTGAAAGGTAGAGTGTGAGTGGTAAAGGGAAAAGATGGTTAAATATGGGTGCTTTGTTTTTTTTTTGGGGGGGGGGGGGGTCCTCTTTCTCCTCTTCCACAACATCATTAAAGAAGTGACAGGTGAGAAGCAGATGAGAGAAGGGGGTGAAGGAAGTGAAGCACTAACAAAGACAGGAGGGGGGGGCGGCGATAGAATGAGAGAATGAGTGAAAGAGGGAGTACATGAAGCTGAATGGAGGACAGAGAGATATTAGACACCAGGGGCCATTCTGTGTAGGATGGGTGTAAACCGTGCGTGCGTGCGTGCGTGTAGGCTTCCCTCTGAACACTGCAGCAAAATCCACAACTTCCATACAATGTAGGGAGGCCAGACAGAGGCCCCAATCCATCTGAATAAAGCCATCAGCTGGCCTGTGCTACTCTGGCTAGTCTGAAGTGTACTCCTGCACACACAGCTGTGTTTAGATTCATGTGTGTGCACATGATGCAAAGTCCTTCACCAGGATGGTCAGAGTGGACTCCAAACTTTAATGTCTGCGTGGACTTGTGCAAGTTGTAATTCACTGGCTCAGAGTCAAGATAAATCATAATCCACGCTTTAAAAAAAAAATGTAAAAAAATAATACACTCTCTTCTATCCTCTCTTTTGCTGTGTATGTCTCCATGTGTCTGTGGCCATGGATGCTCAGCTAACTTTTAACTTTAATCAATCCACCTTCACTTTCTGGGTCAATAACAAGGAGCGCAGAGCGTAAATGGTCATCGGCTGCCTGGAAAGCCCTGATATTCAACTGGGAGAAGCCTACATCACAAAACAACTATAATAATAACAATAACAATAACATGGGCTAACTGACTGACTCATCTCACCACAGAGAGGGTAAAAACAAGCCATGTGGTCAACCAAGGCATGCTTTTAAACGGGTTTGTGTGGCATACTTTTAAATGGTTTTACACGGGTTTGCGTGTTATGCCTTTAAATGCTTTTGAGAGAGAGAGAGAGAGAGAGAGAGAGAGAGAGAGAGAGAGAGAGAGAGAGTGTGTGTGTGTTGACAGCATGTAAAGACGGGCATTTTTATAGGGTCTTGGGGGGGGGTCTGTGGGAAGCGACACTGTGTTTGTAATTGGAGAGAGAGGGGGCAGTGTGTCTGTTTATGTGTGTGGAGGGAAGGGGGAGGGGTCTCAGAGGTGTGCTTAATGGGGGGGGGGGGGGGGGGGGGCTCGAAGTCTACCATTTGGCATTTACAGCTTCAACAACACAGAGAGAAGGAGAAAGAGGAAAGTTGGAGTTATAATAACAAGATCAGGAGGAATGGGGAGAGAGAGGAGAGTGTGTGAGAAAGCAAATGTGTGTGTGAGAGAGTGAGTGTGTGAGAGAGAGAGAGAGAGAGAGAGAGAGAGACAGAGACAGAGAGTGTGTGTGTGTGTGAGAGAGAGAGTGTGTGAGTGAGAGATAGAGAGAGAGTGTGTGTGAGTGAGAGAGAGAGAGAGAGTGTGTGTGAGTGTGAGAGAGTGTGTGAGTGTGAGAGAGAGTGAGAGCACACAACACAGGCAAGAGAAGAGAGCATGACAAACAGTGAAAGTGGAAGAAGGAAATGCTGCTTACCTCCGAGCGTTCTGATCTTCCCACCAACACTAGGTACCTCAAACATCTGCAGAGGAGAGGAGAGGAGAGGGGGGGGGGCAGGTTAAAGAGGGCAGGTCACGGTGACTCATATGAGAAGTGAAAGCCTTCAGTGGCTGTCAGAGTGGACGTGGGGTTTCACAGCACAGGCAGCACACAACAGCACCCTACACACAACACACACCGTCCCTCTTTGTATGGATGTGGGGGCAGGAGTGTGTGTGTGTGTTTGTGTACACCGGAGTAAGAGGGAGATATTCTTGTGACTGTTCGTCAGGCATAGTTGAGGTGTTTGTGTGTATTTAATTGTACTGGAGGATGGGTGCACCCGTATGTGTGTTTGTGCATATGTGAATAGTGTGTGTGTGTGGTGATTTAATATGTGTTTTTATTCTCTAATGAGGTTAACCCAGTCAAGGGGGCTCTGCCTCAATCCCCCGTAGGGCATTGAAGCTCAGATGTCACAAAGCAACCATCAGCTGTGTGTGTGTGTGTGTGTGTGTGTGTGTGTGTGTGTGTATGTGTGTGTGTATTTCCCCTCCACATTCCCTGTACATATGTAAGTGTGTGTGCGTGTGTTTCTTCTTCACATTACCAGTTTGTGTGTGTGCTTGTCAGTGTGTGTGTGTGTGTGTGTGTGTGTCCGCAAGTTCCGGCATTAGCTGAGTGATTCAGCAGCACAGCGTTCCTCTGGAACGCACAGCTGATGCTGCCCTGCTCACACTGACTGCAGCTGCCTCTGGGCAAGATCCGGCTCTAATCTGGCCTGGTTGTGGGCCGCATCCGGCCCTTAGGCAGCTGCAGAAACCACTGTACTGAGCTGTGGAGACTAAACCTTCTCATTCACCCCTGCTATTCATTTTTGTGGGGTTGGGGTGAGTGTACTCTAAACAGTCAAGCAGATGAGCTTTAGCCAGTTGTAATAAAGCTGTGAAAAAGCTAGGGCAAGCACACATGGCCACATGACTGAATTCCAACACACACACAGACACACACACACATACACACAGTCTCATGCACACATAGACACTGATACACACACATGCAGACAAGGAAATGAGGAAGAGAGAGATCAGCGGAGAGGGCAGACAGGGATTTCCTCTCCTCCTCTTCCTCTGAGAATGACAGAGAGAGAGAGAAAGAAAGAAAGAAAAAGAACGAGAGAGAGAGAGAGAGAGATGACCCAGTCTGGGACAAGGTCTTGTGCTCCCAGCAGGGGCCAAGGATTACTTGGCCACAGAGCACACACACGCGCGCGCACACACACACACACACACACACACACACACACACACACACACACATCCTATTTAACAAACACCACGTCTGTCTGTCAAAGGCTCACTGGCACTTCATTGCCTCCCCATAAAACCCAGTTCCTGTCCTACAGAACATCCAGCATGGGCCCTCCCTTCAGGACTTCTTCCTCTCCCAGTGACGTCCCCACACTGGTGCTAGTGCTAGATCAGACCTCCCGATCCCTTCTACAGGTCAGGGGGGGTCTCACTGATCTCTCCTCTAACACATTTATTGTTCAGTTATGCTGGTAACAAACCCCATTCTTGTAGCAGCTGCCTGTCAAACAGGACTGCTTCTATCGGTTGGCCTTGTATTGTATCAGGAAACTACCCAACAATTGGTCATAATCACAATCATTATCATTACATATTGTTATTTTTCCTTATATAACATAATCAATAACAGCAGGTAAAACAAAAAGAATAACAAAGTGTGAACAAAACACAACAACATTAGCACACACAGAAGGAATTCTGAATAATCATATTCACTGAGCAAAATCTGAACTTTTTTTTTTACTGTTCAAAACAAGATCCCAAGATCAACAGCATGCGAGCAGTCATAACTGGGCCATGACACTGCCCCATGTCCTTGGCTTCACCACACTACAGTGCACACAGCAGCCTGTGCCCCCCTCAGCACAGTACTAATGACTGGACTGGCAGGTTCAGCCTGGAGTTCTGACCAGCAATAATCATCATCATTCTCTTCTCCATCAGCACAACAACATTTGCCTGGTTTCTTGCCACTGCGCTGAGTTATTCCTTATTCCTTATAAACTTTTTTAAAAAACCACACACACAAACACACACACACACACACACACACAAACAAACTCTTACACAAACATACAGAGGTGCAGAAAACACACACAACGGCATACACACACACACTCACACACAGGAGCACAAGAAACAGCATTTTTAACTCACCGCGGTAAAGTCCAGCAGGTCGCTGAGTTCTTTGTCCGTTCCCACGGCAGCCATTGGAATGAAGCCTCTGGTCTCACCGCACACGCTCACTCAGCCACTGAGACTAGACTAGTCCTGATCGAACAGACAGACACAGAGAGAGAGACAGAGAGAGAGAGAGAGAGAGAGATGAAGGGAGAGATGGAGGGAGAGGAGCCCCAGCAGAGAGGGAGAGATGGAGGGAGTGAGAGACAGGGAGGGAATGGGATGGACAAGGACACACACACAAGAGAGAAGACACTTTAGAACTGTGGACTGGTAGGTAAAGAGCCACTCAGGAGACACGCCAGCGTGTGATTGGCCAGATCCCGTGTTCTAGAATCCCCCTGCTCCCCGCCCTCCTGCCCTACCACCTCCAATCCAGAGCCACTTCCTGCTGGCCAGACTGATCTGCTGAAAGTAGACGGAAACCCTCAGGCACGTGCTGGCTGGCTCTCTCACACACACACACACACACACGGTAACACACCTTGGCTCAGGCGGAGGTGTTCATCCTTAAGCAGGTCAGACTTTGACGACTCACGCACTGACATCCAGGCCAGAAGCCCAGCCGTGTTACGTTGCATGGCCACACACACACAGATACACACACACACACACACACACACACACACACACACACACACACACACGCCTTGTTACGGTTACCTGGTCCCAGACTGACCTGGGCCAAGCACCACACCAGACAGACAGGCCAGGGCAAGCTTACTAACTAACTAACACACCAGACTCACACACTCACACACACACACATTTAGGGCAGCCAATAGACATAGACACACCAGGAATAAGCCAGTAGACAGGACGACAACACCACACAGGAGTGGAAAATAGTAGTGTACACATGAAAAGGTTGTGCTACTTTCCTGATACATCTTCCATTTACTGTAGCCCTTCAGCAAGCCACATATAAATGTTTGTGAACACAGTTGAGTATTTGAATATCAATGAAGACTATCCAATCAAATGCAATCCAAAAACAGGTGGTATACACACAGTCCTAGTGTAAACAGGCTCAGGGATTTAGAAAACACTTATTTTTAAGATAGGTAAGGTGCATACACCAGCTCATAAACAGAAGAATCATAGAATTCAAAATGGCGGATTTCATCTTGGCTGGGTGGATCAGGCAAGTTTGGCGGAACATGGCAACAATTTGGGAAATTAGCTTATTCACTGTGTCCCCCAGAGTTAGATATAGTGACACATACCTCCCAATTTCGCAAAACAAAAAGATAAATGAGCTAAACAATTCTCAGTTTCATTGATTAAAGCTAAATAAATTGATCCCTACAAATTAAACATGCATGCATCAAGCTGAGATACATACACTGCCCTCATTATACATTGAAAGATCACAAGACCTCTTCCCTTTTTTCTCTTTTTTTTTTTGCTTCCCAAAGACCGTGCCTATTTCACTTTTGAAAAGCACCCTGGGTAGGCTCTGGGTTTTCCCAGCAGCAGCCTATAGGAGCTCTGAGGTCATGGTTAACCCTGACAGATCCACCAATCCCCCCCCTACTCCACTCTTACTAGAACCCTGACCAAACCTCATCATAGAGCATTGCCTCTGACGCCACAACACGCACTCTCCCACTGGTCGCTCATCGGTCAGCCACCGCCACCACAATGCTCATGCTAACAGCAGCCTCCTTCCTCTTCCCCTCCCCTGCTCCCCCACCATCTCTTTTCATCTGGCGGCCGTCCAGGCGTGGGCTCTTAAAAACAACATCAAACGCACCAGCGGTGGCTTTGATAGCATCGTGGTGAAGTGCCTCTGGTGCAACGCGACCGCCTCGCCTCGTCTACGCTCCTCTAGCAGAGTCCACTGCAATGAGTGACCATAGATCAGCTGACTCACAGCCCGGCAGAACCGGGTGCACAACCGAAGTGTAAAAATTGTATTTAGAAGTCTATTTGTTTGTGAATGTGCACACCACTATTAAGTCTGGTGCATAGCCAGTTCCACTGATTACAGTGGAAGCTAATTGTTGCTCCGCAAACGGAACGCTTCAGTTCCATGCCTGCCCGTGAGGTGTATTTGCAGGTCAGTTATGCGGCTGTCTGTGTACCATGCAGACACTCATCTCCAAATACGCGAGTTGGGCTCCGATTTGAAGAACTGAACTGAGCTGAACTGCACTGCACGCTGCCATTGATTCTGGAGGTAACTTCACCACACACTAGAACTGGACCTGCCCTGAGACGGAAGCAGGCCGCGTCCGCGCCTGAGCTGGGCCAGAGCCTAGATCAGAGTAATGCTGCTATGTGGCGCATTCAGCCATGGGCTCTGAGTGGAGGCCACTAGCTGACGGCATCGCTCTGTGGCTCCGCGTCACACTCCTTCACCTCACATACACACACTCATAAATCTCAACACAAAAATGTACACATAAACACACACAAGCAAAAACAGCCACACACACAGATCAATACATACCAACATACACACACATCTTAACACAGATAAAATTCCCTTTGAGCACCAGCACCCATTCCATGCAGTGTTTCCCATACATTGACTTATTTGTGGCGGCCCACCACAATATCAACACTGACCACCACACAATGATTTTCCCAGGTTGTACTAAATTGTACTTAAATCTGGTTAGCATCATAACCATGCTGCGCTAATTTGTTAAAAACTGTTGCATTCAAGTTAATTCTGCAAACCTACCACCACAAATAGAATTAAGTTATGTGGGAAACACTGCCATGGCACTGGTTTCTACACACACACACACACACACACACACCGTGTCCCTGTAAAGCACATGAAGTCGGACGTCACTACACTGATTGTCTGGTGCATGTGGCCTGCTGCGCTGCCTGTCACCGTAGATGAAGTGTGAACTATCAGGGGGAAGAAAATGTCTAAGGTGTGAAATGTGTGAATGCCGCATCTATCCGTCTCAGCCAATGGTGATTCAGTTTAACCCATCGTGTTGTTCCAACAATCAAGTTACCTTCTCTGAGGATCCTATCAAATATCTGCATCCTATTCTACAGCTGTGACCACATAGAACATGTTAACAGGACACAAATGTTTTTTTTTTGTCAAGGCAGAAACTATCATGAAAGACTTGGAGGAGGGACACACACCCAAGTCGAGGTGCTAGCCAGGGGGTTTATCAAATTAAATAGATCAGTGTTTCCTCTAGGATTTTTTAAGCAGTGGGGGCAGGCCTGTCCGAACCCCCCCCCCCCCCCTCTCGTCCCACGGAACTGACAACTGACACTTCGCTGCAACACAAACAATGATATGTATTCACCTCTATTCACACACAATGAGGCATTATTTTCAGTTGTGATTGAGCTGTATATTTGGAGAATCTACAACAGGTCTGCACAATGACTTTTGAAAGGCAACTGCGACTATTGTACGTCTGCTCCATTTCTGATACCGTGGGGGAAGAAAATTAAACCGTGGGGGGGCCGCCACTACCAAATCAACATAGAGGAAACACTGTAGATAAAGCGTACACCCCTATATATTTGATACCAACCTACAAAGAGATAAGAGTGTGCGGCTACTCTATATATTTAAAGGCAGAAACTAAGTCATAAACGTGGCAGTGGTCTATTGAGTTGTAATTACAGTGTCCTTATAGAGTGTTAACAAATGTGTCATCACCATGTCTACCACTATAATCCCATAATATGTTACTGCGGACCTGTGTAATGTAGTCTATCGGCTATCAGCACATACGTCACCACATATAGAATGTGGAACATGAAAAATGGAATACAGAGTTTGGGAATTGGAATTGAGAGTGTTGAGTGACATAACGAGATAACAAAGGCTGCTTTTCTTTGCTAGCACATTCCGTGCTAACAGCTGTTTTTTTTTAGATTAAAGAAGAAGAATCCACTAAAATTGTGCATAAAAGGCAAGTAGAGTAGCCTTACACTGCCATTACATGACATATCCCTTCACAGGATGGCAACAGGTTTTGCTCTCTGAAACATCTCAACATGTAGAACTTTGCTTTTATGCAGGCCTGGCTGATACAGTGTGTTGATATATTGTCACTAGGACAACTGACATTAGGAGTGCATAGGGGTGTTGCAGTAGCCTATTAATTCACATGGATGGGAGCTTTAGCAAAAAAAAAAAAAACATTTCGATATATTGTCAACTTACAGGTGCATGGTTAATGGTTCCTTGGGGGTTAAGAGGCAACATTGAAGAACTGTTAACTGATTATTTATCAGATCCCTTCCTAGCAAAATAACATCCTGCCATGCTGAAAAACTGCACACAAATTAAAACTAACGTTGAGAAACAGAGACACTTCAAGCACAATGGAGGGCGATTCATGGTCTGTTTAAACCTTAAGTTTGTGCAAAGTAGACTGATGACAAATGTTTTTACACCGGGAGTCTGGCTCTATTAGACCTTATTATGGAACTCACACAACTTGAACACCATCCAACATCTTATAACACTGCCGAGACATCGTAACAGCCCTCCGTGTGCTCAACTGTTGATTGGAAAGGCTAACACAATGAACCGGACAAGGACGTCATCAGGGCACAAAAAAGAGAAATTATGCGAGGGGTTGACCATTGTGTTTGCTCATCCTCTCAGAAATGGACCAAGTCGTGGTGGTCAGGCGCCGACCCCCTACCCCCACCCCTTCAACCTCACACCATCCAACCCACCCACCCCCTTCTCAACTACTCGCCTAGGCCCTCCAGATGGAAAACATAAGTTAGGCCTACTCGTTATTGGTTGTGAGGGAATTCCTCCCGTCGCTGGGCGAAATTTGCGAGCTACATCGCAGTCAGATTAAAAACGCACTCATGTGCTAGGGTGGTCGTGAGAGATTCGCACGCGTTGGTCGGTACGGGCCACCCTGTGCTCGTTTACCCGAGGCCTTCGGAAAGTTCGCTTGAGTAACCTGGCCCCGGGAGGACAGAGGAAGTGCGTGCGGAATGATATCCCAACCGGCCAGCACTCGAGCACAAAGCCTTAGCACAGGGTCCCCCTCTAAAGTTTTGCGAGACTGGATTGAGCTTGAAAACCCCGACCGGGTCGCTAATAACAGGGATAATGGAGAGGCCAACAGACTGACGATTATTTTATTCATACTAACAGATTATATTCCCAAAGGAATTGGTGAATAGGTTTAAATTAGTTGCAAGAAAATATGAAATAAACGGGCCTCCATTATTCCGGTTGAAAAAAAACATCAAATCATTAAAGCGACCAAAAGTAGCAGCATTCACCTAACAGTAAGACCGTTGACTGAAAGACAAATTGCCCGAGATAAAAGGTGACTTGATGAATCTGAAATGTTGTACAAAGCTAACAAGCTTCGCAAGCTGCATAATATAATTCCAATAGCCTATATTGTTTAAATCTGTCCATGAAGAAAACAAACACAATAAACTCTATTCCCATTATACTAAGAGTGGAAATAGACCGTTTTGGTTCGGTTAAACTTAACGGAAAGTAACTTTTTAAACTTGACGTTGTTGCCAAAAGTGAACAAAGAAGTCATTTCCCATCGGGCAGCACAGCCCACGGTCTACAACTAGCTAGCAGCTTTACGCACTAGTCAAGACAAAAACTTGGGACCCCGCTTCATCATAAACTAGCTCAGCTAGGCTAGGCTATGCAGCTAGCTACATTCACAGTACAACTTGAAGTATTTTATGCAAAAGTTAACCAAATTGTCCATAAGGGGTTTTGATGCTGTTGCTAGACTATGCCGACTGTCATAAGTTCAATATTAATACCGAGAAAATATCTACCTTTGCTCTTCAGAAGTCTTGCATCCAACAGGAGAGGATAGTGTTCTCGGCAGAAAGAAAAACATAAAGTTGAGGAGAATCCCCCTCCCGTGCTCTAGAGCCCCAAAATTGGCCGAATGATATCTTCGCCTTTCCTCTATTCCAGGGTGCGCAGAGTCCAAGCAACAATATCAATAACAATGTTGCCGAATACACAATTATTCCGAGTGCTAAATCGTTCTTACGGCTGCTACAATTGTAACCATTTCAGCCTCAGAGTAGACATTTTAGCAACCTCCACATTGTCAGTCCGATTATAGTATCCCTCCGCGCAAAACGAGGAGGTTAGCTCCAGTGCGGTGTCCGGTTACAAACGCCCAACTGTAATACTGAACGATTAGATAAGATATCGACTTTAATTTCTATAACAGTTCAACGGAGAACTTAACAAATATAACCGCAAACTAAAGGGGGAGAGCCATGGCATGCGTTTGATTTAGTCTTATGCAAGGCCTCGAGGTCTAGTATAGCCTACGTCCACACGCGGAGGAAGACCACATACACTGAGGCGCGATTCTGCTGAAACAGTGCGAGATGGAATGATAAACCCGTAGGTATCTGGCCAATTGGAAACCGAAAAGAATTGATGGGCAGGCTAAATCTCCCAGTAAACACGCCTAAGCCCGCCCACCTCAGCGAAAGGCTGAGGGAGTAGCTGAAGGAAACTGTGAACGCTGAAAATATATTGTTTGTGTGTCATTCCCGTTCGCGCAATAGCTGGTAGGCCTACATTTTCTTGGAATGACGGCCAGTGTTATAGATAGATAGATAGATAGATAGATAGATGCTTTATTTTTCATTTTTATTTTTCATTGGATAGCGTAAACTCCATTATGTAACTGAATTCTGTATTCTGAAACTCTATTCTAATCTCTTCTGTTTTGTTATTAGTCCTCCCTGTTCACAAGAACAAGATGGATCTTAGAGTGCATTTCAATTGAGAATTGCTCTGGTGCTAGAAAAATCCTGGCCACTACACCAGGCCAAGGAACAGTCATGGTCCCAGTGATTTTGGGACAGAAAGTAGACGATAAAGTTTTGCTATCTAAGAAGAATGCATTGTACAAGTCTATCTCCCTATTCTTTCTTATTCATCATATCTTCCCCAACAAATAGGATAACTGTCATGCTGCATGAACATGGGCCAACACTGATGGCGAAAACCACCTAGTCGTTCTGGTGAGTTTTTGTCCTCTTACCATCTCCACAGACCCCTTAAAAAAAAGATCACCCCATGTTATCATAACTAGGCTACATTAAAATGATAACGTTACCAAAGTCCAATCTTTTTTGTGTAATTGACTCAGCAGCACTCTGAAGCCACTCGGTTGAGTGGTTCATTGATTCAGTAAGAGTTTTAGTCCTTTGGGTGTGATCTTGCACCCACTCTTGCTAGGTGCCAGTTGTGGCACCTCTGACACGCAGAGCTGAGTGCTTGCTTAATTGGAGGGCTCTGAGGAGCCTTCAAAGACCCCAAAGCCTTCCCAAACAGAAGTGCACACAGGAGCAAATGGTGTCACCCTGAATGAAGGTGTGAAACCATAGGGTTTTTTGAGGGCCTTTTTTTCGACATCAGGCAAGAGGAAGCGGCAGGAACATTTGGTGTTTGTCTTCACACTGTAAAAAAACGCTGTCAAGGTGCAATCAGTGCACCATTGCCTGCTCTGCGGTGTTGTGAACTCAGTGATTTCCATCTCCTTGTAGACACTGTCATTCAAACATTTCAAAATCCATAACCACAATTAGCCATAGTCAGGATTGTTTTTTTTTTTTTTCATATTTTTAACGTGAACCATAACATTTTTCTGCTTTATGAGATTTTATGGAAGAGCAGAGGAAGATATCTGGGTTCTGGATGGCAGATGTTGTTTCACTAAAAAAGCTGTGCGTCATGCCATGTGTAACTGAGGTGCAGCTACTCTAACATGCAGTCATTGCTGTTAGTGGCTTGCTATTTTCCGCAATGAATTTAAATATTTCAAGAGGTAATTTTGCTCAAAATAACTTTCTTGACTCACTCCAAAGACAACATAAAATAGTCTCATGTTGCAGAATGGGGACTGTTCGGACTCTTGGCTTCTGAACTTCTTGTGTGTCTTTGAGATGCTGAAACTACGTGGCCAAATTTCTTTAAACTGGACAGTATCTTTCCCAAACAGGGAACACTGTTTCCCAAAATGACTTTTCTTTGCATTGAGAAAAAGGGTCAAGTTTTCTGTTGGCAAAATTAATATGTTAAGAATTCAAAGATGCAAGTTTGAGTCTGGTGTTGGACCCTGCTTGTCTGTATAAGGCAGGTTACACATACAATGGTGAAACTGAATTTGTATCAACACAACTCACTTTTCCAGGCAGTGTTTCACCTTGGTCCTCATCTGGCTCTGATCTGATCCAAATGTGGTCATGTCTATGGTACTTGCCCATCACAATCAGGAGCAGTCAGTGGCATCAACACCACACACATTCAAATCCATCACGATCAGGGTCACTGCCATGGATATCAACACCACATCCATTCAAATCCATCACGATCAGGGTCTCTGCCATAGATATCAGCACCTGACACAAAAAACTATTACGATCACAATTCGGTAGTTAAGTCCGGCGTCAAGGGCCCAACAGCTTTTTAGTTAAAAAATGTTTACTAGCGCAGTCAGCCGGTTTTCGCAATTTGTAAACCTTGTCACCATCACCTCCATTTTAGTGATGGTAAAACAAAATCGCTTAACTTTAATAGAGTAATTACTGTAGCTATGCAGCCAGATGATAAAATCAAGGGTAACGTTCAAGTTTCCATGAAAAATAGGATTTTATTTTAAGTGAGAAGTAGGATAACAATTTTCTTAAAGGCTACTCTGAATAGCGGATGGAGAAATACAAGCTGCTCTCAAAACCAACTTGGCCCCATATTTTATTTATTTTTTTTTTTTTTTGGGGGGGGCGGGGGTGGTCGGGGCCTACTGATAACATGTCAGAGGCGCTCATCTAAAATCGTCAGTGGTCTGTATATCTCATACGAATCTCAACCTGCATGTCGGGTCATCATAAGGGCCCTTTCCACTACAGGAACTCGGGGCATCACACCATAGTTGTTACCATGTTATTACCAGGGCTCTTACACAAACAGACAAAGTCCACATTAAATCTTTCTATCTTTGAACTATGATATTTTAAATGGAGGAGGAGATTGATGAAAGTATCTGAGAGTAATAACTAAAGGACGAGGTCACTGTTGGTGGTGTAACAGATGTAATTACTGGTAATAAGTATACACATTACAGGAACTCCCAATCTGGACGGTGAAACCTTCAACAGAACCCAACACGGCCAGACAGCAGAGGCAGTGCTGCTCTAGCATAACAAAAAAAGGCAGAAGGAGAGGGCTGGGTAGACCTGAACACCAACACACAGAGAAAGAGAGAGAGAGAGAGAGAGAGAGAGAGAGAGAGAGAGAGAGAGAGAGATGGGGGAGTGGACTGTGTCATTGTTTTAGAGGTGTGTCATTATACAGGGTTCAGCTGTCTGTGACATGGAGTGGTTGCGTGGATGGGGGGTGTGTGGTTGTGCTTGGGTGTTGAGTGGATATGTGGTTGGGTGGCTGGGTGGATGGATGAATGTGGATGCATGGATGTGGATGGGTAGGTGCTGGGTGGATGTGGATGGCTAGGTGCTGGGTGGATGTGGATGGGTAGGTGCTGGGTGGATGTGGATGGCTAGGTGCTGGGTGGATGTGTTGAAGTAGAGACAGAGCCATCAGTCAGACTGAAAGCATACTCCTGCGGCACGCGGATAACCATGGAAACCACATGTTCAGTGAAGATGAAACAAACAGAAAAAGAAAAGGTGCACAGTGCAGCACACAGGGCTGAACATATGAAGAGACAGACACTAAACAGTATAGTGTATATAAAAAAAACATTGGAGATGATGCAGGTTATGGATGCCTAATAGTACAATGGGGCTATGACACAACCCTCACCTCTGATTCTGAGGAGTCTGGGAAATCAAACATTTTCAGACATCCTGAAAATAAATTCTATTCAATTTAAAATGTAAAATTCTATTCAACTTAACATTTTCTTTTGAAAATACTTGAAAATGAAGGGATTCTACTTCCCCCACTTCCCTTCAGACCTCATGAGGTAGTGCTAGAGTTGTGATATATGGCGATCAGTCAGCCCGTCCAGATCAGTCTCTTTACTTTACTTTACTTAGACCATCTCCACCCCTGCATCAGAGGATTTTTGACATAGATCTCTGTTTCTCGATAGCCTGGCTAACGCCAAACCTCATCTCATTGAGATGGGGTCTGGGAACTACACATTCATTTTCTCGTATTTGAAACGTGGTTTACGAATGCCCAGAGCTTCGGTGTGTCGTCATCGTCTTGCTGTCCACCCTCTGTTCTGTGATTGGTTTCTTCGTTGAGGTGAAAACGAAGTCCATGGAATCCAGGTGGCCTAGCAGCGTTAATAAAATCGTGCGCGTAAGGTAGCATGGGAAAACCCAGGCTAGTTTCTCGAGGTCACCGAGTACTGTTGGTACGAAAAAAATATGAAAACAATCGGTTTTACCTTGCTTGAGT
The DNA here is from genome assembly GCF_046254945.1 of Alosa pseudoharengus. Taxonomy (NCBI): domain Eukaryota; kingdom Metazoa; phylum Chordata; class Actinopteri; order Clupeiformes; family Clupeidae; genus Alosa; species Alosa pseudoharengus. Next base: position 36,015,529 of record NW_027468663.1, read on the forward strand.
TGCAACAGCTAAAGCAGCCAGGCAGCTACAGCGCTACACTCTGGGGGCATGAACATGGCATGTCCGTGAGCCCCTATATTCCCCAGAGTGTAGCGTTTTTTCATACTGACAGTACTCGGTGACCTCGAGGAAAATCGCCAGAATTCTCCTTTAAAGCCTGCCGTACAGCGCCCTCCACTATATTGGCACCCCTGGTGAAGATGAGTAAAAAGGATGTATAAAAAAGTAATCTTTGAGTGTTTTATCTTAGTTTCACAATGAAAATAATGAGGGTAAAATTCAACCTTGAAGGGAAGCAAATTTATTCTGAGAAAAGAAGAAAAAAATCCTCATAAAGAAATAAATATTATTAACAAAAACACACGTGTCAAAATATTATTTTTTATGCCTCTTTTTACTCATCTTTACCAGGGATGGCAATAAATATGAATATGGTGCTGTGTCAAAGGCTCAGTAATTAAGGTAAATCACAAGGCAGACGCTGCCCACAGGACTGTGAACAGACCGGAGCTCTCTATGCTGTTGTGGAGAAGATGATCATATTAACAGGACGAGACTCTATGCTCTATGCTGACGTCCGAGTGGCCCACAAAAAGCCATTATCTTCCTGCCTCACAGAATACGTCTCTTTCTTCTTCTCTTAACTCTGATCTATTTTGGTTCGAGGGGGAATACATTTACCCAAATCACACATTAAACATTTTCAAAAGATAGCAATGGATCAAGGTCACTGCATGCTGCTGAACTTTGCACAGCAACACAGTTGATGCTTTGTCCCATAAATTGACAAATAGCAAAATGCAATTTTGTGATGCATTCACATGATGGAAGAGAGTAGAGGATACAGAGAATACTGTATCAGTCATCTGGAGAGACACAGACGGAGCACTGAGAATGCATTTCAAATGCACTTAATGATATTATGGAATATGCCATTTAAACGGGGAGAGGCAGGGACAGGGACAACGAAGGAACAACAGAGACACAGGCAGGAAGAGCAGATTTGCAGTGATGGTTTATGGTTCCAGTGCAGCTCTGCAGACAGAAACAATCAATCTGACACAGACAGACAGGCAGGGATACCAACTGATAACAGAGAACCAAAATGAGACCCCTCAGGTTTTTTTCTTTTTTTTTTTTTTTTGAATGTCTACCACAGTGGCCCTTGATTTCCCCGAAGTGAAGATCAGAAGTTCCGCTGTACAGGAAACCAAAGACTCAGGCCGACCCAATTCTCACTAACTCCTCTGTCCTCCTAACGCCACCCACCACAACCACCCACCCATCAGAATTCAGAAGGACTCAGAACTTGGAATTGGAAACCCAGGATTCCAAACTTGGAATGGATTTGAAAAATTGGAATCCTGATTCAAATCTATCCCCATAGCACATGTCAGGTTGGTATGAGGAATGAGCTGTAGAAATAGGCTGTATCCTTTGGGCCCTCCCTGAGCAGTGTGACCTCTGTCCTTGGCAAAGGTCACCACAGACCTGCCTGACAGAGGTGCAGGGGATTCACCTACCTTCACCATGGTAACCCCCCAAGGAGACAGCAGACGCTAGTGGTATGTGCAGGTGCTTCATGTGAAAAACCAATGAGGTGAATGTGAGCACAACTACAACATCATTATATCACACACATACACACACACACACACACACACACACACACACCACACACACACACACACAAACATGAACAAACACACAGATACACATGCACACCTGTCATTCTCTCTCATGCACACATACACACACACACGTACACAGAGAGACTGAGCCAACCACATGAAGACCTCTTGCAGACCCTGTGTAAGATACACATGTCACTTCCTCTGTAAGCATTCTCCGCCTGACAACACTCCTACCAGTGTGCGTTCATGTGGCAAACACAAATACAGCAGACATATGCATGCCTTTGTGCATATAGATACATACAGGTAAGGTAAGGCTAAACTTTTCCTGCCGGTCGCCGTGTGCGCATACATGCATTCACCATGCACTGATATGTAAAAAAGAAACACTCAGTTCAAACAATAGAATTCAATTCATTAGAATAGTTATAATGATGTTATTATCCTATGCCTAGTGATAATGACACACACTATGGTTCCATGCCCTGTAATGTTGATGTGCTTGTCTCATGTGCTGTGATTATAGTTTGAAGGTATGATGGATGTACCCGTGCCTGGTTTTGGTTGGGTTTGTGGTTGACTTTGGGGACTGGGGTTGCAGTGGCTCTCTCTCTGCAGTCGTCTGGGTCAGAGAGAAGGTCACGCTAAGGGACAGCACCCACAGAGGGCCTGGGTTTTCCTTCCCTCACTCTGGTCGGGTTATCTGCCCCATTTTCACTCTCCCCTCCGTCCACCCACTCACACACACACACACACAGACAGACAGACACACACACACACACAAACACACGCACACACACGCACACACTCCTGCACACTCACACACGCTAAATCCCAATGTCATCCCTAAGGTCTAAGCCCTGAACCCTCACACACTTAACTGACATCAGTCGTAGGTGATCACGTTTGTCAGGGTGTAAGGGTTCAAAATGCTAATTACAGGAATGGGACAGCACCTATCATCAGAGACTTTCTAATGTGGAGACACAGCACTCAAAAAATACTCCATAGAAATGCATGGGGCTAGTTTGTCACGCCAGTATGGCCGTTGTCTACACATATCCCACCCCTTCCTCGGCAAAACGTCGACATGTGAATACATTGAGCCAATCATGTGGTGTGATGTGAATACATTGAGCCAATCATATGGTGTGTTGTGAAGACATCGTGCCAATCATGTGTTGTGATCTCGCCGCTGGAGCAAGATTGGTGTCGTGAAGCCTTGCGCACGCACAGTTCGACCCAAAGACTGCGCCCGATGAGTGCCCATAAAACGTTGGTATATGGCCGCCGAGTGAAGGGACTTGCCTAAAAGGACTTTGCTATCATTAAATTGTCAACACAAAAAACATGCTGTAAACATCCGTTTCCGTTTTATGGCAGTTGTTTACTGACGTTTTTTCAAGGTCCAGCCTCCCTTTGGATAACCCTGTCTTTCATGTCCCAACGCTATGAATTGTAGGTAATTCCCTTGACTAATGTGCATAGATACATTTCGATCTCAACACATCTTCATCGACCATATAGGCCTAGTAATCAGACACCTGCCTTAAACAGGCTGGGTGCACCCATTGATGGTAATCAGCACAGACATGCAAGGCACTAGGCCCAAATCTGTCATTACATTGAAAGCTGTGCTTTTTTTTCAGAAACATTATGCAAAATACATGTAATGGCAATACAGAAACAACATTATGTAAAATACATGAAATAGCAATACATATAAAAACAGTTGATTGTATAAGAATTTTCAATTAGCTATGCCATGGGAAGACTAGTAACATGGTGGAAACATCACAAGAAAGGTTTAAGATCAAAATACATGTTTAGAGACATGTATCTAAAGTATGTATATATCCCTTTGGAGACATGGTATCTAAAGTATGTATATAGAAAGCATCTCTTCTAAGGAGGAGATTGTCTATATCGCCCCCTCATCCGGGAATAGAGACCTGTTCAATCCCACTATATCTAAGAGTGGATAGATTATGCTTCAATGAATTTAAATGAACTGCCACTGGATTTTTTTCATAATTTAACCGTATGTTACTTCTGTGCTGCGCAATGCGTGTTTTTAAGCAGCGCTGTGCTTTTCCAACATGTGCAAGTCCACACGGGCACTTCATACACACGGGCACTTCATACAGATGACTTTTTTAGTGTTGCATGTTATGACACCTTTCATCTGTAGAGTTTTCCCGGTATGTGGATGGTTCTCCTTCTCTCTCTGACACGTTTTGTCTGGCACCTGCTAAAACATATTTTGGATGTGCGCACCCATTTCTACAAATAATGTGCATAGATGCCAACTTACAGAAACTTGAGCTCTCAAGCACTTCACAATTTCGCAATGGGACAGCCCTAAGCCCGCACAGCCGCACACTCCTTCATTTCACTTCCTGTTGACCTGACCAGCTAACCCCAGCGCTACATATCTCAGCTACCGTGCAGCACTGCGGTGGCGCGGTTCGCAGAAAACTGTGTGTGTTTGTGTGTGTGTCTGTGTGTGTGTGTGTGTGTGTGTGTGAGAGAGAGAGAGATGCAAAGAGAGAGAGAGAGACGTGGAGGACAAGAAATACATAAATAGATGATGTTTCTCATGCATACATTGATCAAGCCTGGGCTTAAAGAGACCCTTCAGTGGAGATCTCCTTTAAAAAAAAAATAAGACCAGGCTTCATCCATGTACAAGAAACTAGCCCTTTGTGTGTGTGAAAGGGACTCTGACCTATTCTTCAGTTTAGCATTTCTCTACCACATGAATTCAGGACCACAGTGGGATATAGGAGGTTGGAACAAGTCTTCCTTTCACAGAAGGTAATGATAGGCACCGGGGAGGTTGTGTTATGGCAGGAGGTATTGCATCAGGTGCGGAGCTCTCGGCTGCAGTGGCACTGAAGGACAGCAGATGACAGGCTGTGGCCATGCAACCACTCCCGCTGGGCTGCATGTGAGAGCCATCATGGAGGAGAGGAGAGGAAGAGCACATGACGGAGGAGAGGGGGAGAGAGATGGAGGGGGGTGGGGTGGGGTGAGGGGAAACAGGGGAGGAAGAGGATATGGGAGAAGGAAAGAGACAGAAAGAGAAAGAGAGGGAAAGAAAGAGGGAGAGAAAAAAAGAGAGAGGTGCCTTGGGAGCATTAAACAACAAAAACAGCAGTGTCTCTGTGTGAACGTATCTCAGTGTGTGTGCATGTGAAAACACAGACACACACACACACATACACACACACACACACGCACACAAAGTCATTGCTTGCCAAAATGACATCATTTGCGCTCCATAACACATATGCCGCTATTGTCTGTGCCAAGATACCTAAACCCATTCTGCTCTTCAGTATCCCCACCTCCTCACACACACACACACACACACACACACACACACACACACACACACACACACACACCTCTGTGGGCAAGGGTGGTGGAGTGTGGGAACGCCCTTCGTGGCACCATGCCCTCTCCGGGTCTCTGTGCCAAGCTGTGCCAGCTTTGATCACCTCCATGTTCTCTCTCTCACAGTGTTCACTGCAAGTGTGTGTGTGTGTGTGTGTGTGCGTGTAGAGTACGGGTTCTGAATGCCATAGATCTGATGACCATTGGCGTCCAGTCGCACTGGTAGGGACTGCGGTCATTATATTTTCCTATGTAATTGCACAGTTGTTTCCTTCAACAAACTACACGGTTCTCAAGACGACATGTGATATTTGATGATAAGTCAATCAGGTGAGATTGCTGCCTCTCTGCCATAGTCACACTATACACACACAAGCAGAGGAAAAACACTCACTGGAGATACATCCCTATTTGCTTTCCCACAGTGTTCCACATCCACATGTGATGATACCTTTTTGTAGTCCCTGTCTCTTTTTTTCTCTATATATATCTCTCTCTTTTTTTCTCTGTCTTTATGTTTTTTCTATTGCTCTTTCTCTCTCTTTCTGTCTCTTTCTATTGCTCCCTCTACCTTTCTTTTTCTCTCTGTCTGTCTTTCTCTCTCTCTCTTTCTGTCTCTCTCTCTTACTCTCCATCTTTTCCTTTCACTCTCTTCCTTTGCAGTCTTTTCCTTTTTTTACCCCCCCCCCCCCCCCCCGCCCCCCTGTCTGTCTCTCAGATTGGAATTCATTAGCAATCAAAGGAGCCTGTGTACAGCCTCAGCTCTTAATTACCCCCACATTTGCATTTTTGCATATTAATGAGCCTGCTGCAGAGCTTGCTTGCCGCAGTGACTCTCTCTCTCTCTCTCGCTCTCTCTCTCTCTCTCTCTGACTAGCCAGGGCCTCCTATATCCCATGATGCCTCAGGGCAATGCATCACATCACGCTACGCCACGCCACTGCCAGCCCACACACAATATGTCCGTCCGGGTCAAAAGGGGTAGTATCGGAGGAGTTTATAGTAACAACGTCACTTTGAGTGGCAGGAACAAATGCTTTGTCTTTGTGTGAGAGAGAAAGGTAATATGAAGTGATGCTAACGAAAGATGTGGCTATGGCTTCCCAAAACACATGAGATTGTGGTCATTTGTCGGACTCTTTTGGTGCTCTGGGTTTTGGGGTGAGGAATGCGGAGGCAACACATCTCCTCTCCAGCATATGCCCTCTCCTGACTTTCAAACAGGAACAGTCAGGCAACTGCAGACCCTCTGCCCAACTTGCAATCTTAAAGACAATCCAGGTCCAGATCCAGGTGATTGTGTCAGAGATATGGTGTCATTTTTGAGCAGACACACACACACACACACACACAAATGGACAGACGCTAACTAGCAGGAGCAGATGTAGCAATACACCATGACATAACAGCACCTATATTTATATCCAGGGCAAAAAAAATAATATTTAGGCTTAATATATCACGTCAAATAGGCCAAATATATCACCTCAATCACAGTCCCCCATCTCTTATAAGCAATACAAAATGATAAAAGAAGAAGAAGAAGAAGAAGAAGAAGACAGTATGGGCCAAAAAGCAGCACATGACCCACAATGGCTGTACAGCCGGGCAGAGAGTGTGTCCCACTCCCAACACCCCTTTAAAGGCTTTTAACCTGTTGAGTTCCTTCTAGAATTATACGCAAACTATCTATAGTTTCAGTGTTCTTTATACACTCTATGGAGAAAATATCTGAGGGTAATTGTCGCATCATAATACGGAACTCTCGGTTTGCGAACATTTTAATCACATATTTGTGATCGTACTCCTCAACTGAGTATGTTGACCTGGCAGATTCACACCAGACCAAGACATCCGGATCCTGCAAGAGTGCAGAGATGGAGCATTCACCCACCTCCCATATCTGAAAAAATGGAGAGAGGAAGCAGCAATCACCTTGTTAAAGGAGATGATAGGCCCACCACATCCACCGCATCACCCTCTCCCAACCAGACTACGCTGCACTGGTTGGCAAATGAGAAAAAGCACTATATACTCTCTCCATACCCCTGCCAAGATCAAACGTCTCCAACAGTCCTTCCTAGACACAGCAGTCAGACTTTGTAATGACGGAGAACTCAAAACAGTCTGACCCTCACAATCTCCATACCTAGGCTTGAAATGTGAAATATATCATGATATAAACTTTTATTTTTTGTAGGCCTACTTTTGGTGTGCATAGTGTAGCCTATTTGTGTGAACAAATGCACTTTCCCTATAATGTGAAGAGTGTATTTCAGACAGTACCCTTCAGAATTATTGGCACCTCTGCTAAAGTTGACTAAAAACCGGTATAGATAAATAATCTGTTGGTGATTTATTGTAATCTCACAATGAAAAAAAATAGGAAAAATCCAACCTTGAAGGGAAGCAAATTTATTTTGAGAAAAAGGAAAATCTCATATTTTTAACAAAAACACGTTGCCCACACTTGTGCATTCTCCTCTTTGACTCACCCCACTGTTTTCCTATGGAGTTTAGATCAGGGGACTGAGATGGCAATGTCTGAAGTATGACTTTGTGTTCAGCAAACAATATTTGTTTTGATCTGGGCATTTGTTTTGGTTCATTGACCTGATGAATGATCCAATCATGATCAACTTTTAGTGTATTGGCAGAGATTGACAGATTTCCTTTCCTTTTTCTTGGTGTTCATGATACCATGCACCTTAATTAGGTTCCCAAGGCCTTTGGGAACAAAAACAGCCCCACAATAGCACAGCCCCTCCACCATAATTCTCATTAGGCATGGGGTTCTTTTCAGTATAGCCATTATTCTATCTACACCAAAACACACCTAAAGTGTTTCTAGCCAAAGAGCTCAATTTTCATTTCATCTGACAATAGACCATACTTCCAGACAAAGTCACTATACCATTCAGTAACTCCTGCCATTTACATTGGTAGTTAAATGACTGGACAGGCTTTTACCTGGCATGTCCTCTAAATAAGCTATTAGCAGTGAGGTCACTTTTGAAGATTTTTTGGGGGACTTGGTAACCCCAAGATGATACATTTGTCTGTAACTCTCCAACAGTGGTTCTTATGGATTTTTTTTGCCTATCTTACCATCCGCTATACTGTACGTGGGGGCAAGATAACCATGGGCCCTTGTCCAAGCATGTTTGTCACATTTCCAGATAATTAGACCCTTTTAATCATTGTTTTAACTGCATATAGGCATTTTCAACAAAGTACCTGGTTGTCATAGACATTCTCTGACTTACAAATGTCAACACACTCTTTTTATTTAAATTTAGTGTATTCTCTTGTCTTTCCGATGTTGAAAAATGACTAGAGGATTTAGCCTCTGTGTGACTTTATTTTCATACCATAAAAAAAATATTTATTTCTTTATGAGATTTTCCTTTTTCTCAAAATAAATTTGCTTCCCTTCAAGGTGGGATATTTCCTGTTTTTTCATTGTGAGATTACAATAAATCACCAACCAAGCAGAGGTGCCAATAATTCCGGAGGGTACTGTATCTCTGCAAAACTAAAGAACAAAACAAAACAAAACTAATAAAATAAATGAAAAAGAAGGAAAAACCTTGATGGCCACTATAACAAACAAACAAAACAATAGTGGTAAAAAAGAACACCTCAACAGACGCTAGATCGAGCTTGATGGTCAGTCAATGCAAACTCTCTTCTCCTTTGTCGCCACCTAATGGCTGATGCTAGTCGTTACATTTCCCCGAGATGGCCTTGGACATAATAGCCTACGTTACCAGAGAATGTCTAATAGACGGACTCTGACGTTACGTTATTTCTTTCTACATTTCAAACGTATTACAATAGCTAGAAGTAGGCTACCGTGTGAATAAATGTCAAACAGCGAGTGTGATGCATTTGATATCAGTATTCACCTTGAAATGAAGGGCATTCCCTATGTAATTTAAGGTTAAGTTTAGGCTACGGTATTGCCCAAGGGATATCACCAGGCACCCTCCTAAATCTTAAATAGCCCCAAGTCTATGAAGGTATATTGGGTGCAAAAGTGGCGAGCACATTTAACTGCAGATTTTGCATGTGCACGCTAAAGTCATAGGCTAAATGTGTAACAGTAAAGTTGAAGTTGTACATATTTTTTTATATCTTGTTAACACAAAATAGGGGCTACGGGTTCACAAATCCTTTTTACAGGTACACAAACCCTATCCTGTGAGTCACAACTTTCAAGATTCACGCACTCGACACTTTTGCTCCAATCGTTGCAGCGCAGTTGGTGCGAAACACATTTGCACATCCGTGTTTCATAATCTGAGAACATGCACAACATTCGTGCATTTGTAAACCCAAATGTGAACTAATGCATCCGAAGTTGTGCATCTGAGAAATAATTTCTCATTAATAAAATTCTACAGATCGCTTTGATTTTCTTGCACGACTACAAGTCAATTGATACAAGTGCTCGAATCTGCTTCTACGAGTGACGATACTTATGTGTGCACGTCGAGCGAATCGATCGAGAAAACAACCGGATCTCGATCGTGCTCAGACTACCATTGCCTGCTCATAAGGTAAGTAACATGATAATAATATGAAGAAAGTTATGTTGTTTGTTGGTTTACATTATCATGACAGCTATGTTTAGCTTAGTTTACCTGCTTGCTAAATCCTCCAGAGCCAGATCAAGCTAACTATCGCTAGATAAATAACTAGTTTAGAAGTACAGAAATATAACACTGCCCGTCCAAAATCGTTAGGACACACAATCTGACACAATCGTTCTGCAATTTTCGAACAGCTGATCTTGCATGAAGACTATTGGATAGTGCTAGGCAGCAATTGTTTGCTGTGCAGACATTATGAATAATAAGGTCGTAAAACTTAACACCGCACACCGCAACATTTTTTTCCTCGCTTTGTGCAAAGAAAAACTAAATCGTGTGTCCTTCATTGATAAGGAAACATACTGAGGTTACTTACTTTATGAGCAGGCAATGGTAGTCTGAGCGCGATCCAGGATCCAGATCCGGCCGCCTTGTTTTCTCGATCGATTCGCTCGACGTGCACACATACAAATCTTTTTGCTCCTATTTTTAATTTTTTTATTTATTAGTTTATTTGTCAGGGACAATGCAGCGCACATTATTACATACATAGCTATCACAATCAATGCCATAACAATGTCTGTAGATGTGTTACATAAAAGGTTTCTAGCCAGTTGGCTAATTTGCAACCCCAGTCCCTGGTCAGACCTTTCTAAAAACATATTGTCATCTAAAAGTATTCTAAAAAGTGTAATATATGTGTCCATACAGGGGTTAGGGTTATGGTTAGGGTTTTAAAAAAGGGTCCCATGTTCCCCGGTCTCATACAAAGCAGGGAACATAGGTACGCTCCCCTTGTAGGCTACTCAATTCATTTACTTACATTTTTTAGGCTTTCTCTTTATTTTTTAGTTTTCAAACATCCAAACTCCAATATGAGTCAGCATGGATGCTCTGCTGGTGGCTCTGCTTATGAACCTGTTCCCTGTAAGGACAGGTGTCCATCTGGAAAGAAAGATTATAGGCTACTCCTTAAAATTTTTGTGTTGATATGAAATCGGATCCTGATCGTGTGACTTTCTTTCAGCCCACTTGTGTGCTATTGTATTGTATATTTATTCTGACTATGAAAGTGGTTGATTTATTCCTTTCTGAATGGAGAAAGAGACATTCCATGGGTGAGGATAACCTGGTTCATCACATCACATAGCCTACTCTATTAGACCACTGTATGAGTTACTGCTGTATGATGTGTTTACTTTGCTGTGTTTACTTTTTTACTACTTTTGCCTTTGTTTTTGCTTACTAATTATTTTTTTTATTTTTAAATGATTTTACCTTGTGTTTTATGTTTTCTTTTTATTATAATCTTTACCTTTTAACTATTCTTTGACTATATTGCCTTTCTATGCTTTTATTTGTTATTATTGTTTGGTTTTGTTTATGTAAAGCACATTGAATGACCTCTGTGAATGAAATGCGCTATATAAATAAACTTGACTTGACTTGACTTGACTTGAAGGCCAATGGATGAGAGGCCAGACTCACCTGCACCCAGCTGTGTGTCCATGAAGAGTGAAAACTCAAAGGGCCAGTTTACCAACTTCAGAGAACGAAACAGTCATCCCGAAAGGACATCTTAATGAAGATATATTTGTGCCCATATTACACATTTCTTATAGACAGGTTTAGTGGACACAACAGTCAACTACATTTTACATAATGTCTACAGTTCTTTCCAATAATTTTCATATTTGTCTCAATACCATATTCACTTCAGAACACCCAACACATTCACCATATCAATAGACAATGTGAGCTAAGCTGTGTATACTTTTGCATTACTTTTATATAAAATGCAATCACCTATCAGCACCTCAAAAATGAATGAATATCTCTATCAGTCAATGTTCACTCCCATCAAAACTTTGTATAACTGCAGCTAATTTTGCAGACATTTAGATATTAGGCTGGTTGGTTTTCTTTTTTTTCTTTTTCGCATGCCCAAATTTCCGTCAAGGATTCCCGGAACACTGAAAGACCGGGGTACATGAAACTTGGTGGGCATGTAACCTGACATGGATAGCATGGAACCATCGTTTTTCGTTTTGATCTGTAGCCCCCCCCCCCCCCCCCCCCCCCCCCCCCCCGCTGGACTGGACCCCCGAAAGGAGGGTAGGGCAGACACAGTTTTCTGTGAATAACTCATTTCATGTATAGCGCCACCTAGTTAAACACAAAAAAGTAAAAATGAGGTGTTGTAATCGCAGGTATCTGTGACCTAACATAGTCAAAACTGCACGAAATTGAAAGTGTAGGATCATTATGACACCCTCTGTATGCACGCCAATTTTCGTGGAATTCCGTTCATGGGGGGCCACACAATAAATTCATTTATGTTACTATACACCAACTGGCCTGTAGGTGGCCGGAGACAGTTTTCTGTGAATATCTCGAGAACCGTAGGGCCTAGGAGGTCCACCTTTTTTTATGTATGTTGGTCTTAAGGGGGCATGTCAACCCATCCCATTACCACTTATTTCATGTATAGCGCCAGCTAGTTAAAAATTAAAAAGCAAACAATTAGGTGTTTTCATCACAATATCTCTGGCTGACATGGTCAAAACTGCACGAAATTAAAAGTTTAAGATCATTATGACACCCTCTGAATGCATGCGAAATTTTGTGTACTTTCGTTCATGGGGGGCCTTACAATAAAATAATTTGTGTACATTTAGTGATGTACACCAACAAGGATTCCCGGGACACTGAAAGACCGGGGTACACAAAACTTGGTGGGCATGTAACCCCACATGGATAGCATGAAACCGTCGTTTTTCGTTTTGATCTGTAGCCCCCCCGCTGGACTGGACCCCCTGAAAGGAGGGTAGGGCAGACACAGTTCTCTGTGAATATCTTGAGAACTGTAGGGCCTAGGACAGGGGTGGGCAAACTTTTTGGCTCAAGGGCCACACTGGGTTTTGAAAATTGGCCGGCGGGCCGCACAACAACACCCCCCCCCCCCCCCCCCACGACACACACATAAAAAAAATACATTTTTTATAGCCTATAATTTAGTATGACAAAATATTTCTTTTAAAATATTAATTGCTTAAAAATACTGCTAATTTTATGCTGTTTAACAAATGTATAAATTGTGCACTGTCGCTTTAAGACAGTCGCTTTAATTCACGTTTATTTCTCAATGATCTTCTGCCTGCTACGGTATGGCCCTCTGACACTTTTTAAATGGTCAGTAGTGGGAACTACTGCTGCCTTCATGATTTCCTTTTAAAAGTTTCTTATAAGAAGGAGATATCAATTATCAACAATGACAAGCCAGCTGGAACCTGCGGCTCTCTCTCCCTCTCGTGAGTGCAGACATGTTCCCAATTAAATGGATCGCAGGTTCACGTTAGATCTGCTGTAAAGGAGATAACTAAGAGTTAACTTAGTTTAAAGCAACACCAAAGAACTTTTCATCTGTCGCACGCACTATTTGTTTATCCAGCACCGGCTTTGCAAATAACAATGTCCACAGACAAGGTAGAATAAGTTGCATGATTTTATGAAAGTACGATGTATTGCGACATCAGATGCAAGTGAAATTTGTAGTTTCTCATGTCTCATTCCATCGAACTACAGATCCGCTACCCGATGCATCAAACTTACATAGTGCGGTAATAGCCGATAGAGGGCCGCGAAGCGAATGCAGAAAGTGCCGTTCACCCTGTTACGAGTTGATGAACCACTGAAACGATTTTGGAAACATTATTTTAAGGTACAAAAAACTCTTTGGTGTTGCTTTAACATGATGTTATCTCTATTTAACATGATGTTTTGACATTGACATTGTAAACGTTCTCTAAGGAGAGTGAAAAGCAGTTTGCAGTAAAGCTAACCAACGTCGTCTCTATCACAGGAAAAAAATAGCGAGCAGCCTGATAACCAAATGAAATGATCAGCGGGCCGGATGAAAGTGCTTGGCGGGCCGGATCCGCGGGCCGCAATTTGCCCACCCCTGGCCTAGGATGACCAATTTTTTCCGTATGTTTGCCTCCAGGGGTCATGTTAACCCATTTCATGTGCACACATGTGCACAAACAGATACACATGCACACACATACATTCACAGTAATCATACGTATGACACATACTCACACAGTAGACATATGTACGCATGCATGCACAGGCACATACGCAGGCACACACACAAGCACGCACACACACACACACACACACACACACACACACACACACATAACATAAACATGTACATGCACACATGTACACAATTCAAGAATTTCTCAGAATTATGAACAGGCAAGATGGAGGTGGGCTTGTATAAAATGAATTTTACATGTGAAATCTATGAACTAATCATGTTTTGGTACTTGTTGTCTAGCAGATACCAGTGAGAATTGAGTGTGGATAATGCAATTTAGTGAGACAGTTAGAATCATATAGGCCTTTCAGCGTGATTTATTTTTGTGGAAAAAATGTGCTGGATTGGGCGGCGGTCATATTTTGTACCGCTCTGCGGTACATCTAGTTTTGTTACGTTTTGGCAAGTAGCCGTGTAATAAGTGGGATAATGTATAGAACGCCGGTCATTATTGGGAAAATAAGTCCCTTCAGGGCGGAATAAGACCCCTCCGCTGCGGGTCGGGGTCCGGTTCGGGTCCGGATCGGGACTTATTTTCCCAATAATGACCGGCGTTCTATACATTATCCCTTACATAACGTAAGTATATAGTACTGGTGTTTATGCCTAAATACACCATAGATATTTACCTGTAAACACTTTGTTGACTGATACTGTTCTTATTTCCTACAGCATCCAACATGAAGCAAAAAGAAAAGAGCTGTCTGCTGTATTTGAGGTGTGTGTGTGTGTGTGTGTGTGTGTGTGTGTGTAGGTGTATGTTAAATCAGTAGGGCTGCACGATTTAAGGAAAATATCTAATTGTGATTTCTCAGACAGATATTGCGATTGTGTTTTGCGATATGTGCTTATGTGATTAGGTACCGATAATTACGTTGGTTCATATTGCGATTGCAATAATTGTGCAGCCCTATAAATCAGTCATGCACTGATGCCATAAACTAAATAATAATGACCATGTGAAGACAATTTATTCAATACATGTTCATTCTACAGCTATTGTGCACAGATATTCTTATGATGTAATGTGATCATTTGAAGAGCACTGGAAATAAATAGCAGAAAATAAATTCAGTGGCAAAGCATTACTTGAAAGCAAGTAAAAAAGCAATTAGAGAATATTTGCTGACCAAATCCTCATGTTTATTTCATTATTGGTGGAAAGACTTGTTTTCAGGAAACAGAAGCTTGAAGAAAAAGTCATCACTTTCATGAAGAATGAACTGAAGAGACTCAAGAAACTCCTGAGTCATGATTACCCAGAATCCCCTTGTAATGAGGAGGAGGAGGATGAAGAGGACCAGAGAGATGCTAGAGATGGAGCTCTGAAGATTGCAGTGCACATCCTGAGGAACATGAGTCAGGAGATCCTCGCTCAGCAACTGGAGAAATGTGAGTGATTTATTCATTCATTACTGAACTTAGTTTATTGTTATTACAACATAATTTGAAAACCATTTCGGAATCTGGCAGAATTCATGTTCACCTAATTGCTCCAGTGAAATCTAATCTAATTGGTAACAACTGAGTATGTTTGTATTCTTGCTGATACCAGTAAAATGGATAAAACATCAATAGAAGTATTGAGCAATTGAATCCATAATAAATATTTAGTGCCTACAAATACTATATAAATATAACAGTGTCATATTATTCTTAACTATTATTTCTAACAGCTTCATAAGATGCTCTTACATGAGTCTGCTGCATAACATTCTGAGAACTGAAAAGTTACCAAATGATCATTGAACACAAACTGCCATGACTACTGAAAGGATATGATCTGTCACAATGTCATGATAAAGGCTTCAAGTTCCACTGCAAAGTGCTCCCTTCACACACTTATGTAATACGACTGACTTAATCGTGTGTCTTTATATCCAGATGGACTGTTTCCCAGATGCCAACAAGACCTGAAATATAGGCTAGCAAAGAAGTGTCAGAGTGTACGTGAAGGCATCCCAAAGCAGGGAAAATCTACTTTTCTGGAGAAGACTTACACTGAGCTCTACATCACAGAGGGGGAAAGTGTAGAGGTCAATACTGAACACGAAGTCAGACAGATTGAGATGGTATCCAAGAGACAAGTAAAGCAGAGAGACACACCAATCAAATGTACGGACATCTTCAAGCCCTTACCTAGACAGGACAAACCCATCAGAACTGTGCTGACAAAGGGAGTGGCTGGCATTGGAAAAACAGTCTCTGTGCAGAAGTTCATTCTGGACTGGGCTAAAAGCAAAGCAAATCAAAATATCCACTTCATTTTTCCTCTTCCTTTTCGGGAGCTGAACCTGATGAAAAACAAACATTTCACCCTTATGGACCTGATTCATAATTTCTTCAGTGAAACAAAGGACTTCTCCAACCAGGACAGATACAGCATTGCCTTTATCTTTGATGGTCTGGACGAGAGCAGACTTCCTCTGGATTTCCAGCACAATGAATGCATCTACAACATCACAGAATCTGCCTCTGTGGATGTCCTTCTCACAAACCTAATCCAGGGGAATCTGCTTCCCTCTGCTCTTGTTTGGATCACCTCCCGACCAGCAGCAACCAATCAAATCCCTCCAGAGTTTGTGGACCAGGTGACAGAGGTACGAGGTTTCAATGACCCACAGAAGGAGGAGTACTTCAGGAAGAAAATCACAGAAAAGGAGCTGGCCAGCAGAATCATCACACACCTGAAGTCTTCCAGGAGCCTCTACATCATGTGCCACATTCCAGTCTTCTGTTGGATGGCGGCCTCTGTTCTGGAGTGCATCATGACAGAAGCAGAGAGTGGAGAGATTCCAAAGTCTCTGACTCAAATGTACACACACTTCCTGATCATACAATCAAAACACATGAGTCAGAAGTATGAAAACATGTGGAACCAGAAGACCATTCTGTCCCTGGGGAAACTGGCCTTTCAGCAGCTCTGGAGGAGTTTAACTTGCAGGATTATGGGGGAAGTTACATGGCTGGTTTTCTCGAACTCGCTACATCTATGCTGTATAGCTATGCTAGGTGAACGATTTGCCTATTACAAGTTCGTTTGCCAACAAATTGGCTTTGTTAAGGTGAAAATCTTGCATAGTGTGCCTTTAATGTTAATGTGTGTATGTGTCAGGCTGAGGGGTTGTTTCCTCACAGAGAAGAGCTGTGCAGCTTTATCTTCAGCTCTCAGATCAAACTCCTCCAGTCTGAGACAGCTGAACCTGAGTAACAATAATCTGGGAGATGCAGGAGTGGAGCTGCTTTATACTGGTCTGGAGCATCCAAACTGTAGACTGGAAACACTGGGGTAAGTCTGCAAGTGTGTGTGTGTGTGTGTGTCACTTCATGCCTTTGTGTGTTTGTATGTGTGTGTGTGTGACATGAGTCTCTTTCTCTCTTTCACAGACACACGCAGGCGCGCGCGCGCACACACACACACACACACACACACACACACACACACACACACACAAACTTAACTTAAAGGAACACGCCACCCAATGTCAGTAGTAATATATGTTCTTACCTTAACTTTCACGAGTTGAGTCATACCTCTCCCGTGTCGGTACGTGCACTCAAACGCTCTGGTGCGCGCCTGGACTGTGTTAGCATGTTGCTATGCTAGCGGGCTTTGACGGTAACTAAGCGTAGAAGTAATCAAAAACATCCACGTTTTCCTGACTTAAATACAGTTGCACTAGTAGTTGATAGAAATGCTACGACCACGTAACATGAAACGTGGCGATTTTCCAAGCGAATAAACCGGAGAACTACAATGTGTGGCGCAATAGCACTTGGGAGTACTTCGACCCAGCGTAGTAGTATTGTTAACACCTAATTGTAGATCCTATCCACCACAGAGTTTAGAATCCATGCTGGATCGACCCTCAGCCTCTCCCTCCCCTCTGAGCGAGAGAGAGGCACACACACTAGAGATGCGCTGATGGGCTATTATTTCAACCATAACTGCATAGCAAAACTTATCATCCATCAGCCATCCATCAGCACCAAAGTTTTTTGACCAATTTTCGAAACCACACCCAACCACCATCCGCTGGTTGTTTTAATGTAGGCTATGGGTGATGCAGCGCTGCTGACGTGAGGCTAGAAAGCCCTTGCCTGTTCTAGAAAGACTGATCTAATGCAGCAAATATATTAAAAGGCTAAAGTCGTACATTGGCTATGTTGTAGCCTATCCCCAGAATATCAGCAGCAAACTCAGTCTCTGTCTCGCAAAACAGTCTCCAAATAAAACGCACATCGGCCTGTTGCCTATTCTGCCAGCTTGTGACAATATATCGTCCAAAATGCTTGATTGCATTGCATTCTCCACATTTTTAGCTAAATTTTCATGTACCACATCAGCATTTTTGTTCAGTGAATCTTTTGTAAATTGCTTTACAATAGCGTCGGGCCCTTGTCAGCAGCCTTCGGCTTGCCTCTTGCCACTATTCACTCCTTGTCTTCCGATGTCATTTCTGAGTCATCTACAGATGTTTACACACATTCACCTCCCTAAATAG
Source organism: Alosa pseudoharengus (assembly GCF_046254945.1). Classification (NCBI taxonomy): domain Eukaryota; kingdom Metazoa; phylum Chordata; class Actinopteri; order Clupeiformes; family Clupeidae; genus Alosa; species Alosa pseudoharengus. Next base: position 36,033,767 of record NW_027468663.1, read on the forward strand.
AACCGACGTTGACTTCAACCTGTGTTATATCCTAGATGAGACTGCCTGGGTTATTTTGTTTCGATATTAGCCTATATATAAAACACATAATTGTAGCCTACCATTCAGGGAATAGGCATTTAAAAGAGAGACAGAGAGTGATGACTCAGAAATGACATCGGGCGATGGCAGTGCGAGATGTTCAGAACGTAAGAGCTAAAACGTCTACAAACTCAATAACATCCAGCGGGAAAAGAAGGTACGAAAAATAGTCGGAAAACTTAGATGTGTAAGGCAAGCAAGCAAGTTTGGCGGTTGTTACTAAAAATGTGAACATGCTTGTGCGGTGGACTTTCAGAATGAATGGAGTCGGAGTTTCTTTAATATCGAGGCGTCATATTTGTCCGATGGCCTGCTATAAAATGCTGTCCGTCTGAAAAAGACGCGCTCGTGCAGTCAAAATGAATGGGAGTCTTCAGAACAGGCTTGTCAGTCACCCTGACATAACAGTGTGTAAAGTAGCCTATAATGTGAATGAATTGTTATTTTATCAAGGATTTCTTTCTTTTTGCAAAAAATAAAGTACAATAGGCATTAATTAGTAGGCCAGGAGCATGTTGAAATTATGTGGCAAATTGCGTTTTTTATTACAATGATAAAATTTTAAAAGGACGTGACCAAAGCTGAGGCAAGCCAGGCAATAGGCCTATAGGCCCGACGGTAATTGTAAAGCAGTTTACAAAAGATTCACTGAACAAAAATGCTGATGTGGTACATGAAAATGTAGCTAAAAATGTGGAGAATGCAATGCAATCAAGCATTTTGGACGATTGCCCCAAGCTGGCAGAATAGGCAACAGGCCGATGTGCGTTTTATTTGGAGACTGTTTTGCGAGACAGAGACTGAGTTTGTTGCTGATATTCTGGGGATAGGCTACAACATAGCTGATGTACGACTTTAGCCTTTTAATATATTTGCTGCATTGGATCAGTCTTTCTAGAACAGGCAAGGGCTTTCTAGCCTAACGTCAGCAGCGCTGCATCACCCATAGCCTATAGCCTACATTAAAACAACCAGCGGATGGTGGGCGGGTGCAGTTTTGAAAATTGGTCAAAAAACTTTGGTGCTGATGGATGATAAGTTTTGCTATGCAGTTATGGTTGAAATAATAGCCCATCAGCGCATCTCTAGTGTGTGTGCCTCTCTCTCGCTCAGAGTGGAGGGAGAGGCTGAGGGTCGATCCAGCATGGATTCTAAACTCTGTGGTGGATAGGATCTACAATTAGGTGTTAACAATACTACTATGCTAGGTCGAAGTACTCCCAAGTGCTATTGCGCCACACATTGTAGTTCTCCGGTTTATTCGCTTGGAAAATCGCCACGTTTCATGTTGCGTGGCCGTAGCATTTCTATCAACTACTAGTGCAACTGTATTTAAGTCGGGAAAACGTGGATGTTTTTGATTACTTCTACGCTTAGTTCCCGTCAAAGCCCGCTAGCATAGCAACATGCTAACACAGTCCAGCCGCGCACCAGAGCGTTTGAGTGCACGTACCGACACGGGAGAGGTATGACTCAACTTGTGAAAATTAAGGTAAGAACATATATTACTACTGACATTGGGTGGCGTGTTCCTTTAACACTGTGCTGTGAAGATGTTTGGGATTTGTCTGTTCTATTTTCTGACCTGTAAACAAAAGATGTACACTGTGTGTGTGGTGTGTGTGTGTGTCTTTATCCTTACACTGTGTTGTCTGTGCTTTAAAAGAGTGATTTTCATCTCTATGCCTTAGTGTTAATGTGTGTGTGTCTACAGCCTGTGGGGTTGTAACCTCACAGAGAAGAGTTGTGCAGCTTTATCTTCAGCTCTCAGATCAAACTCTTCCAGTCTGAGACAGCTGAACCTGAATTACAATAATGTGGGAAATTCAGGAGTGGAGCTGCTTTCTGCTGGTCTGGAGCATCCCAACTGTAGACTGGAGACACTGGAGTAAGTCTGCAAGTGTGTGTGTGTGGGGGTGCAGGTTTGCATGCCTGTGCTTGTCACAGATACATGAATAAAGTCTCTTTCTCTCTGTCTCTTTCTCTCTTTCACACACACACACACACACACTTCCTCTCTTTCACACACACACACACACACACACACACACACACACACACACACACACACACACACACACACACACACACACCACACACACAGTGTACATGGTTCTTTAACTAAAATATGGATTTATTAACCAAATTAACCAAGTAACAAACAAACAACCAGTGTGAGGTGGGTCAAAGTCAGTCATCAGTAATGAATGTTGTGTGTTTGCAATGTGTCTGAGTGCAGTGTTGCATGTCCAAAACCCAAAGCAAGAATGGCCCTCTCAAGGGGAGAGGAAGCGGTCCTCTTATCAGCTCGTTAGGTCCTGAGCACACCTGAAAACAAGTAGAAAGAAAACAGAAGGCCTAACAGGCCTTCACATCTGTTTTATTTCCTGACCTGTAGACAAGATGTACACTTTGTGTGTGAGAGTGTGTGTGTGTGTGTGTGTTTGGGTGTTTGTGTGAGTATGTGTGTGTGACAACGTCTTGACCTCTAGAAAGGTTTAAATCACAACAGGTCCTAATAAGATGTTGGGATTTGTGTTGAGTTTGTGTTATTTATGAAGTGTTCTTTAAATCTGTTCTCTGTATGATGTGTCTCTCTCAGGCTGCAGTACTGTGAGCTCACAGAGAGGAGCTGTTCATCTCTAGCTGCAGCTCTCAGATCAAACCCCTCCAGTCTGAGAGAGCTGGACCTGAGAGGAAACAGACTGCAGCAGTTTGGAGTGGAGCTGCTCTCTGCTCTACAGAGAGACCCTACATATGAACTGACTGAACTAGAGTAAGTAATGAATACAGCACATATAATCACAATCCAAGTTAGTGTCAGTGTCAAGTCAGTGTTGAGGAATCCTAATGGAGAAACCTCATAGTGAGCATGATGGAATCTGCCAAATCTCCTCAACAGGTTTTAAGTGTAGAGCATCAATCATCCATCAGTGTGACTGGAGCAGAGCTGCTGCAGATGCTGCAGTTTCCAGACACTCAGGACCAGATGATCCTCCAGCTGCCTACCTGCTACTGCTACACTTTAAAGGGGCAATTTTGTATTATAATAAATAATCAATACCTATGATTAAACCAATATTTAAAAGTGATAAATTAATGTCTGCTCTGATTTAATGTTCTATGTGAATAAATGCTACCATATGAGTGCCATCACTGACTACTTTCGCAGCCCTGCACACTCCACCTCTTTAGATCAAGCACTTAAAAATGCACTATGGAATCCTGTGACGTCCCTGCTCAGTCCGTCTGCTTGCTGCTGGCTGTCTTGTGTCATTACAGGTATTGGCGGCGTGGGCGTGGCCAGCGCACCTGTCGTAACCTAACTGGCCTGTGCATAAAGGGCATGGGTGTTCCCCTGCGGAGGGGGCTGCGGGGCTGCTGTTTTTTGGGCCTTCGTGGGCTTTGTTGGACGGCCTAGTTTTTCCTTTGTTTGTTTTGCATCCACGCATTTCACTTCTCAGTCCATATCACACTCATGCACTTTGCCTACACACTGACTTCTTCATATTTACTGACACGGACATCTTCGTTCGTTTTTGATTAAGTTCTTTTAAATAAATTAAGTAAAAGTTGACCCTTGTCCTCCTTTGTTCTGGTTATGGCCTTTGAGTCAGGCCGTAACATGGGGGCTCGTCCAAAAGCATAGTTTGAATTGGGTAAAAACATTTTTTTTTTTTTCTCAACGTCGGGTTGCGTTGTTATTTCGCCGAAGTTTGGTGATCGCATTGTAGTGGAGGACAAAGAAGGGTCAATATTTTGTAGTTTGATTTTCTTAATGCGTTTTTTTTTTCCCCCTGCAGTTGAGTAGCCTGATATGTGCATTGGAATTTTTTCAGCATATGGGTAAGTCCCTTACGTAACGTTACAGGTTGCTGAAGTTTTCTGCTCCCCGGTTAGGTTGGAGTTTCGCCGAGGGTGGTTTTGTTGTTTTTGTGCTCATCTCTGGGCTGAGGCACCGCCGCGGTTTGGGGGTGAACAATTTGTTTATTCTTGAGCTGTCGGTATACTGGTGTATAAAAGAGCTCAGTCCTTGGGGGTGACATGAAGCCGTCAGGGGGTAAGTTAAATTAGTTGGGGTTTTTCGGTATAGTTAGCGGGGAGTTTGTAAGCTACCTGTGTCGTTCGTAGAGGGATTATCTGTAGGCTGATTGGAGAAGCGCAGCTTGTATGTGTCTGATAGAAGGCCCGATATTGCGTGTGATGGAATAGGCCCGTAGTCTTTGTTTTCTTTGGGGTGGTGCTTTGTTTGGTAAATTGTTTGGCTTGTCTTATTGGCTAGATTGTATAATGTATTCCATTGATGATTTCGTAAAGGCTCCATCTGAGGAGTTGTTAAAACTGTATTCTAAGAAGCAATTGTGGGATATTGTAGCTGCGTATGAAATAGTTGGTTTGGACAAACGCTTGCGTAAAGATGAATTGCTGGCAGCGTTGAAACAAGTGTTGGTAAATAAGAAAATTTTGCCGCAAGTTTTATTGCAACCAAGTGAGCCTTCTAAATTAGCTATTTCTTCTGAAGGTCTTTCGTTTGAAGAACGTAAAGTTATTATTGAGATGCAGCAGGCTCATGCTCGGGAAATGGCAAAGCAGGCCAGTAATCATGAGGTCGAATTGGAAAAACTTAGGGTGGCAGATATGGTACAGCAACGGGAGATGGAAATGGAGAGATTAAAACACGCTCAACAATTGGAGGTAGAAAAGTTGGCACAGCACTATAAATTGGAAGTCGAACGTTTACGATTAATTGGAGAAGGGAAAATAGCTCCTGACTATCCTGTGGGTAATCCGACTCGTTCATTTGATGTCATTGGTAATTTAAAGCTTCTGCCTAGATTTAATGAGCGAGATCCGGATATTTTTTTCTCATTATTTGAAAGTATAGCGGATGAGTGTAGGTGGCCTGCCTCTGAGCGAGTGGTGATGTTGCAGAGTGTTTTCACAGGTAGGGCACAGGAGGCATACATTACGTTGGCAATTGAGGATCGCAGGGATTACAACAAGGTAAAAACTGCAGTGCTAAAAGCTTTTGAGTTGGTTCCTGAATTTTACCGACAGCGATTCAGAACTTGGCGTAAGAGAGACAAGCAGTGCTATGTGGAGTTGGCTAGGGAACTCTCTTCCCATTTTGATCGTTGGTGTGCCTCATTAAATGTTAAGACGTTTGATGAATTGAGGGAGGTAATTGTTCTGGAACAATTTAAAAATGTCGTGCCTGACCGTATTGCCACCTACCTAAATGAGAATAAGGCCAAGACTATGTCTGAGGCTGCAGTGTGGGCAGATGAGTTTAGCTTGACTCACAAGAGTTATCAGAGTGATTATCGTCTGAGTGCAGATTTTGGCCGAAGAGAGTATTCTGATGCGCAACGTCCGGGGAGATTTGATGTGCTGTCTCATTCGAAGGGGTTAAAGAGTGTCGCCCGTACTAGAGGTGTTCCCGATAACAATTCTGCCTGTCACTACTGCTTTGAAGAGGGTCACTGGAAGGGGGAGTGTCCTGTTCTTAAGCAAAAGTCTAGTAGATATGGACCGGACAATTCTCCAGCATCGGCTTTGTTGGTTAATACAGTGTGTGATGGGGTTTCTCAAAGTAGGCCAGCTCAAGACTTAACACTGATGGCGAAAAATACCTACGTGGGGGTGAAACAAGATTTTGCTCCATTTGTGACAGAGGGGTTTGTTTCTTTGTCGGGGAGTGAGGTGAAAACGCCTATAAAAATTTTGCGAGATACTGGAGCTTCTGAATCGTTCGTTCTTGAAGGTGTTTTGCCATTCTCTGACGAAACAAGTGCAGGGAGAAATGTGTTGATTCGAGGGATTGGTTTACAAACATTGTCTGTCCCGTTACACAAAATGTCTCTTCAGTCAGATTTGGTGAGTGGAGAGGTGATTGTTGGCATCCGTCCCTCTTTACCAGTGCTTGGGGTGCATATGATTCTGGGGAATAATTTAGCAGGTGGGCGTGTGTGGCGTGATGTACCACCACCCCCTGTTGTGTGTATGTCTCCATTATCGGATGACGAATTGGTTAAAACATTTCCTAATGTGTTTGAATCATGCGCGATCACTCGTGCGATGTCTCACACTAAATCTGAGACTTCTCATGATGACAAGGAGCTTTCCAAGATTTGTGTACCTGATTGGTCAGTTTTATCATGTTCTCGATCTCCAGAGGAATGGATGGTGGCGCAACAGGGTGATTTGGATTTAAAGAGATTTTTTGACGTTGTTCTGACATCTGATGAGGTAGCTTGTGCTACGAATGGTTATTTCGTTCACGACAAGCTACCATTTCGAAAGTGGTCCCTGCAAAGTGAGCTAGGTGTGGGTGAGGCATTGATACAAGTAGTAGTTCCAACTCAGTTTCGGGAGGTAGTAATGAACACAGCCCATGGTAATATAGCCGGTCATTTTGGAATAAGAAAAACTTATGACCGGATAATTCAGCATTTCTACTGGCCCAAGTTGAAAAAAGATATAGCACACTTTATCAAGACTTGCCATACATGCCAGGTGATTGGGAAACCTAAGCAAGTTTTAAAACCAGCACCTTTAAGTCCAATTCCGGCAACAGCTCAGCCTTTTGACCATCTAATTATAGATTGCGTTGGCCCATTACCATCGTCAAAATCTGGCAATGAATATTTGTTGACTGTCATGTGCCAGGTCACCAGCTGCATTCCCGTTGCGTAGAATCACCACTAAAGCAGTTGTTAAGGCACTTACACAGTTTATTTCTATTTTTGGAGTTCCCAAAATAGTGCAAAGTGACCGTGGAACAAATTTTTCTTCTAAGATGTTTATGGAGATATTGAAATGTCTAGGAATTAGGCAGAGTCAGTCTAGTGCGTATCATCCACAGAGCCAGGGAGCTCTGGAGCGCTTCCATCAGTCACTAAAGTCTCTTTTGCGCGCTTACTGTGTGGAGTTGAAGCGTGACTGGGAAGACGGCCTACCGTGGCTGATGTTAGCTGCTAGAGAAGTCACACAGGAGAGTTTGGGTTTTAGTCCTAACCAGTTGGTTTTTGGTCATAATGTGCGTGGTACACTTGCAGTGCTCAAAGACGTTTGAGCGCTCAAAGACAATTTGGAGACGTTTGTGTTTGGCGGGTGAGAGTGCTCGGAAAAGCCTAGAAGTGGCACAGGAAAAAATGAAGCGCTTATTTGACCGTAGTTCTGAGGTTCGTGAGTTTACACAAGGGGATCAGGTTTTGGCCTTGTTGCCTTTGCCCGGCTCTCCGTTCGGTGCTAAGTTTGCAGGGCCTTATACGATCACACGGAAAATGTCTGATCATAATTATGTGATTTCCACTCCTGATCGCAGGAAGTCCACACAGGTTTGCCACACAAATTTGTTAAAACCCTACTTTTTAAGAAACACTGAAGGTCCGTCTGAGTTGGTGGGTGGTGTTGCTACGGCCATGTCTGTGGGGTCTTCTTCTTCGGTGGCAGCGGAGATTGAGGAAAGCCCTGATATAACTGGAATGCAACCGAGCTTGAAAAATTCTGAGTCACTCCGTAATTTGGATTTGTTGTTGGGACATTTAGCTGTTTCAGAGAGAAAAGAATTGTCTAAAGTAATTGCTGATTTTCCTGTATTGTTTGGAGACACACCCTCTCGAACACATTTGATTGAGCATGATGTGGATGTAGGTGATGCGCTGCCCATCCGTCAGCGTTTCTATCGCGTATCATTAGATAAGAGGAAGAAGCTGGAAGATGAGGTACAATACCTCCTAGATAATGATTTGGCTAGATCCTTTTCAGGTTGGGCCTCCCCGTGCATCCTGGTGGGCAAGCCGGATGGTACATATCGATTCTGCACAGACTATCGTAGGCTTAATAAGATCACAAAGCCCGATGCTTTCCCACTTCCTCGAATGGAGGATTGCATTGACCAAGTAGGTGCAGCTAGATATGTTAGCAAGTTTGACCTCCTTCGTTGTTATTGGCAAGTGCCTCTGTCTTCTCGAGCAAAGGAGGTAACTTCATTCATTACACCAACAGGGTTATATTCATATTCGGTTATGAGTTTTGGACTTCGTAACGCTCCCGCCACATTTCAGCGTTTAATGAACAGGGTGGTATTTGGACTTGAAGGGTGCGCTGTGTACCTTGACGACGTCATTTCATATAGTGACACATGGGAGAAACATGTAGTGAGAGTGCGTGCATTGTTCCAGCGTTTGGCTGGAACCTATAGAGGTTTTTGCCCTAACTTTTCTACAGTCGTAGCTCCGCTGACTGATCTGCTGAAGGCTTCAGTAAAATTTAGCTGGTCAGAGAATTGTGAACAAGCCTTCCAAAATGTAAAAATGCTTTTAACAACTGCGCCCGTTCTGGCTGCGCCTCAATTTGATCAGCCGTTCGAAATACAAGTTGATGCGAGTCATGTCGGAGCAGGAGCCGTGCTTTTACAGACAGATACCGATGGCGTAATGCATCCAATTTGTTTCTTCTCCCGAAAATTTAATTGCCATCAAATTAACTATTCGGTGATTGAGAAGGAAACGCTTGCTTTGATTTGGTCTTTGCAACACTTCGACGTTTACGTCGGCAGTGGAGCTCCAGTTGTTGTCTACACAGACCACAATCCGCTGACTTTTTTGCATTCATTACACAGTCCGAGTCAGCGTTTGATGAGGTGGATTCTGTTTTTACAACCATACAATTTACATGTAAAACACATACGAGGAACTGACAATGTATTGGCAGATGCATTGTCACGAGCTCCAATATAAGATTAATGTACTGTTCCTTTGCTCACTTTGTTTCATATAATGCTTGTTCTATTCTCCTGTCACTGCTCTTCCACCTTCTTAAACTGCTCTCGTAGGATCCCGATTGCCGGAGCTGGATAGAGCTGTCGAGGCGGGATGAGGGTTCAGGTAAAAAAGGAGATGAAAAAGTAGCTTTGGAATTGGGATTTTTGGGAGTACATTTGGTAGTTTTGATATTTAGCCTATCTTTGACATGTATCATTATTGATTTGTTTCTAGTTTATTTTCGTTAATTGTGGGCCAAATTCTTGAAGAGGGGGGGTGTGACGTCCCTGCTCGGTCCGTCTGCTTGCTGCTGGCTGTCTTGTGTCATTACAGGTATTGGCGGCGTGGGCGTGGCCAGCGCACCTGTCGTAACCTAACTGGCCTGTGCATAAAGGGCACGGGTGTTCCCCTGCGGAGGGGGCTGCGGGGCTGCCGTTTTTTGGGCCTTCGTGGGCTTTGTTGGACGGCCTAGTTTTTCCTTTGTTTGTTTTGCATCCACGCATTTCACTTCTCAGTCCATATCACACTCATGCACTTTGCCTACACACTGACTTCTTCATATTTACTGACACGGACATCTTCGTTCGTTTTTGATTAAGTTCTTTTAAATAAATTAAGTAAAAGTTGACCCTTGTCCTCCTTTGTTCTGGTTATGGCCTTTGAGTCAGGCCGTAACAAATCCCCTGTAGTTAAAATACCAGTCTGTTGTAGCTGGGCAGACAGCGACACCTCACCAATAATATGTCCACAATGTGAGTATCATCATCAACATTTACAAACAGGAAGAAGGTGTTTACAGGCTGATGCTTTCTGGGTGTTTAATGGTGTGGATAATGCCCTGCGAGCAGCAGGAGGAGATGGGGGGACGCCATAAAGTCCTTTCAACTTGCAAATGGCTGACAGTCTTTGAAGGTTCCTTTTGAATGTCCTTGTGTGTTCGTAAATCTAAGCTTATTGTTCAATGTGAGTCTGAGATATTTAGGGTGTTCAACAATTTCCAGTGTTTCCTTGTTGATCAAGTTGGTGTGTTGGAGTCATGGGGTCCCTATGTCTATTTCCTTAATTTTCCTGACATTAAGATGGAGAGTGAAGAGTGCATCAGTTCTGTGGTAGTCTAGAAGAGAGTGGTCATGTGTGAGGGGAAGAATGGCAGCGGAGTATTCAGGGTGTATTAGCAGTGTGTTTGGAGTATTTGAGTTGAATGGCAGTTTGTTTGGAGTATTCAGGGTGTATTATCAGTGTGTTGGGCATAGTTTAGATCAGGGGTCTCAAACACGCAGGCCAAATCCGGCCCGCGCGCTTACTGTGTGGAGTTGAAGCGTGACTGGGAAGACGGCCTACCGTGGCTGATGTTAGCTGCTAGAGAAGTCACACAGGAGAGTTTGGGTTTTAGTCCTAACCAGTTGGTTTTTGGTCATAATGTGCGTGGTACACTTGCAGTGCTCAAAGACGTTTGAGCGCTCAAAGACAATTTGGAGACGTTTGTGTTTGGCGGGTGAGAGTGCTCGGAAAAGCCTAGAAGTGGCACAGGAAAAAATGAAGCGCTTATTTGACCGTAGTTCTGAGGTTCGTGAGTTTACACAAGGGGATCAGGTTTTGGCCTTGTTGCCTTTGCCCGGCTCTCCGTTCGGTGCTAAGTTTGCAGGGCCTTATACGATCACACGGAAAATGTCTGATCATAATTATGTGATTTCCACTCCTGATCGCAGGAAGTCCACACAGGTTTGCCACACAAATTTGTTAAAACCCTACTTTTTAAGAAACACTGAAGGTCCGTCTGAGTTGGTGGGTGGTGTTGCTACGGCCATGTCTGTGGGGTCTTCTTCTTCGGTGGCAGCGGAGATTGAGGAAAGCCCTGATATAACTGGAATGCAACCGCGCTTGAAAAATTCTGAGTCACTCCGTAATTTGGATTTGTTGTTGGGACATTTAGCTGTTTCAGAGAGAAAAGAATTGTCTAAAGTAATTGCTGATTTTCCTGTATTGTTTGGAGACACACCCTCTCGAACACATTTGATTGAGCATGATGTGGATGTAGGTGATGCGCTGCCCATCCGTCAGCGTTTCTATCGCGTATCATTAGATAAGAGGAAGAAGCTGGAAGATGAGGTACAATACCTCCTAGATAATGATTTGGCTAGATCCTTTTCAGGTTGGGCCTCCCCGTGCATCCTGGTGGGCAAGCCGGATGGTACATATCGATTCTGCACAGGCTATCGTAGGCTTAATAAGATCACAAAGCCCGATGCTTTCCCACTTCCTCGAATGGAGGATTGCATTGACCAAGTAGGTGCAGCTAGATATGTTAGCAAGTTTGACCTCCTTCGTTGTTATTGGCAAGTGCCTCTGTCTTCTCGAGCAAAGGAGGTAACTTCATTCATTACACCAACAGGGTTATATTCATATTCGGTTATGAGTTTTGGACTTCGTAACGCTCCCGCCACATTTCAGCGTTTAATGAACAGGGTGGTATTTGGACTTGAAGGGTGCGCTGTGTACCTTGACGACGTCATTTCATATAGTGACACATGGGAGAAACATGTAGTGAGAGTGCGTGCATTGTTCCAGCGTTTGGCAGACGCACGGCTCACTGTAAACCTGGCAAAGTGTGAGTTTGCCAGGGCTACAGTGACTTACTTAGGAAAAGAGGTTGGTCAAGGGAAGGTTGGTGTTCTTCGTGCCAAGGTGTTGGCTATTGAGAGTTTCCCACCTCCAACAACCAAAAAAGAACTGATGCGGTTTCTTGGAATGGTGGGCTATTATAGAGGTTTTTGCCCTAACTTTTCTACAGTCGTAGCTCCGCTGACTGATCTGCTGAAGGCTTCAGTAAAATTTAGCTGGTCAGAGAATTGTGAACAAGCCTTCCAAAATGTAAAAATGCTTTTAACAACTGCGCCCGTTCTGGCTGCGCCTCAATTTGATCAGCCGTTCGAAATACAAGTTGATGCGAGTCATGTCGGAGCAGGAGCCGTGCTTTTACAGACAGATACCGATGGCGTAATGCATCCAATTTGTTTCTTCTCCCGAAAATTTAATTGCCATCAAATTAACTATTCGGTGATTGAGAAGGAAACGCTTGCTTTGATTTGGTCTTTGCAACACTTCGACGTTTACGTCGGCAGTGGAGCTCCAGTTGTTGTCTACACAGACCACAATCCGCTGACTTTTTTGCATTCATTACACAGTCCGAGTCAGCGTTTGATGAGGTGGATTCTGTTTTTACAACCATACAATTTACATGTAAAACACATACGAGGAACTGACAATGTATTGGCAGATGCATTGTCACGAGCTCCAATATAAGATTAATGTACTGTTCCTTTGCTCACTTTGTTTCATATAATGCTTGTTCTATTCTCCTGTCACTGCTCTTCCACCTTCTTAAACTGCTCTCGTAGGATCCCGATTGCCGGAGCTGGATAGAGCTGTCGAGGCGGGATGAGGGTTCAGGTAAAAAAGGAGATGAAAAAGTAGCTTTGGAATTGGGATTTTTGGGAGTACATTTGGTAGTTTTGATATTTAGCCTATCTTTGACATGTATCATTATTGATTTGTTTCTAGTTTATTTTCGTTAATTGTGGGCCAAATTCTTGAAGAGGGGGGGTGTGACGTCCCTGCTCGGTCCGTCTGCTTGCTGCTGGCTGTCTTGTGTCATTACAGGTATTGGCGGCGTGGGCGTGGCCAGCGCACCTGTCGTAACCTAACTGGCCTGTGCATAAAGGGCACGGGTGTTCCCCTGCGGAGGGGGCTGCGGGGCTGCCGTTTTTTGGGCCTTCGTGGGCTTTGTTGGACGGCCTAGTTTTTCCTTTGTTTGTTTTGCATCCACGCATTTCACTTCTCAGTCCATATCACACTCATGCACTTTGCCTACACACTGACTTCTTCATATTTACTGACACGGACATCTTCGTTCGTTTTTGATTAAGTTCTTTTAAATAAATTAAGTAAAAGTTGACCCTTGTCCTCCTTTGTTCTGGTTATGGCCTTTGAGTCAGGCCGTAACAAATCCCCTGTAGTTAAAATACCAGTCTGTTGTAGCTGGGCAGACAGCGACACCTCACCAATAATATGTCCACAATGTGAGTATCATCATCAACATTTACAAACAGGAAGAAGGTGTTTACAGGCTGATGCTTTCTGGGTGTTTAATGGTGTGGATAATGCCCTGCGAGCAGCAGGAGGAGATGGGGGGACGCCATGAAGTCCTTTCAACTTGCAAATGGCTGACAGTCTTTGAAGGTTCCTTTTGAATGTCCTTGTGTGTTCGTAAATCTAAGCTTATTGTTCAATGTGAGTCTGAGATATTTAGGGTGTTCAACAATTTCCAGTGTTTCCTTGTTGATCAAGTTGGTGTGTTGGAGTCATGGGGTCCCTATGTCTATTTCCTTAATTTTCCTGACATTAAGATGGAGAGTGAAGAGTGCATCAGTTCTGTGGTAGTCTAGAAGAGAGTGGTCATGTGTGAGGGGAAGAATGGCAGCGGAGTATTCAGGGTGTATTAGCAGTGTGTTTGGAGTATTTGAGTTGAATGGCAGTTTGTTTGGAGTATTCAGGGTGTATTATCAGTGTGTTGGGCATAGTTTAGATCAGGGGTCTCAAACACGCAGGCCAAATCCGGCCCGCGTCCGGCCCAGTTCCGGCCCGCGACGTATGTCAAAATAATGTAACGTCGGCGCAAAAAGACAGTGTTCGCGTTCTCCCGCGCAGGGGATCCTGGGATACGAGAGCGAACATTTGGGGGGTTTATGTCGTTATTCTCCTTAGTTTTGTGTGTAATGTTAGCGTCTTTATTGTAACATGTTTCCCTTTTAGTTCTCCCTCGTGTGTGATCCTTTTTGTGTGGGAGGCTGCGTCCTCCCCTGTATGTGTAGTGTGTGTGCGTGCTTGACCTGCCCTGTTTGCATTGTGTTCAGTGTCTATCTGTGTCCCGGCTCTCGTTCCCAGTGAATAAACCTTTTGATTGGACAACTGTGTGGTTCGCTATCAAATCGTTACATTGGTGTCAGAAGCGATTTTCGAACATGGCCTCCGCTCAGCGAGAGAAGCTGGGAGCGGGAGACCTCACCACTGGGTGGAGGCCCACGCAAGAGGATCCAGGGAGAGCCCTTGTAAGGGCTACTAAAAAGCTCGGGGCCTTCTATCGCTACAGCCGACAGAGAGGAGCTATCATCTGGAGCTGCCTGCGGCCATGGGAGAAGTTCTCTGAAGAAGCGTTCGCGGAGAAGACGACGCTGGCCTGGGCGCTGACTCCGCTGCGAGCCGCGACGCGTGAGCAGAGCCGAGGGAGTGCGGCGAGGAAGAGGTTCCTAGACGATGGACGGTTGGCGGAGCCGCTGAGGGCAGCGAACTCACGACGGTGGGGCAGGTTTGACGGAAATGCCGTCTGAACTTTAAAAAAAAAAACTTTTGGGTGCGTGTGAGAGGCACCGTGCTGTGTGGGCGCCCGTTCTAGTTGGCCTGTTGGCCGGCGCCTTTTGAAAAAGTTTGTGTGTGGAGTTCGATAACACGACCATCTCGGGGGTCGTGCCTTCGCCGAGGCCGCGAAGGAGTGGAACGGGCCGGGAACAGAGCAGTACGGCTCTGCGAGATGGCAACACGAGGAGGGACGCCGAAGACGGTAGCTGCAGCGGGAGAGCTCAGCGCGGTCCGGTTGCTGTGGAGTCGGTGCCTGTCTGTCCTGGTCGGCGACTCGACGGAGCGGAGTGGCGTTGGCGCAGCTTCATCTGGCCCCCCTCGAACCCCGGTGCTTGGTACAGTGTCGACGGTTGTAAGGCCACCTAGGGCCCCGTCTGGAGAGGAGGAGTGCCGCGGTGTCACGCCGCGGAAAGTGCAGCCTGAGGGCGGCTGCTGAGAGGGAGCTGGTGACGAGCGGGTCGGCCACATGGCTGCTAGCACGCCCGTACTGGATTGCTAGCAGCGTGGCGCCCGTTGAGTGAGCTCCTGCGGCGTGCACCCCACGTGAGTTGGCGGTACTGTCGCACTGAACTGAGTGGCGGGCGACGCGCGCCGACGTTAGCATGTGGCTACCTCGTGGGCATTGCCGAGGACGGCAATGGCTTGTTGGGGGAGCTGTGTAACGTCGGCGCAAAAAGACAGTGTTCGCGTTCTCCCGCGCAGGGGATCCTGGGATACGAGAGCGAACATTTGGGGGGTTTATGTCGTTATTCTCCTTAGTTTTGTGTGTAATGTTAGCGTCTTTATTGTAACATGTTTCCCTTTTAGTTCTCCCTCGTGTGTGATCCTTTTTGTGTGGGAGGCTGCGTCCTCCCCTGTATGTGTAGTGTGTGTGCGTGCTTGACCTGCCCTGTTTGCATTGTATTCTGTGTCTATCTGTGTCCCGGCTCTCGTTCCCAGTGAATAAACCTTTTAATTGGACAACTGTGTGGTTCGCTATCAAATCGTTACAATAATAATGTAATCCGGCCCTTGAGACTATTTTTTATTGCGACAAACAACGATACTTATTAAAATAGACGATAATTCCAAGTATGGTGACAAATCTCATTTGTACTCTGCTCCACTAGCAAATACTTGTATTACACGCGAGAAACACAAAGACGTGCATTTGTAATGACGCGGAAGCGATGCAGGCCATAGTGTTGCATAAATTGAAGCAGAAATTAAGCAGAAATAGGCCTACACCAAATGTTGAAAAACGTTTACGTGTGATTAAGTCTTAGGTAGGGTATGCTATTCACCTATTCTAAATCTGAAGGAGAATATCCTTTTGGGGATTATGATCGATCGTCTACACTGTAAAAAATAACATTACATCTTACTGCAGTAACACAAGTATACTTTACTTACTATAGGCTGACCTAGTGTTCTTACTAGAGTAACATTAGTAATGTGCCGAACTTGCATCAATGGGGTCTAAAACTTGAGATACACGAGTAAGCTTCACAACTCAGACCTGAGTAAACTGGACTCACGCAGTGCACACGCGCACAGTCAGCAGAGGGAGCATTCTGGATTCCACAGCCAACGGTCGGCAGTGTTACGGTGTGGCTGACTTTTGGGATGGGAGTGTAACGCAGCTTCACCAGTGACTTGCTCTGTCCGGTAAGTTTACAGTATGTATTAATGTGTCAAATGTTTACAGTATAGGTTGAACTAACAGCATTTGTGCAAAACTGTACATTCGGTTTCATTAACAGCTGGGGTAATGTTAAGTTCAACTTGCTAAGTGGCCGATATATGCGCTAGCTGCTAACAGTTTGCAGCTAACTGATAGCAGCTATGCGAGTTAACATTGCCTCAGACCATGCAGAGCAGAAAACAAATATTCTAGGTATTCAAGCCCTTTGATATTTTTTGTTATCGAAGTTATGAGGAAGTGGTGGCGCCTGGGGTCTAGAACTAGGCTGTATAAATTTGCCAATAGCAGTTGTCTTCATGAGCTCTTAATGAAGTTTAGACGTTTCTCATGAGAAACGCTTGCTAGCATGCTAAGTTGATTCAAAACCATTTTTTACAGTGTATACAACGGTGTCCACTAAGCATACCATGCTTATTTCGAGCCTCTGCCCAACATAGCTTGGAGGTTGCAGTGGTAATCGTGATGATAGTGTCTGTAATGGACGTGGTACAGACAGCAGGGCTAGTAGAAATAGGGCTCTAAACTACAAAGTCACCCGCAATATGATGCGAACTTCTGGGTACTCAGATTACCCGCGATAGGAACTGATTTGACCAGAATACTTTATTGTAGGCCTTGTGGTTTAGAAACCATATACATCTTAGGTGTTGGTATACATCTTAGGTGTTTTCCTGTTAATTTGTTATGTGGGTAATATGAAAAAAGGAAAGTAAACCTGCTCAAATATGTTCATCCAGTATTTACTGAAAGGTGCATAATTTGAGGTGCTTGCCATCCAGTGGCAAATTAGATGGGTAAATTTACCCCCTTCATAAACTTTTGTTTTACTCAAAGATTTTTACATTTACAGTAGGACTTTATCTCTGGCCACTTTCAAGCCATGGCCTTTTGACATTTTGATATATAAAAATCCAATGGTGTTGCTTTCTTAACCCTGACGCCTATAGTTTGCCAGGTTTAAAAAAGTTATGAGAGGAAAATATTTTTATTTGGTGTGAAACACACACATACCTGTTTTATGCTTTTCATTTGTTTTATAATTTGTATTAATATTTATTTTATCATTATTTTATTTATAATCTAAGGTTGCTAGCACAGGTGTCTAAAACTAGATAAAAACACTTGCACTTTCTGTTTGCAGTTTTATGTGGTATTTGAAAAAAAGAACATTGCATTTTCAGAAATAGCCGGCCCTCCAATCAGATGACGTTGGCAGAATTGGCCCCCAGCTCATTTGAGTTTGAGACCCCTGGTTTAGATGAATGGCAGTGTAAGATTCCAACTCTTAATGTCTTTGTGCAGTACAGCAGTCTACTGCGAATTAATGATTAAGCTTGACAATGCTATAATATACAGGGATGCAAACATCTAGTCAGACATAGTAACTGACAATTTTTTTAATGTCATATGGGAATTGCAAGTAAAACTGATAATGAAAATATGTCGTCTATTATATGAGGAGTGTTTTATCACACAATAGTGAACACTGAATGACCCTTTGAAAATACGGCCCTTGCGGTCCATACCCACACACATATGATGGGCGGCTGGGAATCACTGAGGTGAAGTGATGATGGGGTGAAAGACACAGCAAGCAATTTTGGTGGAGTGCAGATTTACTAACAGTGCAGGAAAAAGCCGACAAAAATAAAATAAAAAAGACTTGATTAAAAAAACAATGAGTCAGCGCAGAATTGCATTTATCACACACATACATGAAAACAATAAATCAATCAACATTAATTTCACCATTAATAATAATAACATTATATATCCATAATAAAATGTACCGAAAACGGCAACATAACATTATTTTTTGCAGAGTACAAATTAACCACAATTCTACATCCCAATCAGGGAATAAATTACTCAATTGCATTGGGCTCGTGTTCCATGGAGGAAACAGAGTTGTGTAGGACCAGGAAGTGTAAGACTTCATTGTTTGTGTTTGCATTGTAAGAGTTAGAAGCTAGTGCCTGTGTGTGTGCATGCTTGTTTGTGCGTGTACATCTTTGTTTGTGCATGTAGGAGACACTGTCAATTTACATGTTGCAGGAAGGGGTCAGGCGGGTTAGTGAAAAGGAGGGGCTACTGTACCTTTTCACATTTCCCTCCACCTCTTGAGGCTCGTCATTGTCGTGGAGAGACAGAATCTGCCACTGTGACCTCAACAAGTGTCAGGGGAGAGCACCGAGTGCTGGGGACATAACAGCACCGAGTGCTGTGGGAAATACAGCTCTGAGTGCTGTGGAATGTACAACCTCTCAGCAGGTTGCCAGGGGACATAAACAGCACAAAGTGCCAGGGGAATCACAACAAGCTGCTGCACAACATGCCAGGGAAGACAGGGGTATAAAAGGTTATATTTATAAAAGGTACAAACTAAATAATATGAAGACATAGGATTTAAACAGACATATTTTACAGGCCTTGGTTTTGGGATCCATTCTTGATATACCATAGATTTAGAATCGGAGATGGTGCCGAAACAACCTTATCTGATTTGTCCATGGTCATTGTGTGAAGTGTCCTTTAAAATATTTTGGACCTTTGTCCATACTCTTCTGATATAAATGTCCTGCAGAGTAGGGAGAGGTGCTCTAATGGTACCTTTGGCAGTAAAAGTCAAGTGTCTGTAAAAGAGAAAAACGCATATTACAATTGGCCCCATCCATCAATACAATTAATGTAAACTACTCAGCTTGTGTGACAACTAAAAGCAAACCCATAGCAGCTTAGAAATCAGGTGCAATAGTTAGAAGTAATGCAGATGTGTACTATATATACACCACCATTATAAAGTTTGGGGTGCACTTAGAAATGTCCAGTGCTTTTCTTTTGATATTTTTGATATTTTGATGTTTCTTTTGACATTTCAAAGTGACCCTATACTTCTGAGCAGTAGTGTGTCTGTGTCATATCTGTGTCATACCTAATTGCAACACTGTCTACAGCAGTTCTTGCCTTCTTGCATACTCCACCTGGTTGATAAATCATCCCCCATATGACTTGCAATAGCAGCCTCTGGCTCCACACTGGGACTGCTGGATGGCAACTATTTTAATTCTTGATATCAGTTTAATTGTGAGGGCTCTGTCAATAAAAAAATAAATACAATTAGAAATAATGATTATGATCAGTTTGGCAGATATTCACAACACTGCTCACATTACCACCAGTACAATGGTAAACATGGCTAAATTGTATTTTAAATACCTGCAATAATCATGATTAGTTTCTGTATTAAAACATTACATTGTGCATATGCCAAACAAATTAAAGCGTGCACAAAAACATACCCCACCATGGAACCATGTGGGCAGCGTGGCCTACTGGTTAGCGCTTCGGACTTGTAACCAGAGGGTTGCGACCAGTGCATTTTTGTTCAAAACTGTGACGCACCGGTGATGACGTTGTTACAACCAATCAGAAGCAGAGTACGGCATTCGCAATACGCTTGCTTAGCTGTCCGTCAAACATAAATAAGCCAATGGGAATGCACCCAAGGAAATCCCAACCCCCAGACACGTTTGTGTCAAAACCGCAATCAAAAAGTCAGGGAGCGCAAATGAGAAAGCTGGAATCGTAATCAAACAAAACAGCATCAAACAAAACTGAGAAAGAGGCAAAGACAATTATGTTACACGATTACCATAATGATTTCATTGCAATCTTGTATTTTTTGATTGAGTTTATTTTTTTTTTGTTTGATTTTTTCTATTTGGTACTACAGCCATGGCTTGGAGATATCAAGTAGCAGGCAGTGCCATCAGGACAGTTGATGGAGCCCACCATAGACACAATATACATAGACGCTGCATTGGCTGCTGGAAACAAGAAATGCGGCCGCCATCTTGGACCGGTATACTCCTCGTTGCGTTGCAGCAGAAAACACAAGATGACAGCACTGTGCAGCATATTCCTGCTCAAATCGGCGGACCATACTCGGGGGATTTACTTTTCACGAGTAAGATTTAACATTACCGTACTATTGGTTGTATTTTGTATTTTCGAACAATGTGGCCTGTATCATAGCTACATCTATGACCTTTGCAGCAAAAAAAAACGCGTAAAAATCTGTTCGGTATTCAGTGAGATATGATTAATTAAGTGCGCTGACAGCTCATCGCACCGGCCAAACAGATTACACTGAGTGGAGTGGATGACCGGTCCAAGATGGCGGCTCCACGTCTCGTCAGCGCTAGTAGGGAGTAGCGGTCGATGCAGCGTCTATAGTATATTATGTCTATGGAGCCCACTACCTATTATTAAACCAATAATTGAAAACTAATTAATTCATTTCTGCTCTGCTTTCATGTTGTGATTAGAACACCCTTATTTTAAAACTTTGTTGTTGGTAACATGTCCTCTGTCCTGATTTCATTCCCTGATCGTAATTAAATAAACATAAATAAACATAAATCCTACATCCCAATAGTTTCTGATAGAGTCAGCTATCACATGTTTGCAGTGAGCCCTTGAATTGACAGTGCTTTACCCCAGCTACTTGCTGTTAACAACACTGCACAGAGGAACAACAAACTTGCAAGGGCCAGGAAGAAAGGTTTATTGGCCATACTGATGGAGGAGATGGAAGAAAGGTTTATTGGCCATACTGTAGTATTTCACTGTAGCTCTCCACTAAACCCACAAGTCTCCTGCTCCCCTCCTGACAGAGCTCAAATGATCCACAGAAATAGCAACCATTTTAACTCTGACCTGCACCGTAATATGACCTGTGCAAGCTGGAAAGGGGGCTCCGAGGACAGCTGATTATATCTAACACAGCAACGACAATTCAGCCAGAACCCCCTTCAGATCTGTTTTGTGCAGGGGACAACAATGGTATGTCCAGAAAGCCCCAATGGGGTCCCCATAGCTTGCTCAGAGCTTAGTGGGCTCCACCGTGAAACACTAACAACTGCCATAAGCCTACCAGAATGAAAGTGCAGCCTACAGCAGGCAGAGAAGAAAAATAAAAACCATAACCGTGATTGGTGAGAATCTGTCACCCTGACTGAAGTAGGTACGCCAACTGTTTCATTTTTTTTTAGAGGAATAGGTTGTGAATTCTGACAACAGCTTGCTAGCTTAATAACTACATGACTACCACATAGAGTGTGTGAGTGACCAAGAATTAACCCCATATAATATTGTCCTATGAAAAAAGAAATGCCTGTAATACTTTTGCCTGCATGGCACCAGAACTGAGAATTGGTGTGGAGACCTTTTTCGATTTCCAAGGGGTGTAACAAGTGGTTAAATGGGTACAACTGGGTACTTGCTAAGCTAGTACATTAAACTCTTCTCACAAGGCACTTGGCAGCACAATGAATAAGTGTCTGGTATCATCTCTCAAGAACAAGTGGAGGACAACAAACTCTGTGCCTCCATAAGCAACTTTGCTGAAGACAGTTTACATCCTAGAGATCATAGTCCCTTGGGAGGACTCAGCCACATAGCTAGACAGAACTACAACTAACTCCATATTCCTTACCATTAGGAAACGTCTTGCATCTCAAACAGGAAGTGACTGCAGCTCTGTCTCCAACATGAGTCAGCAGTATGGAAGCTCTGATGGACGAGGGAGGCCAAGCTCTCCTGCTCTCCACTGTGAGTCTGTGGAGAAGAGTGACCTATCAAGCGCTCTGCACTTCAGAAAGGGAGACATCTCTCCTGATAACAGGTACGACCACCGCATAGACAGAAGGTTGATAGTCACCTGGGTTGGCTTTTCCAGTTACAGTGTATTGAAGCATTTAAGGAAAGACTCAACTTTATACAATTTGTTTACTTTTCAAAAACTGTTTTCTTAAGCATCACCCAAGGGAAACATATAATTCAAGAATTCTGAATCTTTCAACCTCCCCCATTTTCCTTTATTTTTTTAAGCCAAATATTCGCTAGAGAAAACATTGATCAAAATCGGTTCTGTATTGAGTGACAAGGCTAAACAGCTGTTTAGTGGGCTCTACAGTGTAGTCCTGGATAGTGAATTGATTTGTTTTTGACACTTAATTAGTATCTATATTTCTGAAGGTGTCTGACAGCAGGGCGTGGAGGCCTTTGATACCCCTATGATGATGTCTGTTCATCTCAAACAAAGAGAATCCTGCATATAATGCAAAGTAAAAAAAAAAAACTCACTTTATACAGACAAAAAGTGAAAGTGACACTTAAACAGTAGAATCATTCAGTCATTTTGTAGTATCTTCTTTAATGTTTTGTAAAAACAATTTTATAGAATTTCTTTAGAGTTAGGGAGGTACACAGACACAGTTGGAATCTCTGTAGGGATCCTTCCCATGTTGTGATTGCCACATAAGATTACATTGTATTTTGTGGTTGCTAAATTTTGCATTATGTGCAGCCACCACATCCACAAACCATGTTTTACTGAATTCTAGTTCCATTCTCCCAGTACAAAGTATACTTACTTAAAAAGCAATCTGTACACAGTCTGAGCATGCAATGTAAACACTGAAAAATGTTTACTTTGCTGAAGTCCAGTGGATGAGAAACCAGACTCACCAGTACCCAGCAGTGTGTCCATGAGGAGTGATGACTCAAAGGGTCTGATCATGGACGTGGAAGAGGGATACACCCATCCTGAGACAAGGTACCGACAGACTCCCATCTTCAGACACCTTTTCTGCAGCCTACACTCCCTATGTTACTTTGTTACTGTGCAACTGTGTTTTAAACACAGGGATGATTGTGACAGTATTTTCTATAGACACATCTGTACAGGACACAATCAACTAAATGATTACCCATAATGTCTTGCTTTATCTGAGGTGTTTATGAACATGTGAGGAAGCGTCAGCACACCTAATGATGAGCTAGCCTACACTAGGGCCATTAGGTGAGCTAGCCTACATTAGGGCCATTAGGTGAGCTAGCCTACATTAGGGCCATTAGGTGAGCTAGCCTACACTAGGGCCATTAGGTGAGCTAGCCTACATTGGGGCCATTAGGTGAGCTGATGAACCTCATTAGAACTTCTACCAGATTTACACAGTTGCATTACTGTAAACATAAACAGTGGAGAGATTATTGGTTTGCTGTTGGTCTGATGAAGAAGATTGTAAAAATTAAAAATGCCATGCATGAAACTGCATGCTCAGACTAGAGAAGCTGATTTCCTTCGGTTGCTAATGCTACCTATACACCAGAGGACTTTGAAAATATTTGGAAAATACTTTTAAAAGACTAAAGCTGGCACCCTCTCACAAAGACATGTCACATATTTTATACTCACAGATTAGGAATTTGCAAAGACTGTAAATCTTGCAGAGTCACTATTTTCAAGACTGCTACTAATTGTTTCCCATTGTGCACCAGATATCAACAGGAACTCAGTGAGGCTTGTATAATGATCCATATCCATTCATTAGAAAGTTGTATTTCCGTGCTTGTTCTATTGTTGCGACATTCCCAACCTGCTGTTTTATGGATATAATGACATTAAATAGATCATGTTACACCTCCAACTAACACGTGAGCAGGTGAGGGTAAAGTGCTAAAATGCATACAGGTGTTTTCAGGCAGATCATTGGACTATAGAGTTGTTCTGCCAGGTGGAATACTAATATTTTATAAGAAATTAAATCACAAATAATCCTATGTTTTATGTTGTCGATGTCACTATTCACATGAGCCAAGAGGGAAAGACTTATTGGACATTTCACACCCTGACAATGGACTGTTTAAACCACTGAGGTCAGGCAGACGTCTGGCCCCACATGGCAAAAACAGAAAGACTGAGGAGAAGTTTTTTTCCTCAAGCTATCTGCATAATGAACACACAACCGACTCATGTAACTACATTACATGGACTTCCGATACTGCACTTACACACACTGCACTTTTTAACCCCCCCCTCCCTCTCTCAATCTATTTATTAAATTCCTTCTACATCTTTCTTTCTTTATCCTTATAATTAGACACCTCTGCACAGGAAAGTTGAGCAGCCAAATGCCATTTCACTACATGTTTAACTCTATGTGACAAGTAAAAATCCTTGAATTCTTGAATCTGAACTGTCACTGAAATGCTTGTGTCCTACCTCCCATGATCAGTTCTCAGCTCAGAATTGGTGTTCACTTTTAAAGGTGCTATGTGGAGTTTTGTTGGTTTTGAGTTCCCTTGAATGCAGCCACAGGGCACTCTCCCAATACACCTCCACTGTAAGCATTTAATATAGCGGCCACACTTGGAACAACGTCATATGACAAGAGAGGCGGCCCTCCGCTAATTGGTTTGCTAACTTCAGAGGATTTCTAGACAGCAAGGAGCATAGGCATTGTACATATGTCACTATGGTTATGCCTTCACATTGTGTTGCTATGCTAAGTGATTTTTACCAAGCCCCTAAGGGGACATGAGCAAAAAGCAAAAAAATGTAAGTTTTAGTTTAGTTTCATGTGCTAATGCAAAACATTCATGTGCTCACATGAAACCTTCACGTGCACACGTGAAACATGCATGTGCGCACATAGAATGTTTTGTTTGAGCACCTGAAAGTTACGCGTGAGCAGGGGCGTAGCACAAGATCCTGGGCCCCTGCATAGGCAGTCCTGATGGGGCCCCATGTTCCTCAATCCAGGTAAAATAAAATATATTACAGACTTTTCAAGGACCCTCTCTCCCCTTGGGCCCCTATAATCAGTAGTGGTTTTACCCCCAGTCCGACGCCATTGCATGTGAGCACATGTAAAATATGCTATTGATGCTTTGTAGGTTTTACATGGGAGACCAATGGGCTTTATTAGTCCATAAAGACTTTGTATGTCAACATTATATTATACAGCATCATAGGCTATCAATTTAAAGCAAATTTAAGAGCTCCACATTTTTGACCTAGAAAACTGCACATAGCTCCTTTAAAGACATGTATTTACCTATAGACTTTCTTAATCAGTACCTCCTGTCCTTGCACTGTATGTTCTTCAGCATCCAACAAGAACAAACAATTCCTCCATTCCTCAGCACAACAACAAACAATGAGTTGTCTGCTGTATTCGAGGTTTGTGTGAGTGTGTTTGTGTGTGTTAAATCGATAACCGGCTGATGCTCTAAACAGAGTACTAATAAATGACCATGTGAATCAATGTTATTCTATACATGGTAAATATACATTTAATTATATAGAAATTTGATGATGACAATGTGATGATGAATCTCAGAGCAGACAATAACAACTAATCCAGAAAGAAAGTGTAATGACATACAAACAAATTGATGAGCAGATGGAAAATTGCTGGCCAAATCATCATACTTATTTCATTACTGATAGAGTGACTTAATTTCTGAAAACAGGAGCTTGAACACAAAGTTGTCACTTTTATGAAGAATGAACTAATGAGACTCAAGAAGCTCCTGAGTCATGATTACCCAGAATCCCCTTGTAATGAGGAGGAGGATGAGGAGGACCAGAGAGATGCTAGAGATGGAGCTCTGAAGATTGCAGTGCTCTTCCTGAGGAACATGAGTCAGGAGATCCTCGCTCAGCAACTGGAGAAATGTGAGTGATTTATTCATTGACTGATTTATTTTTATTTCAGCATTTGTTTCTTAAACCATTTACTTAAAACTCATGATTGGCATAATACTCATAAACATTTGTATTACTCTATTTAAAGGTAATCCAGTAACAATAATTACTCTAATTGTATTCTTGTAGGTATAATATATTAAACATGTGAATTCTTGATCATAGGAAGAAATTGGCATTCAGTCAGTGTTAGAGATACAGTATAACAGTGCAGTGCCTGTCATATGACCAGTAACTAGAATTTCTGAAGGCCTCAGATGCTCTGACATGAGTCTGCTACTGACTACTGATAGGATATGTTGTCTGTCGTGATGTTTTACTACTGCACAGTGTTCACTTCACACACTTATGTCATTCGACTGACTAAATCATATTGTATCTTTATACTGTATCTAGATGGAATGTTCCCTAGATGCCAACAAGAGCTTAAATATAGGCTAACAAAGAAGCTTCAGAGTGTATCTAATCTCCCTAAGAAGGGAAAGCCTACCTTTCTGGAGACAGAGCTCTACATGTCAGGTGGAGGAAGCCTAGAGGTCAATGCTGAACATGAAGTCAGACAGGTTGAGATGGCATCCAAGAGAAATGTAACAAAGGGGGACACACCAATTAAATGTACGGACATCTTCAAGCCCTTACCTGGACAGGACAAACCCATAAGAACTGTGCTGTCAAAGGGAGTGGCTGGCATTGGAAAAACAGTTTCTGTGCAGAAGTTTATTCTCGATTGGGCTGAAGGGAAAGCCAATCAAAATATCAATTTAGTCTTTCCTCTTCCTTTTCGGGAGCTGAATCTGATGAAAGACAAACATTTCACCCTTATGGACCTGATTCATCATTTCTTCAGTGAAACAAAAGACTTTGCCTTCTCCAAACCAGCCAGATACAGCATTGCCTTTATCTTTGATGGTCTGGACGAAAGCAGACTTCCTCTAGACTTTCAGCACAGAGAATGCATCTACAGTGTAACAGAATCTGCCTCTGTGGATGTCCTCCTCACAAACCTGATCCAGGGGAATCTGCTTCCCTCCGCGCTTATTTGGATCACCTCCCGACCGGCAGCAGCCAATCAAATTCCTCCTGAATGTGTTGACCGGGTGACTGAAGTTGGGGGTTTCAATGACCCACAGAAGGAGGAGTATATCAGGAAGAAAATCACAGAAGAGGAGCTGGCCAGCAGAATCATCACACACCTGAAGTCATCCAGGAGCCTCTACATCATGTGCCATATTCCAGTCTTCTGTTGGATGGTGACCACTGTTCTGGAGTGCATCATGGCTGAAGCAGAGAGTGGAGAAATTCCAAAGTCTTTGACTCAAATGTACACACACTTCCTGATCATACAAACAAAACACAGGAGTCAGAACTATGGAACCCCTGATGTGGAAGCACTCTGGAACCTGAGGTTCATTCTGTCCCTGGGGAAACTGGCCTTTCAGCAGCTGGAGAAGGGCAATCTGATCTTCTATGAAGAGGACCTAAGAGAGTGTGACATTGGTGTGATAGAAGCATTTGTGTTCTCAGGAGTGTGCACTCAGATCTTCAGAGAGGAGGCTGGGCTGTACCAGGGGAAAGTGTTCTCCTTTGTTCATCTGAGTGTTCAAGAGTTTCTAGCAGCTCTATATGTGTTTTTGCATTTTAGCATGAGAGAGGGCAATATCTCTGACCAGCACCAAACTTCTCAACTTTATTCACTGTTCAGTGCTAACAGACTTAATGACCTACACCATATAGCAGTGGATCTGGCCTTAAACAATGAAAATGGACAACTGGATCTTTTCCTGAGGTTTCTTCTGGGCCTCTCGCTGGAGTCTAATCAGAAACTCTTACAAGGCCTGCTGCCACAGATCAGAAGCAGCTCACTGAACACAGAGGACACAGTCAAATACATCAATGAGAAGATCAGAGAAACCACCAACCCAGAGAGATGCATCAACCTGTTCCACTGCCTGAATGAAATGAATGACCACTCTCTAGTGGAGGAGGTCCAGGGCTACTTGAGAAAGGGAAATAAAGCTAGAGGGAATCCCTCTCTTTCCCAGCTGTCAGCACTGGTCTTTGTGCTGCTGATGTCAGACCAGGAACTGGAGGAGTTAAAGCTGTTGGACTATGGTCTCCATGCTGGATCAGATGAAGGTCTGCTGAGGATGCTGCCAGTGGTCAAAGCATCAAGAAAAGTCCAGTGAGTATTGAACTCATAAATATGTGTATTAAGGTTTTATTCTATAGTATATAGAAGTTATGGATTTGTTTTAAGAGTCACAGGTACTGCATACTAGCCTGGAAAGCCAGGGAGATCTAGTCTGGAACACCATAGCTCATAACCATTTTCGTCGGACAAGAAAAATGTCAGGCCAAATAGTGACGAGAGGGGGAGACGAAACCGAAACTTATTGTGATAAACAGAAGCAAAAGGTGGAAAAATACAGAAGTGTATTTACAGCAAAGGTAGACACATACTGTTTCCTGCTGTTTATTGTCAGTTTGTAAAGTTTAGGCGAAGTAGGAAGTAACGTTAGGAATCTGATCAATGTGATTGGTAAGGACCAATGATTTCAAAGTTAGTGTCGCAAAGCAAGTTGTTGGAAACAATTCCCAATCGAGAGTCACCAGACTTTATTCACTTTGTGAATAAGTTTGGATTTTTCCAGGCTAGTGTACAGCACCACTGTAAGAAAAAATCTGTAAAATGTACGGTAAATACTGCCAGCTGTGGTTGCCAGAACTTCATTGTTAGAAATAGGCTACGGTGACAAATGTTAAAGATAATACGGTCACTGTCAAAAAAATTCTTTAAAATGAAATACAAGCAGTTTATTTAAGGTAAAATACTGGCAATTTACAGTAAAATGTAGTTACAGTTAAAATGGGCCGGACTCCATTAAAATAACTGGTTTACAGCAGGTTCATGTTCTGCAGCACATATAAAGTCTATGGTGAGGGCACTCAGACCTAGCCTCGTGAGACCATCCTGATCCTGGCGGAGTCAGGTTAAATCAGACCAGTAATGGAAATAAGTCAGTGAGGTGTAGTTGTCAAAGAGGTGGTGTTTGTATACCTTTCTGAAATGTGTGTGGGGGATGGTAGGTTTCGGGCCATAGCTGTTTTTGTAGTGTTGGAAGAAGTGTTTGGGTTGGAAGAAGTGTTCGGTTGCCAGAACTTCACCATCAAAAACATGGTGACAACTGTAGCACATTTCATTTCCCAGAATGTCACAGCCCCTGTTCCCATATTCTGGTAACACTTTACTTGACGGGTGAGTTCATAACACATTCATAGCAGCTGTCATAAACTGCACATAAAGCATTCATGACTGTTTCATGAGACATGACTCAACATTCATACCAAACCTTTCATGAATGTGGAAGACAGAACGACGACAACTTTTCAAAATAAAAGTCCAATAATCGCAAAACAGCATTGCCGTTTTCGTTCTAAACCTCTTACCTGATCACGTCACATTTGAGTCAATGGGCTACTCCAGTGCCAAAACGAAAGAACATGGTCAAGCAAATCATGTCCAACCGTTCCAGGTTACACAAATATGGGTCAGCTGAATGTAGGCTAGTTCACCCATAGACATATGAGTTCACCTCCCAGTGTTAAACTCAGTGATTACGAATACTTCACAACTTGTATAGTAAAGTGACATTCAATGTAGACTTCATAAGATATTCATGAAATATTGACAAAGGCTGGAGAGATTAAATTAATGGTACCCGTCAAGTAAAGTGTTACCCATATTCTTAAAGTAATCATATATCAATCTTCCCTGGGTTTTAATCTTAAAATACAAATATACAAAATATAATTAAACAATATTAAAGGCTACACAAACTAGCTGACATATTATTATGACCGCCGCTAGCGTAGCGTAGCGGTCATATAGGGATTATCAAAGTCAAAGTCATCTTCCTGAAATTTTGGTCAACGATACCCAGGACACCAAAACACCAGGGCACATGAAACTTGGTGGGCATGTAGCCCCACTAGAATTTTATGGAAAAATTGTGTTTGGTCCCCAGGGGGCCACTCCCCCCGTGCGCTGGGCCCCCGAAACCCCCAAAATTACCTGAACCTACCTGAACCCTGGCACCGAGGATGACAAAATGTTTATGGTTTGTTGGTCTCAAGGGCTTGCATCAACTTAGCCCATAACCAGTCATGTGTGATTTGCACCCCACCGGTAAAAATTAAAAATGCAATATTATACTGCTTTAATCGCCCTTATCTTCAGAACATGAGATGTTCTGAACTGCACCAAATGTCATGTGTATGATTAACATCCTCTGGGGGCATGCCAAGTTTCATGGAATTTCATCCATGAAGGGCTATACAATAAATGTATGTGTACATTTAGTGACTGTACACCCATCGGCCTGTAGATGGTGTTGAGCAAAGGATTCCTGGTAGAGGATGATACTGTCTCACACACACACATAAACACGCACACATACACACACACACGCACAGGCACACACACATGCACACACACACAGACACGCACACAAACAAACACACACAGACTGGGCAGCGGTCATATTTTGTTCTGCTATGTGGAACATCTTGTTGTGTAGTTTATGTCAATGACACACATCTGCACAGAACATTTCCTCCTGTTCCTGCAAGTATTTGTAGAGTCTATAAGTGTCTATATACAAATATATGTAGAGACTATAACACTATTGTGTTTATATACAAATATTTGTAGAGACTATAACACTATAGTGTTTATATACAAACAATTACAGGAACAGAAGGAAAATGTTCTGTGTTCCATCTAAATTTCAGAATTTAATTTTGTGCAGTGGCCCAAGCAATCAGCTAATAATGGGTGTATGACCAACTACACATGTATGACTACACATTTCTCACACACTTTTCTCAGACCCCGTTTGCACGTATACAGTACATGGTTATTTTGAAAAACGGAGACATTTCCCTTCATTTGTGCCCTTCGTTTACAATCAAACGGATAATTCGCTTCTGAAAACGATTCTTTCTAAAAACTCCGGCCAGAGTGGAGATTTTGGAAAAGTTTGTTTGCATGTTTGCATGTTTGCATGTAAACTGAGAAAAACTAAGTTTTAGGCAGCCGAGGTCACAGTATGCGCCAAAACTTGCACTTGTGCCAAAATGCGACCTATGTTCAAAAGAGAAAGAGGAAGTGATTTGTTGCTGTTGTTGCCATTTTCTTGTTACACTGCCACCTACAGGTTTGGCATGCTCGACAGCATATACACATGGGTTAGTGTACACAAAACTTTTCTGAAAACTGACAGGTTTGCACATTGTTATTTTTGAAAACGGAGAAGGTGAAATGTCCGTATATAAAAATAGCTGGCCACATGTAAATGTAACCTCATAGGACTTACAGAGGCATCGACATGGCAGGTATTGTCCATCACCACCGCTGGTTTGGTTGCAGAAGCTTCTGAATGGAGAAAGCGAACACACACCAATAGTTTAAATTTTTTTGAGGTGCTGGTCACGGGATACGTGATGTGATAAACAGAGGGAGACTCTAGCAGCTCATATGCCAGTAGTTTAATACAAAAGAGACAACGTTTCGGCCTGTGGCCTTTCTCAAGTCTTACAAACAACCAGTAAAAAAGAACACAACTAATATGGTGACCACCAAGCATATGATTGGTGTAACACACCTGTAGTACATTATCAGAGATGAGCTTGATTTGACTGACTTTTTTGGGGTGCATAGATACAATGCACACGATTACCTTTCAACATTGACTTAGACATTAAAACAGTTTTTCCAATTATTATTAGTTCATCAATGTGGAATAAGTTATACAAAAGCATAATGTTCTTTCATCAATAAATTAACATCTTTATTTAGTCTTTGAGACATCACAAGAAGCTGATCACTGCCACAGATGTTTAAGCCAATCTAGAGATCTTGACATGAAAAAATAACCCTAAATATCATTACACCAACATTAAAGTGCAAAGGTGACCAGTGTCCTATATACCATGTAGATAAATTATATTTTAACATTGGCTATCTTTTTATATTATTGTAATAATTAATAACAAAGCTCATCTATGATGTATGTCAATGTGTGTACGTGTGTGTGTGTGTGTGTGTGTGTGTGTGTGTGTGTGTATGTGTGTCTACAGGATGAGTTGGTGTGACCTCACAGAAAAGAGTTGTGCAGCTTTAGCTTCAACTCTCAGCTCAAACTCTTCCAGTCTGAGACAGCTGGACCTGAGTGTCAACAATCTGGGAGATTCAGGAGTGGAGCTGCTTTCTGCTGGTCTGGAGCATCCAAACTGTAGACTGGAGAAACTGGAGTAAGTCTGCAGTTTGTGTGTGTGTGTGTGTGTGTCTGTCTGTCTTTTAAAGCAGGGATTCTCATCTCTATGGCTTAATGTTAATCCTTGTGTGTCTACAGGCTGTGGCGTTGTGACCTTACAGTAAAGAGCTGTGCAGCTTTATCTTCAGCTCTCAGATCAAACTCTTCCAGTCTGAGACAGTTGAACCTGAATTACAATAATGTGGGAGATTCAGGAGTGGAGCTGCTTTCTACTGGTCTGGAGCATCCAAACTGTAGACTGGAAACACTAAAGTAAGGCTGCCAGTTGACATTTGCAGTATGTATGAATGTGTGTGTGTGTGTGTGTGTGTGTGTGTGTGTGTGTGTGTGTGTGTGTGTGTGTGTGTGTGTGTGTGTGTGTGTGTGTGAGAGAGAGAGAGAGAGAGAGTGAGAGAGAGAGAGAGATTTAATCATGCAGTGATTCTTATCTCTATGCCTTAATATTACAGTAATGTGTATCTCTACAGGCTGTGGAGTTGTAAACTCACAGATGTGAGCTGTGCAGCTTTATCTTCAACTCTCAGCTCAAACTCTTCCGGTCTGAGACAGCTGCAGCTGAGTGAAAATAATCTGGGAGATTCAGGATTGGAGCTGCTTTCTACTGGTTTAGAGCATCCCAACTGTAGACTGGAGACACTGGAGTAAGTTCTCGTGCGTGCATGAGTGTGTGCGTGCGTGCGTGTGTGCGTGCGTGTCTGTTACACAGAACCACTGATTTGCTCTCTATCTCTCTCTTTCTCTCTCACTCACTCACACACACACACACACACACACACACACACACACACACACACACACACACACACACACACACACACACACACACACACACACACACACACACACACACACACACACACACCCCTGAAGAAGTTTTTACCTTAAAATAAACATTGTGAGCAGGTCTTATCGCTTCTTAAAGCTACATTGTGTCATTTTTTGGGTCAATTCTAAGCAAAAACCCATGGGTTTTTTTAAAAAAAA
>NW_027468663.1:36069089-36279089 GCF_046254945.1 Alosa pseudoharengus
CTCGACTCAAACTCTTCCAGTCTGAGGCATCTGGACCTGAGTAACAATAATCTGGGAGATTCAGGAGTGGAGCTGCTTTCTGCTAGTCTGGAGCATCCAAACTGTAGACTGGAAAAACTGGAGTAAGTCTGCAAGTGTGTGTGTGTGTGTGTGTGTGTGTGTGTTTGTGTGTGTGTCCAGATACCTTTTACTCTCAATCTGTCTTTGGGCATCACAAAGCTGTGCTGATGGACACCCACTTTTGCACATGCACATGGTGTTACCATGACTACCCTCCAGTCTGACTCAACCATATGACTTCATCACCAAATTGGTTGGAAGAGTCTACACAATTGGGCAGTGTTTGTATTTAACTGAAATTTGTAATCTATACAATACTGCTGACTGAACTAGTTAACCTGTGTGACAGTAAATGTTTTTTTTTTTTTTTTTTTGCTTTGTTTTTGTTGTTGGATGCGGTGGGAAACGGGCGTTGTGTTGTGTGTGCATTATGGACGATGTGTTATTAAATTGTGTGTTTATCTCAGGCTACGGAAGTGTAACCTCACAGTGAGGAGCTGTTCATCTCTAGCTTCAGCTCTCAGATCAAACCCCTCCAGTCTGAGAGAGCTGGACCTGAGAAACAACACACTGCAGCAGTCTGGAGTGGAGCTGCTCTCTGCTCTACAGAGAGACCCTACATATAAACTGACTGAACTAATGTAAGTATGATGAATACAGTATATATAATCACAATTCAAAGTAATCCTCTGTGCTGTGTCAATGTGTCCACTTATTGTTTACATGTGTAATCTCAACTAGTATGATCTCTGTGATGTATCAGTGTACACAAGTAGTTACTGTACATGTGTAAACGATTTTGATTTGCGCAAAGTTAACAAACTTACCGTTAAATACAGTTATCAGGTTTCATCTGGACAAGCTATACCGAGTTATTAGTCTGACTGGAGCTGAGCTGTTCGTATGTTGACACGTCAGCAACACTATAATCATAATATACTTTGAGGGGGACATGTCCCCCCAATATTCAACTATGATCATAATGTCACCCCCAATATAAAGGCATACATTGTTATACTACAATTAACCTATCACTCACTGCTGTTTGAAACAGTTTACAGATGTAATCACAAACTAAACTTTAACAACTAACTATAGGCCTCCATAACTAGCCAGCAGCTCATTACATAACGTTAGCATCCATTAATATTCCCAATTGTCATGACTAACACACACACACACACACACACACACACACACACACACACACACACACACACAGACACACACTTATTTACAGGTGACCTTGGGAGTTGGCATTTTACAAAAAAAGAAAAACTCTGATAGGCGGATTTAGTCACAGATGACCTAAAGTGTGTGGTATATGGATGGATTAATGCACTGCATGTCTGTCTTTTAGGCTAACATTAACATCTCTTCTCTATAGTCATTTTACCCTGAAATTACAATTGTGGAGACAAACAATGGCTACAGCCTTGCATGTCTGTGTTGATGAATCCTAATGAAGAAAACCCCATTCCGAGGATGATGGAATCCTCTGAATCTCCTTAACAGGTATTAACTGGGGAGAAATCAAGCATCCATCAGTGTGACTGGTACCAATACCAGTCTCAATACCAGATGATCATCCAGCTGCCCCACACATCAGCACTATGTTTCTTTATGTTTACTGCTATTTCAAAGGATTTATTTTGTTATGAAGTGATGCATTGATTAACATTTATATTTATATTTAAAAACTTAATTTTTATGATTATTTAGCCATACAGTGTCATGAGCATCATTAAACTTTCTTTTGTCACAAAGTTTGTCTCAGTTTGGTCAGTTCAATCACTCATATCAGGTTTGCGCCTCAACCATAATTCTTAAATATCCACTAATAAATCCCCAGACCCACTAGTTAAAATAGCTTTAAAGGGGGGCAGACAGCTCTATGTCATCAATAATCCCTCTACAAACACAACAGAGGAAGGTGTTTACAGGTGGGACCTAGTTATGCATTCCAGTGCCCTCTAGTGGACAGAAACCATATGAACTCTGTATAGGGAGGGGAGACAGCAGAGACCACATGAGGCCTTGAACCCTGGTCTACAAGGTCACTAACATGCACCCTGACCACAACACTAAAGAACCCTGGTCTACAAGGTCACTAACATGCACCCTGACCACAACACTATTTGGGATAGAGATAAATGGGCTCCCGTAATTCCTGGGGTGGCGTAGTCTAGCAACTTCTCCAGTTATGCCACACAGACAAAAGCTTTTTGAAAAGCATAAGTGAGGGGGTGGAAACAACACAAAGTTCCAGACACTGAGCATCCTCTGGAGTTCAGAGAAATCCATCATCAAGGAATGTAAGGAATATGGCAAATGTGCCTAGAGCAAGCCGTCACCACAAACTGAGTGACCGTTCAATAAGAATAATGGTGGGAAAGGTCACCACGGCACCGACTGTATGACAACTCTGAAGAAGTTAAAAGCTTCAGCAGCTGAGATGAGCAACTTTTGCCCAAGTTCTTCACCAGTCAAAACTCTTATATAATATCATTAGATCTTGACTAAAAGGTCGCCAAAAGACATGATGTCGGAGACTCCAAAGTGAAATGGAAGAAGGTTCTTTGGTCTGATGTGACCAAAATTGAGCTTTTTGGCCATCAGATTAGGTGCTAATTTTGGCGGAAACCAAACACTGCAAATTACCAAAAACACACCATCCCTAATTTGAAGCATGGTGGTGGTAAGGTAAAATGAATCTAGCAAAATGGAATTCCTGGAGATTCCAATCTGATTCAGTCTGCAAGAGAACTACGACTTGGGAGAAGATTTACTTTACAGCATTACAATGAGCTGAAGTATAGAGCGAAAAACAGAAATGGTTTTAAGACATCAAGGTGAATGTTCTAGAGTGGCCGAGTCAAAGCCCAGACCTCAATCCTATGGACAATCTGTAGCTGGACTTGAAAAGAGCTGTTCACATCCAATCCCCTACCAACCCGACAGATCTTGAGCAGTTTTGCAAAGAAAATGGAGTAAAATTGCAGTATTCAGATGTGCAGGCCTAATTGAGACCTATCTACACAGACTCCATGCTTTAATGGTGGCCAAAGAAGTATCTACTAAATGCTGACTTGAAGGCGGTGAATATTTATGTAATTGCTTGTTTTGCATTATATATTTTTTAATCAATTAAATAACTAACTTTGTAGAAACCTGCTTTCACCTTGACATCAAAGAAGGACATTTTGTAAATTATTGTAAAAAAAAGGGCAAATAAAATTGATGAAAGCAGTAGGCCCAAAACGGGAAATATCCAGGAGGGTGGTGGTGGTGGAGGGGGGGGGGGGGGGGTGCCACTTAGGCATGTATGGCTGTATGTGCGTTCGGATCCATTTATTATACAAAAAAATGCATCCATTTATTTTACAAAAAAATTGAACCATACCCAGCCCTAGTATACCATACCCTTGATATGATACGCTTCACTTTCATAAGGCTTAATAATGGCCTACAGATATTTGATGCTGCATTTTCTAGAAAGCAAATATTTAAAACAGGATCAAAATTCTTAATGTTACTGGCCAGTGTGTGTGAGTGTGTGATGTGTGAGGGAACTCTCTTCACTCGAATCAGAAATTAAACCAACCACAGAGAGGCTGTTATCTTACACACCATCTTTTATTGACAATAATGACATTTAAAAAGACCAAAATAAAATAACATAACTCTGCCTCTAGGTGGCGCCATTCTCCATTTGAAATTGTGATTGAGAGAGGTTCAAGAGCGCCAAAGAAAAGAGCAAGAAAACAAGACAAGAGAAAATGCCCAAGCCACCCCCACCTCAGTCACCAGTTCAGAACTCCCCAATCTGATGTGTGTATATAAGGTACTGAACACTAAGACTTGACTTCTCATATAACTTATCAATATAGCTCCCCATCACCTACTGTTCATTATCTCTCAACAAAAGATAAGCAAGTATGGCCCTACATCACTGGTAAAGCCCTTGATAGCCACACAGATGCTGTGAGCCCCCAGATGGCTCAGCTTCATGCCCTCAGGACTGCCCACCCCCCACTCCACTGTTATGCCAGGCTCTGTGCCAGGGCTCAGTGCGCTCTTTTGCAGCATGGTAGACAGTCCCACAGGGTCCTAGGAAACACATCTCTGAATTGGACACCACGTCTGGAGCCAACACTGATCCAGGAACAGAGAATAACGCCCCTGTTCAAGGGTTGGCTGCTGGCTACAGCACTCATGGCGCAAGCTGTAAGCTGTTTATTATTCTACAACTGACAGGGGAATACTAACCTACGCTGGGGCAAAACGCATAACCCTGTCAGATGCATCCTATGTGTGTGGGGTTGTGTGTAAAGATGGTAGACAGCTGTTTGAGAACATACGAGAGGTGCAGCAAAATGCAGACACCTGTGTGTGTGTGTGTGGGGGGTGGTGATATATACATACAAAAAAAAAAAAACTCAAAACAAAAACAAACAACACTCCTGTCCATTTCCCCAGATACACAAGAGTATACATATCAAATCACCCTTGCAGCAGCTTTTGAACTTCTGGCAAAGAGAGACACTAGGAAGCAACAGGGAAAAAGCAACAAACAAAAGGGAACATGGAAAACAAAACACAACAGAGTTCTGCATGCGCAGCCACCAGGAAGTTCAGTTCAGTTTTTACTCACAAAGCTGAAATATATCTGAAATATACTTAAATATCACTGCGCCCAGTTGAGGCCCATGCCTCGCTAATATAATAAATGTATATAGTATATATAGTATATATATATACTCTATGTCCATTTGGGATGTTGTAACTTGAGTGCAGATTTGGTCTTTCTCTTTGTGGTACCAGGTGAATGAGCGAGGAAGGCCAGTATGACGCACGCTTCTATGTGTGTGTGTGTAAGATATTGAAATTACTTCTGATAACTTCTGTGCTGCCTTCACAGTGCATGTCTAAGCTCGACTCGAGTATCGGACATCTTGCTAAACACGTTAGCACTAGCATGATCCTGCTAGCATCAGTGGGCTACACCGTCTACAGTCTGTGAGAGCAGAGACTACACCGTCTACAGTCTGTGGAGGCCGAGTCCTCTTGACGTGAACCCCCCAAGGTGCCATTTGTGCCGTGTCTGCAACACACACGCACCTCATTCCCGATTGGACATCAGGACCAAACACTGGGCCAATGGGAGGGAAAGTGACTGACAGATGCATTAACCTATCAGAACGATGCATTAATGGGTCACCGATGGTGTGGGGCTTGAAAGTTGCCCCAAAGCATCTTGGGATATCCCTGCAGGGCATACGGGGGAGGGGGGGGGGGGTCCTGATGACACTGGTGATTCAGACTCTACCATACAGAGGTGCTTGGCGTGTGCGTGTGTGTGTGTATGTGTATGTGTATGTGTATGTGTGTGTGTGTGTGTCACACACTGTGGAAGTACAGAGCACAGGCATCAAGTTGGTACATGTACGTATATGCGAGCTAGAGAATCTGTCACTTAGCACAGTGTGTGTGTGTGTGTGTGTGTGTATGTGTGTGTGTGTGTGTGTGTCTCAGTCCGTGATGCGTGTCGGAGTGCTGGGCTGGTTTAGGCCCATGGTCTTGCAGAGCCATCCAGCAAAGTCCACCTCTTCCACCTCAGAGCGCTTAATGAAGGTATGGTTCTGCAAAAACACAACATCGCGCGCGCACACACACACACACACACACATACACACACACACAAATTCAGTGGTGTTGGAATTCAAGTGATCAATTTAAGACCAGTTTCAACATTCCAAACCACAATATACAAAATATGTCTTGCTAATAACATTATGTCACAGAGACATCACCTACTGAACCTCTGTCTGAATTAAAACGTTTGCCAGGTCAGATTATTAAAACTCACCATCAACATCTTAAGGTCCGCACGGTCTGCAGGGTTCTTTATGAGGCTGCACAAATAAAAAACAACACAAATAAATGTTGACAACAGTCAACATCAACAAACCAACGAGGTTTCCATGGTTTCAAAAAGGAGACCACTCACCATTTGGTGACAAACTCCTGGAAGTCTGAGGTGAACACGCCCTGTGGCAACTTGGGAGGGGGCTGGAGGAGGAGACCGAACAGCCAATCAGAATGCAGCAGGAAGAGCTCATGTTTAGCACAAAAGCACCACCAGAGAATGTCTAATAAGGGGAGAACTTCCACTCTCGGAAAACTTGCGGTTTCTGAACTGGTTGCAGTTCCTGCTGTGGTTCCACATGAGGGCGCTCGTGGGCGAGTCCAGAATGAATGGAGGTCTATGGAGCTGTACCCCTCAAAATCCCCTTTTCTCGGGATATCATTTTTTTTCAAGTAATTTGAATATTGTATTCGAAAGGGGAGGCAAAGACAATAC
Organism: Alosa pseudoharengus; assembly: GCF_046254945.1. Classification (NCBI taxonomy): domain Eukaryota; kingdom Metazoa; phylum Chordata; class Actinopteri; order Clupeiformes; family Clupeidae; genus Alosa; species Alosa pseudoharengus. The sequence goes on from NW_027468663.1 coordinate 36,075,514, forward strand.
ACTTGGTTGAGTATTATATTTTTTAAAGTCACTTAATTGTTCTAAAAAGCAAAAACTTTTCAAACGTGTCGATGACGTCATTCATTAGCACAATGCTAGCGTGTTATGGGCAACAACAACCCAACCTGTAAGAAAACGAAAGGACATGACTCCCGGATTATTTCACTTTTGATCGATAATCCATATCCATTTTGCGAAAAACAAAATAAAATCTGAGGGTTTCAGTTGTTAAATAGGTGAAAACAATAAATTTAGCCATGTAGCTCCATAGGACCCCATGTATTTTGGATTCGCCCGCGATCGCCATCTAGGTGAACTCTGGTGAACTGCAGCCAAATTCGGTTTGTATGGGATTAATAGAGAGTGGGGAAGCTCTCCGTAGATGGGCTCTGGCACCACTAAATCTCTCTCACAAGATGGTAGGAGGAGTTTGTGTGTGTGTGTGTGTGTGTGTGTGTGTGTGTGTGTGTGTGTGTGTGTGTACAGGGTTGTTGTGAAACTCAAGTTGATACGGCAGGTTTGTGAGGTGTGTGTTCTCACCTCATTGACGATGTAGTCGAGCAGCTCAAAGATGGCCATGGCTGGCCCGTGCCCTGAGGACAGAAGAGACACTCAGGGTTAGTGACCGCTTCGTCGTCTTTCGGCATGCTAATGTGTATGTGTGTGTGTGTGTGTGTGTGTGTGTGTGTGTGATCTCATCACTGACTGGTCTCTCGGGCGGTCTGGGTCTGGGTGAGGCGCTCTGTCTGTATCTGTTTGTATCTGTGTGTGTGTGCGTGCGTGCGTGATCTCACCACTGACTGGTCTCCCGGGCGGTCTTGGTCTGGGTGAGGTGCTCTGAGCATCCCCATCCGCTCCGTCCACTAGCGGGCGTCCGAAGATGGCCTCGAGCTCGCGGGGGTCCGGCGGGGGGATGGGGTAGCGGCCGATGGAGAGCTCCACCAGTGACAGGCCCATGCTCCACACGTCCGACTGCACAGAGTAGTGGGTGCCCTGCAGGCGCTCTGGCTGGGGAGAGCAGGGGCACACGGACACTCATTAACACACTCACACACACGACCATATATAGAGCAGGGGCACACGGACACTCATTAACACACTCACACACATGACCATATATGTCAATGTTTCTCAAACTTTTTCAGACCAAGGAACACTTAACCAATAATAATAATAATAATAAAAAAAAATCACTGACCACCTAGCGAAAACAAAACAAAAAGTAGACCTACTCCAACAGTATATTGCACAACAGGCCTACTCACTGAACCACCTTGCTTATTGTCTTTGCACCTTGCTTATTGTGTCAGAGGATTCATGATTTAACTGGTGTATCTTACATAGGCAGTGTTGCAGAACTGTTTTGATTTAGATACAAGTTGGTTCAATATGGCAAACAACTGATCTACATTATATTTTGCCACATCTGCTCGCAGACCACTTGGGAGTCCGCAGACCACACATTGAGAAACACTGAATGTACTCACTCACCCACTCACTCACTTAATCATGCCAATAAGACAATCATGTATGTACACACAAACACACACAAATATGCATGTACACACACGTGTACACACACACACAATCATGTGTGTACAGACAAGAATAATCAGAAGGACAGGCACACAGAAGTGTGGTATGATGTGAGAGAGACAAGTGGAGAAAGACAGTTTTGCATCAGGATGTTGATGAAGTTGACTGAACACAATAGCATATCTTCTGTAATGACTCCCTCGCCCTCATCACCAGCAGAGCTTGGGGACTACTGATGCTAGTTCACCTGTCAATCTGTAGTGTGTGTGGGTGTCTGTGTGTATGTAGTAAACATGCAGACGGTCTCCTGTCAGTCATCAACATGTAGGAGTGTGTAGTGTGTGGTAAAAATGTGTGTGTGTGTGTGTGTGTGTGTGTGTGTGTGTGTGTGTGTGTGTGTGTGTGTGTGGTGTCCTGCCACTCACCGACATATAGGAGCGAGTGCCCACAAAGGAATTGGCCATGGAGTCGATGAGCTGGCCACTCACCCCGAAGTCACAGAGCTTGATCTCACCACGAGAGTTCACCAGAATGTTAGAGGGCTTTACGTCTGCAAAGAGGAAGAGTAAAGAGCATGGGGAATTGATAGGTAGGTGTGTGTGTGTGTAGTGTTGCACGGTGTATCGATACTAAAAAGGTATCACGATGCCTTCACACAAAAAACGATACGATTTCAGACGTTTTTAGAATCGATACTTTATTAAAATAATAAAGTTCCGTGTCTGCGTGAACTGCTGCTCTCACTGCTCCTTGCACGCATCTAGGCAAGTGGGCGTGTCAAGCAGGCAGCTCTGAGTGAGTGAGTGCGCAGCCAACGTCAACATAGTTCTTTGCCGACAGTTCTAGGCCTTGTGGATAAAACAAAAGGTGCAGTGAAATCTGCAACTATTTCGGATACATCGCGAATAGTGAAGGCAAGCCATCAGGTACACAGAGGCCCGTTTGTAAAATATGTTTCAAAGTAATTTAAAAGCAGTAGGCTACGCATGGAACTTGGCTAAACACCTAGCAGACATATCCCAAAATGTTTAGAGTTCAAAGAACGACAGGTTAACGAATATGCTATAGAAAACACGACTACATGGTTAGTGCCAAGTTCTTCTCTGTTTTAGTCTAGCCTAAGTCAAGTGAAACGAGTATGGTTCTCTGGGATAAAGCGAACCTTCCTTCATCAATGAATTTTGACGAGACATAACGAGCCGTAATCATTTTGACGAGACATAACGAGCTGTAATCATAGGGTGCTAACGTGATGAAAGCGCAATGTTCACCTAAAGATTAGGCCCCTCTGCATAGCATTCAGTGATTTGCATGCAGTAATTTCAACACTGACCTTGATCTGTACTAGCCTAGTTTGACTATGTAAAGCTACTTTATTGCTAAAACACAACACAATGTAAATGAACTATAACAAACAATAAAGGACTTAATCACACAAAGTAGGCCTACTATTTTACTGACTATAAAAAAATAATAATTATGTAGGAAGTTTAGAAGTTTAGAACCCAGAATTGACCTGCACACTACAAAAGTGCACCGAATTCAACACAAATGACTCCATACACTTGGAGGAGGTATGAGTCCTTTCTTCTCCAGATATCTTAGGATTTCGACGTAGTATCGTTTTAGTATCGAGCATCGTGATATTTATGGCAGGTATCATATCGAAGTCATAATTTTGGTATCGTGACAACACTATGTGTGTGTGTGTGTGTGTGTGTGTGTGTGTGTGTGTGTTAATCACGGTAATTCAACAGGATGTTAGAGGGCTTTATGTCTTTGGAGAGACTGAACATTGAGCATAGTGATTTTAGGACTGCTCTCCAGCCTTATTCTTAACTCTGCATGATTTGAGTCTGCCTGTCTGTGTGTGTGTGTGTGTGTGTGTGTGTGTGTGTGTGTCTGTACTGCTCTCTAGTTCCAGTCTCACCTCTGTGCATGATCTGATGCTTCTCGCGGAGGTACGCCAGACCCCTTAGAACCTGAGAACAAACATGCGTGGGGAACATCACTTTCATGTTCTCATGCCTGTTCTCACCACATTGTTTCATTCAGGGAAACCTCTGGCATTATCAGGCCCTCGCAGTCTTGGGCAAATTCAGCTCTGTGCCTTATCTTAAACACACCACTTAAGTCAATGACATTTGTGGTCTGAATGACCATGGATGAAGGACATTAGTACTTGGACCGTGGTTATTCACATACGACACATTAAATGAAGGTGTATCATGACCAGTGAGGTCACCACTTTTGCCTATGAATGACTACATAATGTGGCGCTTACTAAATAAACTCTGTTCAGGAATGGAAGTGTTCTGCCTTAAAAGTTATTCTATAATGTGATCAATCAGTCCTTCAGGTATGTGGACTGTGTGAGATACTCACCGCTATGCTGACTTTACCCAGAATCTCCTCTGGGATCCTCTTGGCCTCCTTCAGCACCTGATCCAGTGATCCACCGTCCTGCAGGCCAGATGAGGAGAGATTACAGACACCTCCTAAACGACTCTACTCCCACACTGCTCCTGGACCGCTACACAGGATAGTGGGGAAGACAGCCAGAGACATCATCTTCCATTACAGAGGCAACTTTACACAATTCTCTCTCTTCCTACATCCTTCCCCCTCTATATCCATCCTTCCCTCTCTCTCTCATTTCCTCCATCCTTCACCCTCTACATCCATCTCTCTCTCTTCCTCCATCCATCCATCTCTCTCTCCTTCTCCATCTATCCCCCTCTACATCCATCCTTCCCTCTCTCGCTCATTTCCTCCATCCTTCCTCCTCTACATGCATCTCTCTCTCTCTCTCTCTTTTCTGTTTTCCTCCATCCTTCCCCTACATGCATCTCTCAGCATGTTTCTAGGCAGATGATGATCTATCAGTTGCTGTAGTAACCCATTATGTCTCCTCTCCTTCTTCCTCTCTCTCCCATCCATCAGTCACCCTTCCCATCACGCAGATGTCCATCTCTCCCTCACTGTAGAAGGCTCCATAACAATCAACTAAGCATCCATGTCTGGAGCTACCCTTCTTCCTTTATAGTTCCATCTCACTACCCATCAATGAGCTACCCTTCTTCCTTTATAGTTCCATCTCACTACCCATCAATGAGCTACCCTTCTTCCTTTATAGTTCCATCTCACTACCCATCAATCGATCCATCCCTCCATCGACCCACCCACCAATCCATACATCATCCACCCATCCATCTACCCACCCATCCATCTCTCACCATGTGTTCCATGCAGATGCTGATCTCTCCGTCGCTATAGAAGGCTCCGTAGAAGCCCACGATGTAGGGCGAATTGCACTCGTGCAGCACCTGCAGCTCTCTGATGATCTGGTTGCGGATGGCCGGTTTGATCTCCAGGTGGATGAGCTGAGCAGACACACAGTTCAGTTAGCTCACTACTAGTTCTACACAGAAACAGCTGAGCAGACACACAGTTCAGTTAGCTCACTACTAGTTCTACACAGAAACCGCTGGGCTGACACACAGTTCAGTTAGCTCACTAGTTCTACACAGAAACCGCTGGGCTGACACACAGTTCAGTCAGGCTTACTAGTTTTACACCGAAAGAGCAAATGCTGCTTAAAGTCTGGAGCATCAGGCTGCCTAAACAATCACTCTCCAAAGGGAGCTGTGGCCAGACTGGCAGTGTAATGTGAATATCATCTGATCAGTGCAGCACCAAGCAGTGAATTCCACTCTCCAGCGCAGAGCCATGTGACAAGATCTGGGTTGCTTCAAAGTTAACTAGATCCTCTGCTCTTGCAGCTGTGTCTCCCGCATAAACTCCATAAGTAGCAGAGTTGACAGTGCAAACATGTGCACAGTGCATGAACTTAAAAGCCTTGCAATCGTGGATAGTATAGTGACCACAGTATTGTCTGACCAGTATAGCATCAAGCGGTGAATTCCCCACAGCCAGTTTAAGGCAGCCCTCACCCAGCTGTCTGCCCACACAGGCACATGAGTGCTGTTCAGGGTTCCCACTCCAAGTCAAACGTAAAAATTCCCTGTCCTTTCTTTAATTGACCAAAATGCTGAATTTCCATGACCTTTGTACAGAAAAATGTTTGCCTTTGTGCTGACTGAGCAGATAAAAAATATATAGCCACAGCACAGTGTTGCATGAAGCATGTGAATTAACCCAAACTGCATTTTGGGTTTTTACTGCATGGTAAATATTACTGCATGGAAAATACTGATGCCAGCAAAACGTTGAACATGCTACTAACTAAATTCCCCAATATCCAATGACTTGGCTTTGTATTGACAAGACTTTTTAAAATTGCATGACATTTCAGAAATTACATGACCCGTGGTGTGGGATCCCTGTATGTCATGTGATGGGTAGCAGCAGCATCCTTACCTTGCGTGCCATCACCAGCCCCGAGGGCTTGTGGCATACTTTGTTCACCACGCCACCGTTGCCAGCACCCAGCTCGCAGATGCGGTGGAAGTCGTCGTCTTTGAGCTCGCCCACCTTGGCCTTCTGGGTAAGGAAGGCCTCCAAGCGCTTCCTCTGTTGCTCATCCAGATCGAGCTCCTCCAGCTTCTTCTGCAGGGCCTCCAGGTTGGCCCTGATGGACACACGCACGGAGAAACAGGACAAGAGTGTGTCAGAGAGACACAGAAACCATAGAGATGTGTGTGTGTGTGTGTGTATGTGTGTGTGTGTGTTGGGGGGGGGGTCCTAGATCCAGCTACTCCAGCTTAGCCCTCACAGGCAGGACAGAGAGGGGTTCACAGCACCTTTTAATACACTACAACTGTATGATACTGTAATAATCTTTTTTGTTATACTAACTATTCATTTTGATTGTTCTTATGTTGAATTGCAAAGTTAAGAACAGTGAAGTTCACCTAACAGGAGTGTTGTGCCTCTCATGCACTAGGCATGCTCACCATTCAGAAGTGGCTCAACTTAAAGCAAAATTGGGAATATTTAATTAATTTTTTAAAAATGAATTGCAAATCAAATTGCAATCACAATATATATCAGACAAAATCACAATGAAATATATTTCCCAAATTGTGTGGCCCAAGAAGAGAGAGAGAGATAGAGAAGGAAGATAATATTAAAGGTGTGATATAGCCAGAGATGAGATGTGTGGGTAGGTTGAGCAGACCAACAGGGGAGATTGGCCACATCTACACAGCAAGGTTCTTAACCTGCTGGTGGAAGTGTTTCCAAATTTAACATACAAGCACTCAATGTGTCAAAATCATAACTGTGCTTAACAATCTCTAGTAGACAGTCCAGTCTGGTGATGACACAGAATCTAACCTTTCAAATAGGCCTACAGCTCCACACTTTAGATCATTCATGACCCAACAGATGAGCCACTATCACAGGTGTTTACAACCAAAGATGACATTGTTATGAGCACTGCTTCAACTGCACACGTTTAAGCTCCAGGCCATATATGGACTGCAACAAGTGGACCGCTACAGATGTGCCTCTGCTACCCTCTACACGTTTCCGTGCTTTCAACAAGGTCTGCACTAGCACCCACCACCCTAGGGGGAAGTGGAGTGCTAGACAGTCATTTCTAGTAAGCACTCACTGACGGTAATGAGGACACCACATCAACCACATTGCACTTACTCAGAAGCAGCATCTATAGTGGTGGACGTGGGCTGTCCTTCCCCAACAGTGGAGATGTTGAGCGGCACCGGTCGTCTTTTGGGGGCCATGTCTTATCTGTCAGTCAGAGGTCTTCAACTTCTAGCTTACTTAGCAGCCTATATCAATCTGTAGATGTGTTCTTTTAAGATATGTGACGTTGGATAACCCTTTCCACTTACAAAAATACAATCTAAACAGGGGTTGCTTTAAAGTTACAGTCGCTCCGTCACAGGATGGTGTCAACAAAACAATTAACACACACCTGGTCAGCTAAATCAGCAAAGGCGATAAAGCTAACCAACTAGCTATGATAGCTATCTTACAGTCATAGTGAATTTCAAAGATTAATTTATATCAAGTATTAACTTATAAACTAAGCAGCATACCTGGACACGCACAACTAACTAATGTCAAATCGAACAAACGCCGTAGAATACCTGGCAACTTAACCTGTCAGTTAGGTTCTAGTCAGCTAAGTTAACAAGCTTACTAGAGCCAAAGTTAACCAGCTGACGTTAGCATGACATTACCGACAGACAGCTAATTGAGAGTAGGTAAAATAGCTTTGTTGAGCTGTATGCATATGAAACTACACTGAAACTAATGAGCAAGCTAGACACTTACTGATAGCCTTTTCTGATGCCGACATGAAGTGGTCTAACATTACATTTAAGTCTGTTAGCAATTCTTCAGACTAGTAACGTGCCGCACTAGCTAGCAAGACTTACTACTAACAGTATATTCCCATTTAACATATCAGCTAACGTTAGCTAGTCAACAGAGTGTGTTAACATTACTTCAAATGCAATGATTTTCCCTTCTACTGGCTATCGCGAGGTTTAGCAACACATAACAGACTACACTCGACCAAAACGCACAACTAAATGTAGGTAAACCAGCCATCAAAGCTAGCATCTAGGATAGGCACATTTGGCTAACAATACATAACTTGCTAATTCTCACTAAACGAGAGGACGACCTATTAGCAAGCTAACACTAACATAGCGTTAGCTAACAGTTAACGATACCGTACAAACGGTCTGTTCTTTCGGAATCGAGATGACTATAGACAAAAGCTTCGTTACTGTATGTCCTGGAAAGAGCTGAAGTTTTAGGGTCCCCTGTGACATACAAAAAAGAGACAACTATCCTTGCACGAAATGTCCCAGGTTAAGGTTGGGGGCGCGGCTAATTTGTCCCTTTTCACCCAAACCAGGCTAGAGGCTAGAAGACGGAAGCTTTCGTGACGTTTCCTAGCGAAACCCCGCCCACATAAACCTAGAAGTCTTCTAGGCCTATCACTTGAAGGAAAACCTTAAAATTAAATAGGCTACACTCAAATAAGTTAGCTTAAATAAATGTTTCAACACAGAGTGTGTGTGTGTGTGTGTGTGTGTGTGTGTGTGTGTGAGAGAGAGAGAGCGAGAGAGAGATACTTTGATACAAGATGTCACTGACAGACAACTCTCAAAAACAAAATTTGAATTAAAGTATTCCTTACCATATCATATTTTAAGGGACCGTTCGTTATTTATAAACGGGGTCACCGGAGGAAAATAGGGGAGGGTCATGTCTTTTTATTCTTTGTTGAGGGGAGGGTCACCTAACTTTTTTTGTCTAGGAGGGGGGGGGGTCACCCATCTTTTGTATTAATGAAAACAGCAAAAAATCAAAGTGGCTTGTTTGATTGTTGATTTCTGTCGCCATATAACGTTCTCTTTCGTTCCATAGCTCTGTCAATATTGAACAATGAAAATAAGGGAGATTTCCCGGGTTTCTCACGCAAAATACGGAAAATGTCAACATCCGTCCCCATTAACGTTGGGGTTGGAGCAACAAAGTAGCCTACTTTATTCACGCCTAACAGGCTATATCCATTTGGTCAACTTTATCCAGCCCTAAAAAAGCTAACTTTGGTTTACTTGTAGTTTACCGTGTAGCCTAGCCTAACTTTAATAGTGTGCATGCTTATAAAGCATACTTGTGCTTCATTCATCCACACATCCAGCTCCTAACGTTTTGACAAGCATTTCTACCAATTGACCTTGTTCCTGCCCATCTATAGCTTTGCTGTCTCCATCCTTTCTGTTTTTTGTTGTTTGCAAAAAAATATATAGTATTTATTGGTAACCAGCAACAAGTGCAATTTGTTAATCGCTGTCATTCTCTCTCCTGCCAACAAAAATGTGTTACGTTCCAAGTAGCAGTGCGTAATTCTGCTTCATAAAGCAGAATACAGAATACAAATACATTGGTCATATAAATAGCCAGTTTATGGACTACAGTGTAGGCTAGAGTTGGTAAGTTATGGTAGGCCAACTTGGAGTGAATATACAGGGGGATTTCTTTGGCTCTTAGCCTGGCAGGTGCGCACGTAGATAGCCTACGGCCGAACACTGCAAGCGCCAATGAATCGTGCTCTCACAACAACCACGTCGTTAACTTAAATATAGGCCTACTGTAGGTTAACATCACTGAGTTCGCATTCAAGCAAGCAAAACGATGATTTGAATACATCCGTTTCTCTGGAAGGGCAAGGGGTAACAACAGGACAACACAGAGACAGGCCAGAATGCAGGACTAATGTTATGAGAGTAGCCTATTACAGTAATATGGGATATTCTACGGGAAAATATTAAAACGGCAAGACAGCGGGGAAAAGTTAAAATGATAGGCCTAAAAAAGTTGGCATGTTAGGTATTTTTCGGTCCCTGTGATTATTTGTGAAATTGTGCAAACGGTCTTTTCAAGTCATTTGAGAAGAAAGGAGTGTAGCAAGCTCCCAAATTGACGCTCGTCTGAGAAATTGAGTTTTGGATAATGTTCAGCTTCGGCAGCTTTACAATGACTGAGGAAGCCTAGATACGAGTCCATAGCAACAAGTTCATGTGTTGAATTTGTTATTACTCAGTGTGCTTTGTTGAATGGTCTCAATGTTTTATTGTTTTATTTCATGTGAATACTTACTAGAGGAGTAAATTATTTCAAGTAGAATGCAGTTGCAGGAAGTGTGCATTTAGTTTCCATGCTTATTGTGTTTCCACAACAATGTTAGTGAGTAAATCTACAGAAATGGCCACCATCTTGGTGAAGTGTGATGTGTAAGATCAGAAAGCAGAGGGTGAGTTTAAAACGAATGCTTAAGTCGATGTGTTTTCATAGTGCTCCATATAGCGCTAGGTAGGCCTATCGACGATTGGCTGGGGAGGGTCATGTCTTTTTTGAAAAGACTGCTGGAGGGTCGTTGAAAAATTTCTTGCAGGCAGGGGAGGGTCATGCAACTTTTGATGGAAGCACTCAAAATCCCTCCGGTGACCCCGTTTATAAATAACGAACGGTCCCTAATGTATTCCTTACCATATCATATTTTAATGTATTCCTTACCATATCATATTTTTACAACACACACATTTTTAGAACTAATGATGAATTAATGTATTCCTTACCATATCCTATTTTTACAACACACACATTTTTAGAACTAATGATAAATTAATGTATTCCTTACCATATCATATTTTTACAACACACACATTTTTAGAACTAATGATAAAAAACTAGAGTCAATAGAAACGGTCAATGTTTGTGGTATTGTTGAATGTGGAACACAGCAAAGCAATTCCTAGAGATATAGCCTACATGTACCACCTGCACTGAGGTGTACTGCACAATGGGGTATAAGACGAACATCCATAAGCGTACCCCCTATGGGAAGCTCTGCGGCTAATAAGCCATCACCTGCCACTAGCATTCCATTGACCCCTATCCATTTTTGTGTCAATTTGACAGTAAATAACTTTACATCTGAAGCGTTTAAAGACTATTTTTCCATTGTTTATTTCTCAAGAAACACAACAATGTACAACCACAAATCAGAAAAATATGGGACGTTGTGTAAAATGCGAATAAAAACAGAATGTAATAATCGGCAAACCTCATAAGTTGTAAAAAGGACACAGACAACCAGGGGTGCAGTGGTTAAATAAGAGGTGGGTAAATTATGAATTCTATGATGGTAAGGTGGACTGCGCCATGCAGTATTGGAATTTTAAAAACAGAACATGTTTGATGATGGAGGAGATTATTATCCAATGTTTATAACTACCATTGGTATTAAATGGTTCCTAGAGTGTTGATGAGTGTACATATTGTGCATGTGAATACAGTGTGATTTTTGAATGTGAAGTTACATTTGGTGAATAAACTCTAATAAGAGGTGGATAAACTCTATTTCTGAAATGTCAGAGGTGGATAAACTGTGTTTACTTGTGTTTAGCCTCCACTACAACACTGCAGACAACATATTGTAATGAACTGAGCCTAGCTGGTTATGACTGTGCTTCCATGATGCCGTGCAATGTGTGTATGTGTGTAATGTTGATGTAATAATCATGTGGGTTGACAATGTCGTATGTCATGTCTGTCGTGTTTATGTTTGCAGCTGGTTACAGTGTTCATAATTAGGGTTGATTGGTGTGTGTTTTAGATACAGCCTAAAGTAGATGTGTAGTGCTGGCCCAGTATTATGTGATTGTGTGTTTTGGTGTGAGACGAATAAAAAACATTCTGAGACAACTGAGCAGTTTGTTACAATATCAAATGTTAAAAATGATAAATTTGACTATTTCATGGAAAATATGTTACATTTGATACCAGCAACATGCTTCAAAAAAAGTTGGAACGGGGTAACAAAATGCTGGAAAAGTTGTAATGATAAAGAAAACAAAAGGAGGAACGTTTCACAACTGGTAACTAGCAACATGATTGGGTATGAGCATCCCAGAGAGGTAGGGTGTCTAAAAAGCTAGAAGTAAAGATGTAGGGGTAATCATCGCTCTGTGTAAATCAGTGTGGACAAATGATAAAACAATGTAATTTTAATGCTTCTTAACATGAAATTGTGAACTATTTGGGGAGTTCATCTACACTACATAATATAATTAAGATATTCAGAGAATCCAAAAATATTTGCAAACAAGGGAGAAAGCTGGAAAAACAATATTGGATGGCTGTGGTCTTTTGGACCTCAGATGGCACTGCATGAAAACCAGACCTGTTTCTGTAAAGAAAATCATTGTATATGGGCTCAGAAGACCTCTGATAATCATTGTGAGCAGGATCAATTCAGAAATGCTAATGTTAACCCTCTTTAATGTCAAACTGAAAGCAGATTCAAAATAAGCAATTGTATAAACATTCACGCCATTCAAGTCAACGTTTAATTGCTGCACCTTTGGCCGCAATTACTGTAAAGCATTAGTCTGCCCTAACAAATGAAACGTGGTGATTGCTGATTTGACATGACGAAGAACCTGAAAATAGTCCCCGGCTCTACAGTAACTTCCAGCAACAAGTTTGAGCTGCAGCAGATTAGAGTATAGTTCCATGTCAAATCTGCCTAGAAAATCACCACATTTAATTTTCCGTTATTACACTTTCTAACTTGAGAAGAGACAAGTTTTAGGAAAATAACCGGAAATCTTTTCGTCACTTTTAAGCGTGATGCTAGCAGGCGAGATGCTAATGGTCTAATCCGATTCAATGATCTATGCTAGGCTGGAGCTAAAAGTGGTATTGCCAGACTCACAGAATGGCTGGAAGAACTGGAGAAAGGTAAAAATAAATTGTTATTGAAATTGTTGTAACACGAGGGGAGGTGGAAAATGAGCATAATTCCCCAAATGGTGGAATATCCCTTTAACCTAACCTTACCTTTAAAATGCATGCGATTACCTTGAAATTACAGACTAATAGGAATTGCAAGTTGTGCAAACAAATGCTTACTTAGTGTAGTGCATTTATACTACTGAGAATTCCTATTCCACTTAATTACAAGTAAAGTATACTGTATGTTAATTAAACACAACACGTGTATTGAAGTTGTGCTTATACAGTTCAGCTAAGGACATTTCCCGCAAATGCATTTCCAGAATGCCACAGCCCCAGCCTACATATTTTAAAAGGATCACATATTACTGAAATTCAATCTTAAAATACAATATATAACAAAGTGACACTAAATGCTACATATAGCCTACTGTGTTACAAATTGAGCAGCACGGATTAGGCTAAATATCATATATTAAAAACAAACAGAAATTAAATGTCGTCTGTTGTTTCTCCAGTGTGTGTGTTTAGTAGGCTACTCATGCTGTTTCTGTCTCTCAGCGCACAAGCTCACAGTGTTTTAAAGCTGGACACACTGCTCCAGGGCATCCCAAAATAAAATTATGGCAGGAATAAGAAACCTGCATTCCAAGAAAGGGGTATAGTGCTGGTATGTTGAATGACAAAGCTTCTGGTAAAGAGACTATAACAAATTTGTTGTGCATCTTATTCTGTGTAAATTTAGTAGAAAAGCACAATAGGCCTACATTGCCCTTTTTGAAAGATGGGCAGTCTGAAGTCTGACATGTCAAATGCATGGGCATAAGATCACTCACTGCTGGGTGAATACATATTTACACATGATTATCCTGTAATATGTACAAGTATATAAATATATATAGGCATTGTAAGACTACTACTATATGTCACTTATTTAGGCTACTGGTTCTCTTAATGGCTTGTTTAGTCAGCTCAACTAGCTGACAATCCACAATGTATAACCCCCTAAATTAACAAACTGGGTGAATGTTTTATGTCGCCTACTTAATACATATCCGTAAGTCTCTAGTTTTCATTGGTTTAGTATTCATTGGTGAACTAGAAGCGGTCCACACTAAAAGCCCCGTGCCTGTTCGTAGCCCACGTTCACTCCCCCAGTAGGGGGGGCACTGATAACGTCATTTTCAGTGGCACCTCTGAACCCTCTATAAGAGTTTGTAAAATCGGCGAATGGTCAAGAAATTGTCAAACTACAGTGACCGAATGGGCGAGAATAATCTGCTAAGCAGGGAACTTCCTTGCATAGTTTAGGCCTACTTTATTAAACAACATATAACACAGATATTAAATGTGTCCAATACCACATCAAATGAAAAGCTGAAAAAGCCATATTCTGGGCATGGCATGCAAAATTCCCCTTGTAAAAATGAACAAACAATAGAGCAAATAGACCGACCAAAACAACAGTTTCCACTTAAGTCTTGAGGCCATTAGACCTAAACATCTCGGAACTGACCAGATATGGGAAACTACGGTGAATGAAACAGCAGTGCTTTTGGAGCATCAGCTGCAGGCAGCAGTAATCCCCCCGAGTCTGGCTTCATCTCCACGGCTCTCAAGGGCAAGCCAAGGTTTGGGAGTTTTTTTTTTCATCCCAGGCGCACAGCTTTGGAGAGCACCACCGGGCGACAGTTCCGAACAGCACCCAGGGCGGTGCTCCAAGAGCTTCTGTATCGGGGAGAAACACTCTTGAGTTGGAAGGAACCACCGCAAACACTTCAAGCGCAAATACAATTTACAATTTTGGAGAGGAAGAATCACGTCAGAGCACCAGTGATTTAAAAGAAAAGGGGGAAATAATTTCAGCTGGAAAATGTTTTGGAACACCCTGCCAACGTCGTAAAATGAATAACCATGGATGTATTTGTTTGCCTATACAAAAAGGCTCCGAGAAGTTTTAGAAGTGCTTGACATTTTTTCACGGAGAGCAATTATAATAATGAATTCCAGGAATTTGGATGGAAACCTTCGTTCAATATGGATTTTGAAAAGATTTTGAGGGCTAAACGTATTAACATCTAATGGGAAAACCTCAAACTCTGGAAGCAATGCTGCAGACTACTGAGTTTTACACGTAAGTCGCTTGCTGTCTTCTTGCCTCAGTTTAGGCTATTATGCTTATTATTTTCGCTTTTTGTTTAATCTATTTAGGTAGTATAAGTTAGTTGCTTATGACAGTGGGCTATATGAAAATTCGAAGTTATTTAATATAAGTCGGTCATTTACTTCCACTTATGAAATATTTGGATAGCGGTCTGCCTCTGACATACGTTTGGTAAGCGCATGGGAAATGGTTAAACACAATACATATATGCAAATGTTATATTTCAAGTGTGCACAGTACAAATGTGGGAATATCGACTCAGAATCTGATTGGAATCGGAATATTTTGCAGGCCTAACTGACGCAATTGTGCATGAGTGAATGTTGGTTAGGCTACTTTTAGCAACTAGGCTACTTTAACCTTTAAACGATACAAAAATGTTTGTACCCATTACAGCATGCACGTTTTAATTTGTAACTTATTTGGGTATAACTGGCATAACTTGCAGCACAATATATAGGCTATGGCCGTGAAATAGCTCATAACCTTAACTCAAATCTAGTTTTGTTTTTTCTAGATCTGCCCCAATGTAGAGACAGCGTCGGTGGTAACATAGCTGTATTTAATGCAGCGTGATGTCGAGCGCAAACGCGACCTCTGCCAGGTCAGCTCATAACGATAATGGATTGCTCTTATGTGGGGTGTCTCCGCGCCCGCGCGCGACCCCAAAGCGCTTTACTTTGTGTGGGACAGCAGCACTAAATCTCCCGAAGCACCACTATACCATAATGACATTCAGTCCCAGCATTCAGTCGGGAGAGCCCTGACCTGGCTGCCTTCTATAATCTGTCCGGGACCGACACACCTGAAAACCAGGTCACAGCCGCGAAGAGGGTGAAATGCACACCAGGCCGGGGATCTGGGTTACAACCAACCACCGCATCAGTCCCGGCGCCACGGGGCAGCAATAGGGAACATGGGCCGTCCTGAGGGTCACTTTTGCCCACCCTTGACGACTTTGGCTGCATCACCCAATCCCACTTCATTTAGCCTTATGGAACAGAGGTTCCATGATCCATCAACAAAACAAATGATTTATGTGAGAGCAACCTGAACAGTTTTCTCTGTTGAGACCCTATAGAGTGTTTTGACTTGGGCATTGTCCACTTCTCTGTGATTGATCATAGACGTATAGTGTTCACTGGGATGGTGGCCTATGCAGTCATCTCCTGTTCTATGAACTCACTCCAAACGATGTAAAACAATGCCTTCTGTATTTGAGGACCGGGTATTCCAAAGCTCCTTAGATATAGTGTAAGGTCTACATGGAGATAATCCCTCTTTATAGTATGTGTTATTTTACACACACACACCACTCACACACACACACACACACACACACACACACACACACACACACACACACACACACACACAAACACACACACACACACAAAAAACATATAGCCTACATCTGCATTGTTCTAGCATTTCTGTTGATTATGTTAACATGGCTGGTTTACATTCTTAGAACCATTTAACATCTCAGCAGAGTTAACACATGGATTTTCTGGGAACCTCTTAAAGGAACACAATGGAAAAATGTATATTTATACCCGTTGGCATCAATATTCAACACCATTTAGCGCTAAGAAGGTACCCAGTTAGTCATAAACTGACTAAAAGGGTCAGGATCCTACCCTATCAACAATGTAACATGGTGCAATATCATTTACATTACATTTAGGCTACATTTATTTATTTGGCAGACACATTAAGCCAAAGTGACTGCAATAGAATAACATTAAGGCTCCAGAGCTACAGCTACAACAATATGCTGCATGGCTAGGATTTACCACTGCATCTGTCAATACTAGTACTAGAGGAAGGAGGTATAGAGAAGGGAAGAGAGGGAAGAGGAGAGGAAGGAGGTAGAGGAGGGGAGAGAGAGAAGCGTACATGGTATGGGCGCTGTAGCCTGTTGTGCCTAAGTGCCCTCCCCAGGTAGGCATATTCTTGGAAGAGTGTCTTCAAAATCAGTATCAATATAATGCATTCCAGGTGCACATTAGCAGTGTCAAAGACTTAATACTTTGCATTATACATCAGTGTAGCATCAGCATGAGTATGAAGCCATTATTTTAAGATAAAAGAAACGAATTGTGTTCCTGAAACTGTCCTTTGGCTTGTCTTCCCAATCTACCAGCTTGTTCAACCTTTAAGCGCCCATGGCTTAACCTGGTGGATTCATACCTCATATCGTTTAGTTAAACAGGTTTTTGGAAAGCTTTAATCTTAAAAAGTTTGCAAGTAAAGCAGTCATGAAATTGTATGCCAAACTACCTTTTTAGGGAACCTCAACTTTAAACAGCCTATTACCATTATCCAGGTATCAATAAGTATAAGTATATAAGTATATACTCTTTTGATCCCATGAGGGAAATTTGGTCTCTGCATTTATCCCAATCCGTGAATTAGTGAAACACACAGTGAACACACAGGGAGGTGAAGTACACACTAATCCCGGCGCAGTGAGCTGCCTGCAACAACAGCGGCGCTCGGGGAGCAGTGAGGGGTTAGGTGCCTTGCCTCAAGGGCACTTCAGCCATGCCTACTGGTCGGGATTCGAACCGGCAACCCTCCGGTTATAAGTCCGAAGCGCTGACTAGTAGGCCACGGCTGCCCCCCCATGCATTTTGTTGCTCATATTTTTGTTCCTCTTTCAGTCAGTGGGAGAAACTATTTTACATGAATCACAGAAAGAAAGATGCTCAAGAAGTAAGGTGCTCAGACAGTGGCTATCGTAAGACAGTGGCTACTGTAATGATGAGTCATCACATATTATGTCAGCAGTAATTTTTCATTGCAGGCAATCTACCTTCAGCACTAAAAAATATTTTCCATTTCTATGTGTTTTAAATCAGATTTGGAGGATTATATTGCTGGGTGGATGGCCCGCGGGTAGGGATAGTATTATTTTATCGTAATCGCAACTAAAGGTTGGAGGATAACAGGAGAAGTAGGTCATGCTTGAAGCGCCAGGAGAGAGTTCATGAAGACACCATGCCAGCTCACCAACACACTGGGCAACAGCATGGGTGGACATCTCCTGCTCAGCATATTATATTAGTGCCACACTTGCGAGCTTCCATAGACTAATGTAACATGAACAGAGGTGCGGTTCACCACTCTGGCCAAAAGATTGTTGACATTTCAGCTCAAAAGCCAATTAAATTACTCCTCTCAATTCTGTACTCTCCAGGCTAGGTGTTGATTGGCTTGAATAGTGTGTGGCTGGATTTGAGATACTTTGTCTTCCATTAATAGAGCTATGCATACACATTATAAACAGCTCCACTGAGACTATAATGAGTATAACAGCTCCATAAAAGCTCCATTGAGACTATAACGAGTATAAGAGCTCCATTGAGACTATAACGAGTATAACAGCTCCATTGAGACTATAACGAGTATAAGAGCTCCATTGAAACTATAAGGTGTATAACAGCTCCATGGAGACTATAACGAGTAGCCTATAAGAGCACCATTGAGACTATAAAGAGTTTGACAAAACATATAATGGAATAGAATGCCAGACTGTACCTTTAAGCAATCATGAAACATCTAAAAATAAGGTTCCTTTGATGGAAGTACACGTAGACCAGTGATAAACCTAACCCTAGTGATAAATGATGACGCTAAGTGATAAACCTAACCTTAGTGATAAGTGATGAAGCTAACCTCAATGATAAGTGATAAACCTAACCCTAGTGATAAGTGATGAAGCTACTGAAACTGACTTAAAGTATAGATCTGTTCACATACTGTGAAATACATCCATAACACATAGTGGCCATTGGCATTGGCATTATTGGGCAGTTGTAACATAGTGGCTATGGAGCTGGGCTAGCATGCAGTAGCTAGGAAAGTTGTGGGTTCAATGCCTCTTTTGTGCACCTTGAGCCCTGAGTTGCTGTGGGGACACTGACCCTTGTAATAATTGCCATGTGTAACGCTTTTGATAGAAGCATCAGCCAAATGAATAGGTAACTAGAAAATGTAATTTCGAGGAAATTACCAGTGCATGAAAACATACTGTAACAAACCAAACAAAACAAACTTTTATTTGGAAACAGTTGACAGGAGTCATAGTTGATAACAACTGACAGTTGAAATGGCTGAACTGTTAAATAGTTGAGTAGTTTAAATAGTTATTTAATAGTGAATTATTGTAGTGAGGAGGACATTTATTTTGAAACAGTTGTGGGCAGAGGAAATAGTTGAACAGGATCTGTAGTCTTAAGAGAGCCAGATTGTATGCTTAAAGCCTGAGACAGAGCATATAGTTTAAAAGTTAAATGTAGATAGTGTAATGGATGTTGATAGACAGAAAGTTGAATGGATGTTGATAGGCAGATTGTTTAATGGATGTTGATGGATAGTTTAATGGGTGGATGAGCGAATGGTTTGAAGAGGATGAATGGATAGAAAGTTGGATGGAATGTGCCTTATATCCTTGTAGAATGGAGAGACACAGAGAGAGTTGGTCTAGTTGAGCAGAAACCAGTTGAACCAGTTGATACAGGTGCAATCAGTTTAACTGGCTCTTTGATGGGGCCTAGTTGAGCAGCTGGAAGTTGATACAGGTGCAAATCAAGTTAATTAGCCCATTGTGATGTCATAGTGTCAATGCAAAGTCTATGGGGAAAAATAAGCTTGTTTTTTGTTAATATCTCAGTAGTATAAAGTTTACAAAAGTGAAAAATACATTCCTCAAGTGTCCTTTTCAAGACCTACGTTACAAAGTTTGAACAAAGTTTCCACGTTAAACGGTTGAAGCTGAATTAGACGCAGAAATTTGGTGGGAAGAATAAGAAGAAGAAGAAGAAGAAGAAGAAGAAGACTTCGGATAACAGAACAGTGCATTTTCATGCACTGTAATAATGATCATTTTAAACGTCAGGTGGAGCTGAGAATCACCTCTTTAGGGCTGTGCCTTACTAACTCCATCAACACAAGCTCACACAGAGGGACAGAGTTTCACCTCACCTCAGACTTGTTTGGATGAAAGGACCTCACATGTCAGCATGGCCGGATAAACCAATGGGTTTTCTAGGCACGTGCCCAGGGGCCCTTGAGCAAAAGAGTGCCCTCTGTAAAATGGGGGTGAGAGGGAGGGATGGGGGCATTCACATATTGTGCCCAGGGCCCATGATCATGATAATCCAGCCATGCATGCCAGTCTGGTATTTTTACTGTTAACATGTTTGGAAAAGATAGCACTGCTCAATTGTTGAGGAGATAGGGCCTGTGTCCATCAATCACGTTTTTTGCGCCGACATACATACTATGAAGTTCAGCGTTCACAGCGCTCAGCGCCCTCAGCGGAAAAAAGGCCTCAATGCTGACTGTATTCTCCCGAAGCACTCAGAGCACTGAAAGTTGAAATCTGTTCAACTTTGAGAACAGTACTGGGCTCGTCAATGTCACTTCTCTCTCGACGACCAATCAAAACTTCGTAACCTAGCAACAATAAACACTTGAAGCTAAAACACTTGAAGCTGAAACACTGAAGCGCTAAAAATTAGGTTGAGGGCGCTCTCAGCACAAACAAAGCGATTGGTGGACACAGGTCCATATTCTGACAAGAACAGTTGTGCTCTGGGTGTTGTAAACATTTGTAGTTGTACTGTTATATGGTAAATTGCTTAGGAAATAAAAGTGTCTGAAAGTCAGTAGATATCAGCTCTGCTTGAGAAACCAGCAATGCCAAGAGCAAAGAAAAACATACAGATGAGAGGAGATTCATCCTCTCCACTCCCCACAGCAGCATGGCGCTATGCACCTCAGGTTTAGCTTTAGGCCAAACCAGCATCAGACAACAACAACAACAACAACAAACAAACAAACAACATCAACACAATATCATCAGCAGAGCCCACTTAATTTCCACATCACCAATAAAGCTGCTATTGTGGTGCATTAACTAAGAGCTCATGCATGCATGCACTTCCTGTGTTTGTGCTCTTGTAGGTGCTGGGATGCTAACCATTTTACCTGCACCGTCCTTAGCTATCTGTCCTACCTTGTGTTTGTTGTTGGCATGCAAACATACATGCATTTAAAATAAGATAATATACAAATATACGGACATCAAGTCCTAAGGACATCATAAGTCAAAGACATTCCGATAGAACTTCATGTTGAAGTGAACAGCTGTGACAGTAATTACAAGTACAGTTGATTATAATCCATTTTTTCCATCCATGTATCAATTTCACTGAAATTCCTTATCCCATCCCTTAAAAAAAAACGAGGAAAGAAGACGTTTAAGCTCAATATATCTAAAACTTTTTGTGTATGTGTGTGTGTGGGGGGGTGTTAAACCATGTTGGTACTGCATATTCCACAGCTTTAGTTGTCTCTGTAGTCTTTAGGCTCTAATCCTATGCTTGTTTGTGACCCATATGGTTTACTAGTTAAGGCGATTTATATCATCTTATATCAAAAACCAAATAATATTGAATACTGACTACTTTTGAATTAGGGAATGTGAGTCAGTTTTACTTGACTATAGTTTTGTGTTTGGTGGCATACGCATGCGCGCGCACACACACACACACTCACTCACACACACACACACACACACACACACACACACACACACACACACACACACACACAAACACACACACAAACAGATAGAGGAGATATCATGTGAGTCTGTGAAATATTTTCCTGCTGAAAGTAGGACAATTTTCCACACTGTCTGCAATGAAAGTAACAATCTGACATCTGTAGTTAGTATCACACTACCAATTTAAGATGCATTTTTTCCATTATTTCTTTCATGTTAACTTATAGCAGCTACATGATCTCAGGTCATATCTGAATACCTGTTAACAGGTAGAACCGCTTTCCTGGGTACAAATATGGTGTATCCTAAAATGGAGATTATTTTGATACAAGGCTAGAGCAGTGTGAACTTTCAAACTGTTACTGTAAAGTGGCCACTGAATTGGCATAAGTGTAGTTATGTGTGTGCCTAGGCCTGCCTGCCCCTGGTGGCTTTGTGTCTCCCTAGTCTACTGAAGTCAGCTGCTGTAGATAGATAGTGAGTACATTTATCTTGTGATTAACTATGGGAGGATTTGATGTGAACAGCGAGTGTATTTACTATGTTTGTGGTGTCCAGACCATTCCATTTGCAAATGAAGATCTCAACGTTGTGGTGCGGATTGAAACAGAACATAGTGTGAGGTCATTGTCTTAGCATGGAGGTTTTTGTTTGTGTCAGGCTCCAGAAATGCATTCATTCCAAAGTTGTAGTCGCTATGGGTAAAAGTCACTTTGTTTCCAATCCTGTCCCATTTGGGCTATGGGTGTTTATTGCACCATCTGTATTGCCAGTCTGCATGTGTTCAGTCTTCTCATTTTTCATGTAGACACTGCAGTGGAGTGGACAGAGATAGATAGAGAAGTGTTGTGGTTTCTCACCTGCCTGAACAGACTCAGGATTCAGGGTGGAGAGGCAGATGCTGTTTGAGTGTGCTAGCATGCTCAGGGTTAATGTGAGCAGAACGTACCATATGTGCTAGCGCTGTGAGTGAAACACGCTGTGCCCTTTCATCTCATGGTTTTATCAGCAGCAATCAGCCATAAACAGAACAACACAACAAACAAATCAGTTTTATGACATGAAATTATATTTAAGACTAGGCCTTGGTAGAAATGCTCTAATCTCTCTCTCTCTTTCCCTCTCCCTCTCTCTCTCTCAGATTCTCTCTCTCTCTCTTGTGAGATAATGATGATAATTATTTGTTGTGGGAGCTTCACACATCACATCTGTCGCCAGTTACTCTCCTCTTAAGTGTATTCCCAATTCATTCAGCTAAAACACTCCCATCAAATTACACACACACATACACACACACACTCTCTCTCACACACACACACACACACACACACACACACACACACACACACATACACACACACACACACACAGATGTCCCCTGAGATTTCCTCCCTCTCTATCTTTCTCGCTTTCTCGCTCACTCTCTCTCTCTCTCTCTCTCTCTCTCACACACACACACACACACACACACACACACACACACACATGAATACGCGTCCATGGTGTTTCTCTGTAAGTTTCCTGTGGAAGTAAATACAGATGTGTGCAATAGATGATCTACAAGCCCATACTTTAAACGGTGTCTGAATGTGAGTTTTTACAATATAACCAGTTTTATATAACCAATTTGTTTCACTTATATGCTAGAAAAATATGTCTGCCCAAATGTACTCTCTCTGATATTTGGCGAAGCTTACATAAAGCTTTTCTTTAACACACATTATTAGGGGATGGTTTGATGAATTATTTATTTTAGTCAGTACTTTTTTCTGGGTTGTTGTTGTTTTCTCAATGGATTTCTCAAAACTATTACAAAAAAGGCCCGCACAAGGATTACCTGTAAACATCTGTAATGACTGTAACTGCACTGATGAAACATTTTTAGTTCATGTCCCAATAGTATTTAATATGTTGCTGACACCAAAATGTAAATCTTTTTGTCATAGTTCATATTATATTGTATTTGTCAATATAAACTCACATTATTCAAATGTGTTCCCTATTTACAAATGTACTTTTTAAACTATCACTGGCTTTCAGTATGATCACAATTCCAGAATATTGCATGTCTCTAACAAACTGGATATTATTTTCTAGGAATGCTATCTACAGTATGTCAATGACAGCAATGCTTGTGGAATTGTGGCACCAGCCTACACTCTTCATAGGTTTTTCCACAATAGATGGGATCACCTCACCATTAATATAAAACTTTCCAACAGTTTTAATAGATGCACTTCTTCATTTGCTATATGTTGATAATGTACAAGGAGTGATTTGTTCTGAAGTATAGCATATGATTGCTTTCCATTGAAAACTGGCCTTTTGATGAGACTAGAAAATTGTGGTCAGAGAAAGCCTGCAAATGTCCTTGGTCAAATGAACTTTAATGTGATGTAACTGTTACAAAGGTCACTATGAAAAGGTTAAAGGTGAAATGTTTGATACTTAGCTGGGTAATCGGGCTTCAGTGAGTAAAAGTCCTACCATATTTGTTTCAAAATTCACTGTACCAGCTGATTCTAATTAGTCTCACTCAATTAGTCTCAAATCAATTCTCAGAAGACACACAACCTTAGTTTAGTAAACAAGTCTGTTTTACTTACAAGGAGAAGAATTGTCACAAAGCTATCTTTTTTTCACTTTTAGACTTTAGTATATACCTTCATGATTTGGGAAAGATGACAACAGGTTTCACAAAATTGGGGTTTGTTTGGGGTACTTTAGCTACTTCTGGATTCCATTTTAAAATCTAGCTTCCGACGCTAAAGTCTCAGACCTAACTGCCATTGCGCTTTTGCAGTGGAAGGTTTGACTCTGCTCTTTCAGATAATCTGCAGCCGTGGTATCCATCTCTGCTTTGATGTGGGAAATGTCAGCTTGTAGGCCTGGTAGAGCAGTGGTATCGTTGCCTCTGTCAATTGGTCAGGCCGGGTCAGATTCCTTAACTCGCTGTTGGAAGTCTGTGTCCCTTTTGTTGTGTCTGCTAAATACTGGTCACCTTAAAGACTTTGCTCAGCAAGAGTTACAATGAGTTTAATGGGAGGACTGCAATGAGATTAATTACTAACTGATTAATTACATGTGTTGTGTTCCGTGTCATTGCTATCATCCCTGGTAGGCAAGGGGAGAATATTGTAATTGGGTCTGTGTGTCCATCTGCAGCTGTATATCCGCTCACATATTTAAAAATAACTGCTCTTATAATAATGCACTTCCTATTTTATTTTATACACGTTAGAGGGTCACCATATCTTGGTCCTCCTGCATGGTCATCCAGATCTGGTACCGAACACTGATGCTTGAGTTTGGTTTCACTTTGGTTAATATTGTCGGACTGTGGTGAGGGTCTGCAGTTGCCTGACTGCTCATATTACAGTGTATAGCATCATTGAGTCCCAATACTTGCTGCATCATGAAGATCTATAGAATTACAATAATGCCATATTATGGCCTGAAAATAATGGTAGTGTGTTATGTGTGTGTATGCCTCTGTGGAAACCCCCAGCCCTATTTACGGTAGTATGGAGATTGCCAGGATGTAACAGTGTTCTTGATATAGGGACTGGCAAATGGAACAAATATGGGTGTGTGTGTGTGTGTGTATGTGTGTGTGCGTGTGTGCGTATATGTGGTCTGTCTTGCTCCTCAATGGGTTCTCTATGGGGGTATGATAGGGAGTGTGTGTGTGTGTGTGTGTGTGTGTGTGTGTGTGCTGGCAGGGAATCTAAACCCCTGTGTGAGAAGTATCAAAATGCAGTGGAGGGAAGTTCATCTGGAGGCAGACTACCCATAATCTTCTTTGGATGCCCAGTGGGGCAGAGAGTCTTATACACATCATTTAGATCATGACCATGTTCACATTTGTCTGATGTCATCCTACCGTTGCTGAGTGACATTCAAATGAGTTGACGGTCATATTCATACTATACTGTATATATATATATATATATATATATATGCAAGTGCTGAAGGTTACTTGTATGCTCTGTTGAGTTGATTTTGTCAAGATAATTTAAGTCTGGAAAGGAATATATTTGACTTTTCTCCACATTTGTTCTCATGTTTTAGTCACAGCAGAGATTTGGGAAATGCAAATCACCAGGCTATACGCCAAACACTTTGAGTGTGATCATGTGACAAAACAGCTTAGTAAAGTCAAGGAAAGCAGCCACTGCATTGAGATAGCCTTGCTTAAATGGGCCCATTTGGGATACCTGTGGCAGTGTTTCAAAAACATCTATTACAGGGTAGTAACACGTGAATAAGCCTCTTATCACTTACAAAGTGCTCTGTGCTGTGAGGTCCTGTTTAAGGTTAAATACTCATGCTGTCAGGTGACTGAGGAGTAGACCTGCACCGCTGGGCCTGGCCTGGGCCAGATGTGGGTGGCTTGCGGGCTGGACTCGGCTGCTGTGCTGTGTGGGGCGTTTGCGTTCTGGACTCGGCTGCAGTGCTGTGCGGGGCGTTTGCGGGCTGGTCTCGGCTGCTGTGCTGTGCTGTGCAGGACGTTTGCGGGCTGATCTCGGCTGTTGTGCTGTGCTGTGCAGGACGTTTGCGGGCTGGTCTCGGCTGCTGTGCTGTGCTGTGCAGGACGTTTGCGGGCTGGTCTCAGGTGCTGGTCAGTGCTGTGCGGGGCGTTTGCGGGCTGGTCTCAGGTGCTGTGCAGTGCTGTGTGGGGCGTTTGCGGGCTGGACTGTGCTGTGCAGTGCTGTGCGGGGCGCTTGATGCCGCAGGGGGTTTTAATCTGCTGACCCGGCCTGGTCTGGCCGACCCGATGGGTGTCCTAGTTTAGCAGTGCTGGTTGGATAACACCCTTGGCACCGGCCGCTTGGACCGGCAGAGGGAGGGAACTTTAAACACGTCTGGAAGCCGGGCTGAGTGTCTCCACACACACACGCATGCACGCACACACACACACACACACACACACACACACACACACACACACACACACACACACACACACACACACACACACACACACACACACACACACACACACACACCCCTGCATATACAGCTCCTCATTCTCCCTGCCAACTCCCTCCCACTCCCACACCCTTGAACTGAATTACGTCAGTGACTCTAACTGCCCCACCCCAGCCCCTCCCTCTCCCATCCACCACGCATTGAGATTCACAGCAGACTTACGGAAGACTTATTTCTGCATCTTCAAACAGGAAGTCCTTTCTTGGACACACATCCTGCCCTCAAAGGACCTAAATGTGCTGTGTGCCATGTTTGCATATTCCCGCTCTATGCCTCCTTCTGTACAACAAATCTATGTAGCTCCCAGGATGCCAGGCTCTGTGGAGATTTCCTGACTGGTTTGTACAGCTGGAAAATGTCCAGATGGTATATCTGCCCAATCTGCAGACTTAGACTTTTGTTAGCAGGCTACCCTCATACATTCAGCTGGTCCAATGAGATAAAATGCTACATTTCTAAAGGCTGATTGATTGATGATACCAGAGTGCCACTGATGTTTTTTTATTCCCATGACAAAATACAAAATAAAATATTATTATTTCATTACAGACACTAATTCACTAATTCATAACAAAACAGCTTAAAGATAAAGATAAATGTGCTGATTATTTATTTGAATAATTATTTTTGTTCAGCCTTTTGGTATGTATAGTGTAGCCTGCATGTTTTTGGCAGACAGAGGTGATGCCTATCACAAGGAAAGCACATTTCATTAATATTTTGTATTAATTTGTATAAGTGGTTGTTAAAGGGGAACTTAATTTACCTTAACTGAACAGCTTTGGAGTCATTGGTTATATTTTTTTTTAGTTGAATGGTGGCCGTCTCGCTTCCCCCTAGCGCCTGTGAGCAGAAAAACCACCCTTGCAACTTTGGGCCGGCAGGTCGGACGGCCTTAGAGACCAAGCCTGTGCAAAATTCAGTATTGAATTGAGAATGACTCCTAAATTCCAATTCAATTCTTGAATTTGAATTGAATTTGAAATGAGGTCAAAAACAAGATGTAGAATTACAATTCGAATTTGAATTACAGGAAGTAGAATTGAACTTCAATGAAATTTAAAGAAATTCATACACATAATTTAAGGGTAGTATTTAAAATGAAGCTTCATAGTATATGTCAGATATGATTGCATCAAACACACAACTTATAACTTAAAACAGTAACAAATTACATTTTCATTGTAACCTTCCCAAAACTGAATGTATGTGAGATTCAACACATTCTTTCTGTTGTGTGACTGTGGAATTGCTTTGAATTCCCATGAATTTAATTCCACTTCCTGCCATTCCAATTCAAATTCAAGTTCAACTTCCGGTGGGGCAGAGCCAATTCAATTCAAATTCCAATTCATGAATTGAATGGAGACCCATTATAAAATTCGGAATTTTGCACAAGCCTGCAATTGAGGAGTGTCGTAAAATATATACTCTGAAGCTGTAGGGGGAGTTCTACAGAGAAATCTGTGAGCAAAAAGCGAGAAAACAACAAAGAAATTGGCAAAACTGCATAGTTTCTCTTTAAGTTTTGATTACAGTGGTTGTCTCTGTGGAAGGTTTTCTCAACCATAAGAAAAATAGTGCCTTTTGCCAAAATAATATGCATGTCTTTGCTGTGAATGTGTATTTGATATGGCTGATTAGAGAAAAGTCCTTCATTCAGAGGTTTGTGCCGCATTATCATTACGATGAAGAATACAAGACTGGCTAGATTCTTGAGTCTTCTGCACTTATATTATGAGGTCTAACCCATAACTGCCTTCAGTTCAGGCTGGTGGATCGAGAGTCAAAGTCACAAATGCACACTTTTGTAGAGGCCTTGTTTTGGTTGTTACTCTGCCTGAGAGACAATAATAGTGATGATGACAAAGACCATCATGGTCACGATAAGACTGATCATCATAGGCAGAGAAACCTTCATAGTCGTGATGGGAAAGAATATACGTACAAAGTGATAATCAATGATACCAGAACACACATGTTTAGTCCAGCAGAACCCCACATATATTTATTCTGTTCTTGTGATGTGAACAATTACAGTTGATCAATGTGGTTTTAGCTGTATAATATGCTAAAGAATGTTTACATTTCACATGGTGTCTGAGTTGGACACTTAACCTTTCAGCTGTGAGAGAGCTCTGCACTCTGTTGTGCTCTGTTAGCTGTGCTGCACGCTGACCGCATTGGACAGAGGGCCTGTTGATCAGACAGCCACGAGGCTGTGTCCCCTGGAATGGGATTGAGTGGAGAGTCCACAGGGAAATCACTGGGGCAGAGCCTGCCCGCCTGCCTGCCTGCTTACCCAACATGGCTGGGCATGGCATGTCTGTCTGCCGCTTACTGTCCAGTGGGAGTGTGTTCTGTCTAGCATGATCTGGAATGTTCTAGAAAGTAATGTTCTACCCATTGTTCTTTCCCTCTGTTGAGGATGTTGAGGGCTGCTGAGACAGGCTCTGCCTCTCAGACATTCAATTCAAATTTCAGGTGTGTAGCCTATGTTTTTGTCTCTGTGTGAGGTAGTGTTGTGCAGCTTGTGTTTCTGCGTCTGTGATGGAGCATTGTGTTTCTGTCTCAGTGTTAGATAGCGTTGTGTAGCTGTGTCAGTGAGGTAGTGTTTAGTAGCTTAGTATTCTGCCAAAACACCAAGACAACTCATTTCAGATGGGGACCAGAGGGCCATGATGTTCAGGGTTGAGAAAAGTCCTTCATTCAGAGGTTGGCTCTAGGAGACATTCGACCTTACTTAATGCAGAAATTTGTTGATTTTTTACATAGATCTCCATTAGGTCACTGAGTACTGCTGGTACGAAAAAAACCCTGAAAACAATCAGTTTACTGAACTTGAGTTGCTGCAGCCAACAGCTAAAGCAGCCATGCAGCTACAGCATTACACTCTGAGAGCATGAACATGCCCCCAGAGTAGCACTGTAGCTGCCTGGAAGCTCTCACTGTTGGCTGCAGCAACTCAAACTAGCTAAAAAAGCTAAAAGACAGAAACTTGTAAATACCTTCAACCGCTGCAAACACCAGCTACATGTCAGTGCCTTTTGGTGATATTGTTGATATTGATTTTGTGCTGAAGGCTTTTCCTGCATATTCAGGGGGTGTGTGGGGATAGCAAGACTGTTTATCTGTCCTCACATGACCAAGTACAAATATAAAGTGGTGATTTAAGCTTTGGGTTTCACTAGAGTTTCACAAGAGGCATTGGGATCTGAGTCTCCATGACCTCTGCCAGGGTTGCCAACTTTGGGTGTTTGGCTGGAGTGAGATTTTGTGAAGTCATAGTGCGTGTGCGTTAAATTTTTCCCTAAACCTAATTTTAAAAATGTCTGTCTCCTGACTTTTTTGCTATGTACAATAATATTTTTTAAAAAAACTAATAGAATGGAAAAGTTTCTTCAAAATGTACAATTAAATTATTGATTGCACTTGAAAACAAGACCAGTGTTTTAACCCCGTGGCATGGAAGGATTATGAGCCACTGGGCCCCTGGGCATGCATATTCATACCTGGTATTGCAAGTCCCTGTTGCTTTGGGTAAGATGCCTGCTAAATTCTAAATTGGGGGAAGCTGTGGCCTACTGGTTAGGGCTTCGGACTTGTAACCGGAGGGTTGCCTGTTCAAACCCCGACCAGTAGAAACGGCTGAAGTGCCCTTGAGCAAGGCACCTACTGTAACCCCTCACTGCTCCCTGAGCGCCGCTGTTGTTGCAGGCAGCTCACTGCGCCGGGATTAGTGTGTGCTTCACCTTACTGTGTGTTCACTTAGTGCTGAGTGTGTTTCACTAATTCACGGATTGGGATAAATGCAGAGACCAAATTTCCCTCACGGGATCAAAAGAGTATATATACTTACTTAAATTCCCCTCTCTATACTTTTTACAGAGATGCTATTTTATGCACATCCTCTTGCTACTTCTTCTTTTTCTTCTTCTTCTTCATCTTCTTCTTTTTCATTCACTTGTCATTGTTCCACTTTTCCTCCTACTCGCTCCCTCCCTTTGTCTCACTCTCTCCCATTATCTCTCTCTTCCTCCCTCCATCTCTCTCCCATTATCTCTCTCCCTCTCTCCATCTCTCTCTCCCCTTATCTCTCTCTCCATCTCTTTCTCCTATTATCTCTCTCTTTCTCCCACTCCATCTCTCTCTCTGCTTATCTCTCTCTCCATCTTTTTCTCCCCTTATCTCTCTCCAGGGGGGAATTAAACATGGAGCGATAGCTGCAAACAGACACAGATCACATTTAGACCCAGGGCTACATGAAGCCTGTGTTTTTCTGTAGAGAATGTGAAATGCATGTAAACATGTTGGTTCGACTGAAATCAGACAAAATTGAAGTTGTTTTTGCCAGACTAACACACTCAGATAATGTGATAGAAGGTCGAATAGCTCCTGCATGTATGGTATGGTAAGACATGCGGTCTTCGGTCAATGAAGTGATTCCCCCCTGATTTGTTTGCAGGATGTTGAAGATGACGGGTTTGTATCTTGGTGTGGGAAGTTTTTCTCCTGGAATATGTTTATTTTTGGTACTGTTTCCCTTTTTGGTCCTGGTCCTATGTTTATTTTTTAATCTGTTTCAAAGAGAGATCAAGATGACAGTGTAGCAGTCTTAGAGGAACCAAATAGCAGAGTCAGGAGTGTGTCTTTATGAAAAAGTTCTTTGGGGGGTTTTGGGATTGAGGTTACATCTATAAGCACATTGTCAGCCACACACACACACACACACACACACACACACACACACACACATACACACATACACACACACACACACACACACACACACACACACACACACACACACACACACACACATACAGATATAAACATACACTATAAGCACATTGTCAGCCTCACACACTTGCAAGTTGCAAAACACTGAACACCCTTTTCTACTCAAAAATCTTATACCACTTCCCTGCCCTGTTCTTCGGAGCATAGCTGTAAACTTACCTACCAAGCCTGAGCACTGTAGAAGGCAACAAGTGAGTTTATGTGTCCTCAACAGAAATGGAAAGTAACCAACATTACAATGAGAGGACGAGGAAGAGTGAGGATGAGGGCTACATTTACATAATGAGATTTGAGCATTATTGCTTGACTATGATGTACTGTAAAGAATGGGTTAAGAATGGGTTGAGAATGGGTTTATTTAATGAAAATGACGCCGGGTCTGTGAAGGGATGCTTTGTTTTGTCTAAAAAAATGTTTTCACTCTCACTGCAGTATATTCTATTTAGAATATGTTCTGCTCTGAGTCTCTGTGCAAAATGGAACATTTCGAAATGGATAGATGTATTGAGTGATTTCACAATGGAAAAAAAAAAACGTTTGGTCAGTTTCTTTTTGACTGATAAAGGTAATGTAAAAGTCAAAATTCTAACTCTGCTAACTCCCCCTGTCTCTCTGTCTTCTCTAACTCTCCCTCTCTCTCTCTCTCTCTCTCTCTCCCTTTCTCTTCTAACTTTCCCTGTCTTTTTCTCTCTCTCCCTCTCTATCACTGTCCTCTAACTCTCTCTCTCCTCTCTCCCTCTCTGTCTCTCTCCCTCCCCTGCCTCTCTCTTTCTCTCTCTCCTCAATCTCTCTCTCCCTCTCTGTATCTTTCTCTCTCTCTCCCTCTCTGTCTTTCTCCCTCTCCTGCCTCTCTCTCCCTCTAACTTTCTCTCTCCCTCCTCTAACTCTCAAATCAAATCAAATCAAATGGGGCTTTATTGGCATGAATGAATAAAGTCATTGTGGCTTTGGCAACAATGTTAATAATCAACTTACGTAACATTAATATTGGTATAAAGATAAAATTAAATAATGAAAGGAAAAAATAAATAAATGTATAAATGGTAAATGCTACTAAAAGGACAGTAATAGCTTCAGCAATAGTGCTATATTGTAGAAATAACTAACTCACTACTGTAACTCTCTCTCTCTCTAACTCTCTTTTTCTCTCCCCTGTGTGTCCAGCTGTGAGTAGCCCGAGGCCCGCCAGCGGCGGCTAACAGGATGAGAAGATGGCGGCCGTGCTCCTACCGTCGGGACAGGAGAGCCTGCGGCGCTTCACGCGCGAGTCCCTGGCCGCAATCGAGCAGCGGGTCCAGCAGGAGCAGGCCAAACGTGCCAAGGACTACCAGGAGGACCTGGGCGACGTTGAGGCGCCCAAGCCCCGCGCCGACCTGGAGGCTGGCAAGGGCTTGCCCCGCATCTTCGGAGACATCCCCACGGGGCTGGTGGGGGCGCCCCTGGAGGATATTGACCCCTACTACAAGAACCAGAAGGTGAGTGTGTGTGTGTGTGTGTGTGTGTGTGTGTGTGTGTGTGTGTGTGTGTGTGTGTGTGTGTGTGTGTGTATTTGTGTGTGTGTGTGTGTGTGTGTGTAGAATACAGTGCATACGGAAAGTATTCACAGGGCTTCACTTTTTCCACATTTTGTTATGTTTCAGACTCATTTTAAAATGGATTCAATTCATTTTTTTGTCATCAATCTACACACAATACTCCACAAACAAAAACAGTTGATTGGAGTGGTTTATAAATTTATATAAAATAAAAGACTGAAACATTCCATTACATAAGTATTCAGACCTTTTGTTATGACGCTTGTAATTGAGCTCTGGTGCATCCTACTTCTATCAATGGTCCTTGAGATGCTTCTACATCTTGATTGAAGTCCACCTGTGCCTAAATCATTACTGTATTAGGAAAGGCACACATCTCTTTATATAAGGTCTCACAGTTGAACAGTCTTTCTAGATCTGGCCGCTCAGCCAAACTGAGTAATCCGGGATGAAGGGCCTTGGTCAGAAAGGTAACCAAGGACCCAATGATCACTATGAATGGCATCCAGAGTTCCTTTGAGAGGATGAGAGAAGCGTAAAGAAGGACAAACATAGTGTGTATGTAGTATGCATGCTTGTGTGTGTATGCGTATGTTGGCGTGTGTTGGTGTGTGTTTGAGTTTACATGTATGCCTTAGGTTACAGTAGTGCAACAGTGTGACTTAAAACCTTATAATAAGAGCCAGTTGACCTTCCACTGTGAGCAGTCATCAGAAAGGCCGACTAACAGCGGCTCAAGCCTAGGACGGCTAGCTGACACAGCTGTTGTTGTGTGGTTTGGAATAAGCCCTTTAATGATAGATCAGTTCAGGCCGGTAGTTTTGTGATTGCACCCTTGTTGTGGGGGCATTTAGGATCTGGCAGTCCCAGGCTGGCAAATGGTGATCTAGTAGAGGGCACTTAGGTCAGAGAGACTGGGCCTGGCCCCTGCTGCAATTGGATTACAGAATTTAGATTTACAGAGAAAAAGAGAAAGGAAAGAGAGAGAGAATGAGAAAAAGAAAGAACAAGTGAAAGAAAGGAAGAAAGAAAGATGCTGTAGTTGTCCCAGCCCTCTAAACCGTCAGCTTAAGGACAACTAAAGGATGGGGGGGGGGGGGGCACAAAGAAGGGCATTTGTGTGTGTGTGTGTGTGTATTAGAGTGTCTGTTTTGGTGCATGTAAGTGGTTCTGGACAGGAAGAGAGGAAGGGAGGGAGGTGGGGGGGGATTAACCAAAGACAAAATAAATATTTAAATAAATGATACAATCTGTTCTGCTGGAGGTCCTGCTTGTTGCCCTGCCTTGGAAACACTGAAGCGGCTGGCTTCATTTGTATGTGTGTGTGTGTGTGTGTGTGTGTGTGTGTGTGTGTGTGTATGCGAATGCGAGACAATGAGGGAGTGAGTTTTTCAGTGTGTATGTGTGTGTGTGTGTGTGTGTGAATGCATGTATGTACATTTGAAGAGTTTGATTCCAAAATGCTATATCTCCATTTTTGAAAACATTAGTCATGTTATTTAATTGTGTACTATATTCTATACACACATGAGTTCAGTTTGTTCAGTGTTCAGTGTGATTAAGTTACGTTTGTGACAGGCGTGTGTGTTGGATGTGTGTATTATTTGTGTGTTGTGTTGTGTTGTGTATGCACATCCTGTGCACCCTGTGCCAGAAAGGTCCCTGGTGCATGGTTGAGCATGTGTGTGGGCCAGACAGTATCTGACTGAACGTGTGAGTGTGTCAGTGTGTGTGAGACTGTGTTTATTTATAAACTGTGTGTTTATTTACCCCTTTTATCCTTGCACTACTGCAACTGTGGCACAAGAATTTCGCTGAATTGCAAAGTATATAAGACTATAAAACTTGAAACTTGAAAATTGAACTAGATTGTGTCTGACAGCATCTGACTGTGCGTATATGTGTGTGTGTGTGTGTGTGTGTGTGTGTGTGTGTGTGTGTGTGTGTGTGTGTGTGTGTGTGTGTGTGTGTGTGTGTGTGTGTGTGTGTCACATGACTTAATGTGGCATGTTGACATGCTTTAGTGTGAGGTTTGGATGCTGTAATTGCCAACTGTTCACCATGTGTGAATGTGTGCAGCTTGGTCTTTGGGATCCAAAGCTCCAGCCATGCTGCCTATTTGTGTGGCTTGTGTCTTGTGAGCAAGGTCAGCCATGAGCAGATGTGTAAACATTAGCCTTATTTAGTGTATATATTATTTTAGATGTGTAAACGTTAGCCTTATTTAGTGTTTATTATTATTTTAGATGTGTAAACATTAGCTTTGTTTAGTGTTTATGCTATTTTGTCTTGTCTGTACACTAGGAAGCACCTTGGGCAGATCTTGAAAGAAGTCTGGCCCCTAATTTAAATGATGGGGAAAATCTAATTTATTTAATAACTCGTCAAAATCTAATTGCTAATGTAATGGAAATAATCTGAGTGTGTGTGTGTGTGTGTGTGGGGGGGGGGGTGGATTCATCTCTGTGGGCTGTAGTGGGATCTGGGCTTTTCAAATGGGTCACTTCTCTGAAGGGCCCATTCACCTTCGCCTCACACTCAGAGAAAAGGAAGCAGTGCTTGACATAATGTGGCTACTGATGGATTGTATGTGGATATGGGTTGTATGATGAATAGTTTTTTACGTTTGCACAATGCACAAGTAAGCAGGCCCGCAGTCTATGACTGATTCTGTGGTATTTTAAGATAATATATACTTTTTACTGTCTTATTTGACCTATTTATTTATCTATTTACTGATATGTGTTTTTAGGTTTATTTATAATCCTTGTGTTTGTGTGGTCATGGTAATGTCTATGCTATCTATCCATCTATCTATCCATCTATCTATCTATCTATCTATCTATCTATCTATCTGTCTGTCTGCTGTATGTTTAAGGATGGTTTGCGCTGAATAATGAGCTGTCCCTTCTCTCTCTCTCTCTGCAGACCTTTATAGTGCTGAATAAAGGGAAAGCCATCTTCAGATTCAGTGCCACGTCAGCCCTCTACATCTTCAGCCCCTTTCATCTCATCAGACGGATCGCCATACACATCCTCACACACTCATATCCTTTCTGTCCAGCCAGGCTGATACAGTACTCTCTCTCCCTGAGTGTGTGTGTATGTGTGTGTGTGCGTGTGTGTGTGTGTTAATGCTTGTACGTGTGAAGAGAGTGTAATGGGTTTATGTGTGTGGTGGTTAAAAGTCTATGAGTTGAAGGAAGGGATTGTATGATGTAATGTGTGATAATATTCTCCCTTGCATAATAAGGATAATGGCATCACAGTGATCAACATTAGCTCTCTTGAATGGGTTGTACACAATTTCTGATTTGCTTTCTCTTTTTGACGGAACACTGTGAACTAAAGTTTAGACACACAAATAAACACACTTACTATACATCTCTATCTGGGGGTAATATTTACATTTGGGGGTAGTGCTCTCCAGCGCACCCTAGTGGCCATGTGCCTGTTTACTCTATCAAATATTACTAACACTGTACGCACACTCCTGCTATCATAGGCACCTTTTATCAGAATGTCTCCAGCTGCCTCAGTGTGTGACATCATGTTTGACATGCCAGTGTTACCACGGCATTGTCAATATCAACAGCAACAAATGTTACCACGGTAATACAAAACACAGAGATTAATATTTTGCCTTGATTATGACTACAATTAAAAACAAGCAGGCATGTTGTAAAGTTATTCAGTCATTTGCCAAGCTCTCAGTCTGTTTGGGAATGGACCCACAGACTCCTAAGTCCCCTGCCAGAGTCTCTTTAGATCAGTGAGGCCTGGGCCTTGATCCGTGCGTATGCCATACAATAAACCAATTCAGGCCTGTTAAGCGGAGTCCATAGGAGGGCATTGGCTCTTTGGTGCGGCCCATTCGGAGAGGGTTTGTGTGCTGTTCTTTGGCCAGCTCCAAATCCCCCCATATCCCAGCTAATACCTCCAATGAAATAAGAGCAAGGAGATTTCACATCATGTGACCACTCCCTGTTAGCTCGCAGCCAGCCTGCTTGCTGCTGGATATGAGCCTGAAGGACTCTCGCTCTGAGTGTGTGTGTGTGTGTGTTTGGGGGGGGGGGGGGGGGGGGGTAGCTGCCGGCCCAAACATCACGCCCGTTAACGGTTGAAACCAGACACCAGAGGATAGTACAAACTCTAGAGAAGAGAGATATACACTAGCCCAAACGTGACATAGCATAGCCACTCAACTGTTTGGCCAAGAGTTTACAAGTCCACAATATCCATCTATCTATCTATCTATCTATCTATCTGTGTGCATGTCTGTCTGTCTGTCTGTCTTTGACCATCTAGTCATGATTCATTACAATTCGTATGATACCGTGTTCTAATGTTGTGCACTCCATGTTGTGATGTGTTGTGGTGTGAGAGCCCTTAACCTGCGGCCACATTGTTCAGCTTGTTCATCATGTGCACCATCCTGACCAACTGCTGCTTCATGGCCATGTCTGACCCACCCCACTGGACAAAGTACCTTGAGTGAGTAGACCTGCGCATCACACACACACACACACACACACACACACACACACACACACACACACACACACACACACACACACACACACACACACACACCACTCTCTTTCTCTTATGACTGACTTCTGACTGATCCAGCAACAGTTTACTAGTCTAAGACACATCAGAGACAAATGACTTGCCTATATTTCGGTTTACAAAGATGTACAGTAATGGTTTGCTATTGTTTAGCACATGGATGCATGTTTAGAATTTGTATTCTAAGTGTATGATGTCTGAATGAATAGATCAAACTCAAATTCAAATCGGACGCCGGCTGCGGTTCTCATCATGCACTGCCAGCTAACCCAGAGGATGAAGTAGCAGAGTTAGAGAAGGACTGTGTTCAATGCGATCACTGCTCTAATCCAGGTTCTCCAAACTGGAGAGGAAAGCCCAGTCTTGGCACCATGCTCTGACTGTGAGCGATGGGAACTTACTGTGAATGGGACTAGTGTTGTGAGTATGGCTCTCGCCGTCGACCACCGTCGCCTCTGCATCCGGAATGTGACATGCCACATGGGAATGGAATAATAGCTCTGTGTGATATAGTCCTGTTGTCGCCTATATCATTAAAGGGTTTTTGTAGACCAGGAGAGAGATAGACAAATGATAAAATGGTGAATAGATAGATAGATAGATAAACAGGTAGAAAGAGAAAATAGATAGATAGATAAATAGATAGATAGATAGATAGATAGATAGATAGATAGATAGATTGTATAGCTAGATAGATAGATAGATAGATAAGGGTAAAAGAGAGAGAAAGATAGATAGATAGATAGATAGATAGATAGATAGATAGATAGATTGAGAGAGCGAAAGAGAGTGAGCATTGTACCTAAACCTCTATGGCTCTGCTCTGCAGTGTGTTAAATCCCTTATCAAACACTGTTTAACCTTTCAGGGCTCTTTGCTGTATTTACCGGCTTACTGGAGACCAACGTTGGCTTCGTAACACATGTCTGCCTGCTCTCCATATTGAATGCACCATGACCCAGATTTTAGCAGATTGTCTTAACCAAATTGGATAACAAAATTGCCCAGCAGTAGACATGAATGGCTGGTCAACTACTCACCTTTAATGAAAGATGAATTATGTGGGGAATGTGTGGGGAATAAGGTGCAGACGTCCACTCCACGCAGTTGTTTCATGGCTAACTTATCCATTTCTAATAAGAAAGATGCACGCATATATGCACATGAATGCTTACGCATGCATGAAGATTTAATCACACCACGTACATACCATTGCCATTGCCAC
This sequence comes from Alosa pseudoharengus, assembly GCF_046254945.1. Taxonomy (NCBI): domain Eukaryota; kingdom Metazoa; phylum Chordata; class Actinopteri; order Clupeiformes; family Clupeidae; genus Alosa; species Alosa pseudoharengus. The sequence goes on from NW_027468663.1 coordinate 36,114,162, forward strand.
CTCACTGGGCTGCCATGCTCACCTGAATCACACACATTTACTTTGACTTCATATTTGAAGTAAGTTCAGTAATTTGTTGCGCTATATTGATACTGTAATAGTCATATTAGATATAATAGTTCAGATGCAAAACCCTCTAAACGCCACCGCCATAAAAAATGAGATAACGATGCTGAGTGAATGCTCTCCACACATTTTGGGGCAGCCGTGGCCTACTGGATAGCGCTTTGGACTTACAGTATAACCAGAGGGTTGCCGGTTCGAACCCCGACCAGTAGGCACAGCTGAAGTGCCCTTGAGCAAGGCACCTAACCCCTCACTGCTCCCCGAGCGCCGCTGTAGAAGGCAGCTCACTGCGCCGGGATTAGTGTGTGCTTCACCTCACTGTGTGTTCACTGTGTGCTGAGTGTGTTTCACTAATTCACGGATTGGGATAAATGCAGAGACCAAATTTCCCTCACGGGATCAAAAGAGTATATATACTATTTATACATAGAGTACATTAATCAAATAATTTCGCTTCAAAACCTGCAATGTACCACTCTCTTCCTGGTCTGAAATATCAATTTGTAGTTAAAAACCTCCAGGAGCTCCTGGAGTGAAAAAAATGCTCTTTTAAAAGAAATGTGGTCAGACGGATTTAGCGTGTATTGCATCTGAACTCTTCATTTGTTGTATCTGTCATCAGGGGCCTACTTCAAACAGAATCTAACAAGCCTCAAGTTAAAAACAGCAGGTCCAGGTCTCATGTTTACATCAAGGGTGTTTCCTGCCAATGTCCGAAAGTGATACCTAACCCAGCCAAGTCATCTTGTTGCTGTGACTGATGACAAGTTGACCTGACTGGTTTGAGCCAACAGCTCATTTGCTGATTACACATTACCTTTCTGTCCCTCCTTAGCTTATGCTCTACCCGCCCCCCCTCTCTCTCACCCCCCCTTTCTCTCTCCCCCCTCTCTCTCTCACCCTCTCCCACCCTGCCCCCCCTCTCTCTCCCTTACCCCCTCCCTTTCTCTCCTCTCTCACCCTTTCTTTTTTCTCTCTCTCCTCCTCTCTCTGTCTCATTCTCTCATCCTCTCTCCGCCCTCTTTTTCTCTCTCTCACACACCCTCTCTCTCACCTTCTCTCTCTCCTCTCTCTCTCCCCCCCCCTCCATCTCTCTCAGCCTCTTGCCCCCCCCCCATTCTCAGTTCAATTTAATTCAATTCAATTCAAACACTTCGCCAAAGCATTAATTATATGGGCAGTTAGTCGTAGTATCTCCTCCTCCTGTCCCTCTGTCCCTCTCTCGCTCTTTCTCTCTCTATTTCTCACTATCTCTCTCTTAGGTACACACGTATGACAAGTGTGTGTGTGTGTGTGTGTGTGTGTGTGTGTGTGTGTGTGTGTGTATGTGTGTTTCTCATATTTGCCCCTGCCTCTCTCTCTCTCTCTCTCTCTCTCTCTCTCTCTCTCTCTCTCTCTCTCTCTCTCTCTCTCTCTCTCTCTCTCTCTCTCTCTCTCTCTCTCTCTCTCTCTCTCTCTCTCTCTCTCTGTGTCTCTCGCTCAGGTACACATTCACAGGTATCTACACATTTGAGTCCCTGATTAAGATCCTGGCGCGGGGCTTTTGTGTGGGCCCCTTCACCTTCCTCAGGGACCCCTGGAACTGGCTGGACTTCAGTGTCATCAGCATGGCGTGAGTAGCTTGGAGAAACACACTGGACATGCACACCAGCACACACTCAGAGGGGACACAGGGGTTAATCTCATATCAATTAGATTTGATTTCATTGATTGTGCCACATCCCTGGTGCAAAGTAATTGAAAGAAAACATGAAAAAGGGTCCATTCCCTGACCCAGGCCAGTCTCTGTGGGGCACTCTGGAGATGAGAACTCAGAACTGCACAGCCGCTCTCCGTGGTGCTGAAACTGCAGAGGTGTGTTCACTGAAGTCACAGACACTGAGCTGTGTCGCCCCTTTGGCCTGCTGTGTCCCCAGACTGCCTTTCCCTTGGAGCTCTGTGTGTAACATGAAGCTGTATTCTGACAGAGATTGTATTCTCACCTGGTTCTTCCAGCCCCAGAGAACTGTACGAGGAACTGCAAGGTAACTGGCTTATCTAGGTATAACTTCACGACTAATCACTGATCCCTAAAGGAACACTGGGTCAAGTGTGTATGATTTCAAAAGTGGCATGTTCTTTTGAGATCAGTGGCTACACCTGAAATTACCTGGATGAGGCCCAGGTCTGCATGGAGCTGCTGAGGCAACATCTGCTACTCCACACGTTGCTGTCCATGGTTCTGAAGCTTCCTCTGGGAACCATTAGTGTAATGGTGCTCACACACGCTTGTGCTGAATGCAGTGCTGGAGACGCATCTCATACACTTTACATGGGCTTATGTCATCCGTTGCTGAAGTGTATTATGGTTCTGTTGCGTTGCTCCTGTTGCTTCTGTCAAAAAGTTAAGAAATGTTAAACTTTTGCTGCACCAATGGACAGCAACGCAAGGCACCAGCCAATCAAATTATGGTTGGGAAAACCCACTGGAATGCAGTTACACAAGGCAAGCATGTGAGAGTAGGGTAACCTGAGGCTGTGAGGTTCACCTGAAGGGGCTGCATAGCGCTGCTTTTTTGCTGCTGGGTAAAGCCAATGAGACGCCAATCCCCTGCCATTCGTTGCGTGTCTGGCTCCATAATTTGCAAGCAGGGCAGCCAATCCAAAACAAACAGGAAAAAAGTAGAAAAAAAACACACATAGAGAGAGAGTGTGTGTGCTTGCGCTTTCAGGTCGCAACTGTAATTTTATTTTTTGAATATGGCAGTGAAGTCTGGATAATGCTAAGCCTTTGGGGAAGAGCCAGAGTTTGGCCTCCACACACAAATCTGCACAGACGCAAACCACGGGAGCACAGAGGACACTCAGCTCAGAGGGCCGTGTGTCTGCCTGTCATCTGCTCGTCCAACCCTCACGCTGCGTTTGTTTCTCCTGTCCACCTGTCTGGGGATCTGAGAGGCTGACATAGGAAATTTGCCTGAATGAAATTTACTCAAATTCAAAAAAAGTTTTCATTTTAATTTTTTCACAACTCTTACCAAGTTACAGTATGTATATCCATGTCAAAGGAGTCTTTTGAGATTGATTAACTCTGCAGATTACGTCCTGTCCATGGGAAGGAAGATGCACTGTACAGACACACAATGCACACTTGCTTAGTGTGTCTGTATCCTCCCTCCAAAGGGAAGATACACAATCACAAAGTTGGCCACTCAATTCTTCTCAAAAGAGTGGCCAACATTGGGACATTTTCAAGTGAGCAATTTAGTGTTAATTGAGAAAGCGATCAATTACACAATGAGCCAAGAAGAAGCCACAATGAGCAGTTAATAAAAATAAACATTAGAATGAAAGTAGAAAAAAGTAGCATTTACCCATGATCCCTAGAAGCAACTCACAAACTTAATACCTTGATGTCAAATTGATGTCAATAATTGACATCAACTTGATTTGCATTTGAATTTTGGACATCAAACCGCATATTGGATTGAGCCCATTTGTTGGAACTCTTTACAACCACAAGGAAGTCATAGATTGTTATGACAAAATAATGAAATTATAGATATTCAACATGGCAGTCATAACCTTGACTATCAAAACTCAAATTTATGTCAAGGTGCCCGCTGACAGCAGTAGTGTGAGTAAAGCATGTAGAGAGATAACCGCAACAATTTGTCAATTTATGAGTTACTCTATGTTCTTGCTCCCTCTCCAGCACCAAATTGTACTCTATAAACTATAGTTTTATTGTTGTTTTGAGGAAAACAAACACTGAAACTGACCATGCCAGCTGTCATCACTGCCATTCTAACAGTATGTGTGCTCTCCCCTCCTCCTCCTCCTCCTCCCTGCCTTTGACAGGTATCTGACAGAGTTTGTGGACCTGGGCAATGTCTCAGCGCTACGGACATTTAGAGTTCTCAGAGCCCTCAAAACAATATCAGTCATACCAGGTACAATCACTACGGCTTACACATGATGTGCTTTGATTAAAAAGCCTGTACAGTAACTATATATTCAGCATAGGTTCCATGTAAAACATTACATACTGTGCATAGTGTAACTTGCACTTATACTGTAAGTAGCTGCATGCTGTATTAGATAGTATTACTTAAATGTGAATAATGAAGAATTTACTACCACGTTTCTGCCATTCAGGTAGGCAATGCTAGAGGGTGTTCTCTGGTATGCATGAGAGGTTCTAACTCACTTTGGTTGTGTGAGTTGTTAAACCCTCTGGATCTCCATGGAGGTCTACAGACTATTGTGTGTGTGTGTTTTCTGTTTATGTTTGCGAGTGCGTGTGTGTGTGTGCGTGCATGTGTCTGTTTGTTTGTGCGTGTGTTTGTGTGAGTGTGTGTGTGTGCATGTGTGTGTGTGTGTGTGTGCGTGTGCGTGTGTTGTGCAGGCCTGAAGACCATCGTGGGAGCGCTGATCCAATCAGTGAAGAAGCTGGCAGACGTGATGATCCTCACCATGTTCTGCCTGAGCGTCTTCGCTCTGATTGGCCTGCAGCTCTTCATGGGCATGCTGCGGCAGAAGTGTGTGCGCAGCACTGCCCTCTGCGTCAACTCATCCTACAACGCCAACGACATGTTCATCTGCAACAACAAGACCTGGCAGTCTATGGCCGACTTCACCATGAACGAGGGTACACTCACCCAACAGTACCAAACACCCCTCAGAACATTACATGTAGGAGAGACTACATTCACAACAGCACCAAACGCCACTTGAGATGCTAATGTTACATTCATCAACGTAAAATTCATCACAGCACCAAACGGCACTCGAGACACTAATGTTTAATTTATCAATGCAAAATTCACCACAGCACCAAACGCCACCTGAAATCCTAATGTTACATTTAGCAAACACAGAATTCACCACAGGACTAAACGCCACTCAAGACGCTAACTGAACATTTAGCAAACACAAAATTCAACGCCACTCTAGAAGCTACATTTAGCAATGAATTCACCACAGCACTAAATGCTACTCGAGACACTAAGACACTGCTACACCATACTTAAGTAGTGATATGTTATGTATGTGAACATGTGCATATTTATCAATTTTTCCTACATTTGTTTCTACATCTCTAGATAACTATTACAAGATAGAAGGAGCGAAGGATGCCTTAATATGTGGATATGGAAACGATGCAGGGTGAGTGCATCTGTGTTTCTGTCTGCTGCCATATCACCACAAAGTGGGCTCAGTGTCAATTGGCCTTTACCAATACTAAGGTCAGCACCACCCTCAGTAACTCAAAACTCAAGATGATTTTTATTTCATTATTGTGTAAGGGGCAGTCATGGCCTACTGGTTAGGGCTTCAGGCTTTTAACTGAAAGGTTGCCGGTTCAATCCCCGACCAGTAGGAATGCCTTGAGCAAGGCACCTAAACCCTCACTGCTCCCTGAGTGCCTCTGTAGCAAGGCAGCTCATTTCTCTGGGTTAGTGTGTGCTTCACCTCACTGTGTGCTCTGTTTGTTCACTAATTCACGGATGGGATAAATCCAGAGACCAAATTCCTTGTATACGCAAGTATACTTGGCCTAAAAATCTCATTTACATTTTTTACATGTAGACTGCATGACCATATTTTTGCACATATCAAATAATCAAAAGAATTAGAAGGGCTTTGAGAATGAAGGACTTGACGAAGCTTTAAAGTGTGTTTTCAGTTGTCCTTGGGTAATCCGATCATTAGAATATTATGGAAAACCTCACTATAGGTGCTATGTCACATGAGGCTCATCCCACTATACTCACAGATGCCATGCCATGGTTCATGTGAGGAGGAGAATGAGGGATGATGTGTGTGAACCAGAATGTAATGTGTGACAAGTTGACAACGCAGGACGTGTCTGATATCCCTGATTTCACACTGGCTCTTTGAGAAGGCTGCTGGATTATTGCTGTGGTGGGTCCGTCCTGGGCACACCAGCAGACAGGAGTGGGTTAGTTCAATCTCAAACAGGACTGAATGTCTGAGAAACTCTATCGCTACCTTGTTCTAGCTTGTTCTGGTGCCTGGCGTGTATCTATGTAGCGGCAATTTGTTACATCGCTAGACCGCGAGACTTTCTGACTCTGAGGCCAGCGGGCTCAGTGACCTTGGGAAACGGAGATCTATGTGAAAAATCACCAGAGTTTTCCTTTAAGTCCTGTACAAAAGAGCCAGATCAGCACTGGTACTGCTAGGTGGTCTGGCACCCAGAGGAGCTCGAAGCCTTAGACGGACAGGGCTGCTGGCCATATCATACTGGCCCGCGAGAGCCCCATGGTGGTGGTGGGGCCTCTGCTTAGCATGTGACGGTTAATGGGTAACCCTTACCCACCACCTCCCCACTCACAGGGGGCAGAGGGGCTCAGGCCCCTCACACAGCTGGCAGCTGGAGATCCATTTGGCATACAGGGGGAGTTCTACAGGGATTTCTCCCTTTTCACTGGAGCAGCTGTGAAGGTTTTAGTACAGACACACACACACACACACGCACACACACACACTGTGCTACAATGTGTCTGTAGGTATCCCCATGGACATACTGACGTTTCTCTTCATCGATTTGAAAGAATAAGAATATCCTGGTCACTAGCATTTGTGGAACTACAACAGTTTGGTTTGCTATAGATTTGCTCCTCTGAAAAAAATTAAACCTGAACACGCTCCTGTTCAGATTTATTGTATTGTTTGTATTGTTTCAGAAAACGGTGTGTGTGTGTGTGTGTGTGTGTGTATGTGTGTGCATCTATTTGCATGTGTGTGTGTGTGTGCTTATGCGTTGTGTGTGTGTCCGTATACGTGCATGTGTGAGTGTGTGTGTGTGTGTGTGTGTGTGTGTATTTGTGAGAGTGCAGTGCGTTTCTCTTACCAAATGTAGCTGCAGTGCTCCTAGGCTGGGACCCGTCCCGGCCTCTCCCCTAATCCTGCAAATCCATGTGCTTTTCAAACAAGCGCCCAGAGATGATGTTTGCATCGCCACCACTAGTTCAAGGATTTTATTGAACTAAGTACCCATCTGTGTTAATTTTAAATCCCAGCCCGCTCCGGCTGGATAGATTATCCTGCTTACTGTATATGTGTTTCATTTTTGACCAGAAAAATAAGAGAAAGCGCAAACTATGGTGGAAAGGGGAGAGCACTGTAAAGGAGGACATTTGGATGTGTGCCAGATCACTCAGGGCCTTCACGATAAGGGTCCTTGCCCATAGCCCTGTTTGCTGTATGCCTATACTTCATGCTGTACAATAACACATACTTTCCAAAAAGTCTTCGAAGTAACCACAACATACTAAGTGTTTATGGATTTAAATGTTCAAACTAACTGGTAACTGGTAGCCTGGCGGGCCATCCTATATCATTGAAATGTATAGTCTGGAATCGAACCATTCACCTCGCTTAATCCAAGGGGCGGGCAGAGAATTGTCTTTCAAACTGCCTAGGCATGCAATAGGCCAGCGCTACGACCATATCCGTATCCGGTCGGCAAAACGGCAAATACATCCTTCTTCGAAAGGAATGACTTATGTGCATTGTGTTGCTCAACTTTCAAAGAAAAGCACAAGTCCAACTCCTCCAAAGTTGACGCCAACGCCGATTCAAACAACCGCTTTTCGTTCGCCATAGCCACCTTCCTTGTTGTTCACCGTCGCAGGACTGTCGTTATCCTGTTAAGCCCGCCTTAAGACTCTCTAACAAAATAGAGCGCTGTGATTGGATGATGTCCACGGCGTCAGCCAATAGAAATCCCTATGGTTTGATACTAGACGTACAGGCTGAGCAAATTAATTTGCCGCCGCTAGGGTGCGTCTAGATTTCTAGGCTAGGTAACTGGAGTATGGTCAGGGTAACTGTAGTGGAGAAAGGCATTGAAAAAACAGACTTACTAGACTCTTTAGGTCTCTTTTTTGTGCTCTCAATGTGAAATTGACTACTCAATTACTATTCAAGCAACAGTAATTAGTACACCTGTAGATGTCTCACATTTTAGCCTTCTTCCCAACTGATGGCAGTTAAATGTCCTGGGGCATTCCATCTGATATTGACAGATGCCTTTTGTTTAGCTAAAATTGATAGCATTAATAAACAAACCAAGGTAATTCGTTTCCTCAAGTATATTGGGTTTGAATTGAATTTACGTTACTGGAATACTGTTCTACTATACAACCTAATGGTTGTTATGGAAGTAGCTTCTCTGAGACAAAAGTTATAATTGTAACTTGTGACGTTATAAATGTAGAGTACACTTTAGCCAGAGAGGGCCCAGAGACAGCGAGAGAAAAGACATGGCGTTACATAAGGCAGAGGGGCCTCTGGGAAATAGTTCTGTGCACTCAATAGCAATGCGTCAACTTTGCTGTCGTTAATCTTTTCCAATATTGTCCAAACAGACAGACGCTTAATCTCAACGGGAGAGATCTGCTGATTCACAGGGATCTGTGATTGTAGTGTGTGTGTATGTGTGTGTGTGTGTGTGTGTGTGTGTGTGTGTGTGTGTGTGTGTGTTGGGATGTGGATAACTGGAGAGAGAGAGTCTAGCAATTTAAAAGCTTTACTGTTTCAAATGTTGGGACCTCTTCCACACACACATTTATGCCAGAAGTCTGTCCTCTCTGTGGAGCTGTAAGGCATTTTAATTTGGCACACACATTTCTGCCGCATGTCTGTGTGAAGCGGAGAAATGTAGTGGGACGGTCGCTGTGTCTTCATCTGGCTGAGACAGAATATATATACAGTATAAGACGTGAGAATGTCTGCCTCTCTCCCGCACGGAGGAGAGGATTCCCCTCTGTTAAGTTTTTATCCAATCCGGTATAAGCGCTTTCTGTGTTGGTTAATGGCCGTAACAGAACAATGATCGTAATCTTAATCTTTTTCTCTCTCTCTCTGTCTGCCTGTCTTGCTCTCTAAATCTCTCCATTTCTCATTGTCTGTTTGCCTCTTTTTTTCTTTCTTTCTCTCTCAGAATCTCTCTATCCCTTTTTTTTTAATTTTATTTCTCTCTCTCAGTATCTATCTATCTATCTATCTATCTATACGTTCTACCCTCTGTCAAAAACACAGTCTTATACACTCCCTAAATCTCTATTGCTCTATTGGGGGGGGGGGCATGAACATGATGACATGAACATCTGCTTAGCGTGGAGGTCACCACACAGCTGTGCCTGTGTGTCCACAGACTGTCACCTTGTCTATGGGTGTTGTGTGTCAGTGTCTGTGTGTGTGTGTGTGTGTGCATGTGTGTGTATGTGTGTGTGTGTGTGTGCATGTGTGTGTATGTGTGTGTTTGTGTGTGTTTGACTGTGGGGGAGGAGTAGTAGTCACTTCTCACAGACAAGGCTTTAATCTTCCCGAAGCCACATTTCCACTCTGTGCTGTAATCCTCCCAACAAGTTGAAAATGAGAGAGCCAAATGAACAATAAAGTGATGTGTGTGTGCACACACAGAAACGTACACTTACACGCACACATGCAAGCACACACACACAGAAACGTACACCCACACATGCAAGCACACACACACAGAAACGTACACTTACGCGCACACACGCAAGCACACACACACAGAAACGTACACTTACACGCACACACACACAGAAACGTACACTTACACGCACACAGAAACGCACACTTACATGCACACACGCAAGCACACAAACACAGAAATGTACACGCACACACAAACACACACACACAAGCACACGCACACACACACACAGAAACGTACACGTAAACGCACACGCACACAGAAACGTGCACCTACACGCACACACGCAAGCACACACACACAGAAACACACATGCACACACAGAAAAGTACACTTACACGCACACACACACACAGAAACGTACACTTACACGCACACACGCAAGCACACACACACAGAAACGTACACGCAAACTCACACACACAAGCACATGCACGCACGCACACACACACACACCCTAAGTTGTAAACAACCCCCATTCAGCCACCCATCAAAGCCGCTGTCCATTGCATTATGCAGACGCAGCTAGTGCATACACAGATAGCCATATGCTATAACTCTCCTCAGAGTGTATTGCCCCCCCCCACACACACACAATTTTATTCACTAGCCAGAGGATGAAGCATCCTGTGCAGCAGGATGTTTAGAGGTCAAAGGGAAGTGACAGAGGCCAGGCAGCAGATTGGGTATGGTGTGAGAGGCAGGCACAGCCTGTTGCATCATGCCGCTGTATTCTTACACAATGTTGCGCAGCATCTTCATGGTAATCCTGAGGTGTCAGAGATCAGCCATCCATGTGACTGGGCTGTATGTGTGACCACCAGCTTTGCCCCTCTGGGCAGTATATGACCGGCCATTGCACCGATCAGTAGAACCTAACTAAGATTAGAACTGGAACTAAGGCTAAGGAGATTTGATTACTGTTTCAGTAAAGCCTGAATAGATAAATTCTTCAGAGTATTGTATAAGTCGATTGGTATGTAGCAGACACTTTTATCCAAAGCAACACAGATTCACCACAGCGGGTTCAAGAATTGAACCGGGGTCGACTGATGACTTACGGTCATCACAACACTTTCTAACAACCCAAGAATCCTAACACTTCTAACACCAGCACACTTAACATGGATTTATAATGCACTCCCTTTCTTCTACCTTCTGTGTTTAATTGACAGTGCACGCTTCCGTCATTGTCAAGATGGTTGTGTAGTGCTTAGCCCTGGCCCGTCTCCCGACCCATCACATGCCCCTTGACAACTCCCTTCCCCTGGACAAATCTAACTAATCTCGATTAGTGGGTTAGCGAGGTATGTTGCGCTCAAAGCCAGGGTATGCTGTGACACGAAAGTGGATCTGTTTTAGTGTCGCTATATCACCATGGTATCTTATCCTGTCAACCAAACCTGGTCGGGAGGAGGTTATGTGCTAAGTTATAGCTCAAATTGTGTAATCTACCGCCCACTGACCAATCAATTGTCTTAAAAACGAAGTTCTCTCACGTGTAGGATTCTGTCATATATCTTACAGGTGGAGCTCCGCCTCTACTAACATTTTGGATCTTGAATGCGCTTTAATAGTGCTGTGCGTGCAAATATCCCACTATGGACGTGCATACCATACAACAACTGATGACAACTGATTTATTTGATGTTATAGGTCAGACACAAAAAATGACTGCAGTGTAGATTAAGCTATCGCTCATGAATGCGGAAGTAATTGTTTTTAAATAGAGGCGGTCTTGTGCGTCTCCACGTTTCACGATTGGCCAACGTCATCCCAACACCTAGAACGCGCACAGATCTGAGCTGAAAGCCTAGTTTGACAAATATATCACATAACTGCTATTGTTGTATCACTTAACGTATACCCCTGAGTCAAGGCTTTGTCAAGCCTCGATATATCTACATAGCCTAGATATGTCTAACATGCTTCGTAGTATACCCCCCAGGGGGTACGTGAGATTTTAACCCTTAGAACCAGATTGACGCAAAGTGCGTCAAAAAATACCCTTTCTTCTTTGTTACATTGCTCCGCAACTGTTCATCGCAGCGAGACACTTGTCTGTACGTTAAAGTATGAAAATAAAAAAAATCATGAAATTAAATCAAATTGCATCATATTTACAGTCTATACTCTGCGTTCACCTGCGCACCCATTACTCTTGTTTGAATTACTTGAACCCGTGAACGCATAGATATGGCAAGCAAATCAGATGAAAGAGGAGACACAGAGCTATCATTTGATACCAAGTACATCCTTCTGGGTTATAAAACAGACGAAGTGACAGCAAAATAATAACTTCATATAGCTCGACTTAACTCACGTTTTTGTTTGTTTTTGTGGCAAAGCATGTTTATAATCCAACACTATTGTGTGTTTCTCTATGGCAAAGAATGTTCATAATCTGGTTTTGAGATCCTAGCAAATTCCTGCATGGCATCTAATTCAAGGCTCACATTGCACCCCAATTTGTTCGACAAAGAAACACCATTTTTGCCTTTACTTTGTTCATGGCAAGTCATAGGTGCAGACACCATAGGCACACACAGGCTAACACGTAAACTCGGGTCAAGTCAGTTCAGATCAGTTCTGTCACAGATATGGAGTGCAGAAAGGTCATTCTTAATCACTAAATAAAAAAATGGTATTTATTTCTGTAAGGCGCACACCACATACTGTATGTCTGTAAATTGCTCAGCCCCAGAGAATCCCTCCACCAAGGCAATAATATTGCCAGATTCAGGACAGTCTGCCCTACACACACATGAAATGCATGTAGAGCTATGAGCTTGCTCTGATGAGATACATGTCAAAATATAAGAATTTTTATAATACGCTTTTTATATTTTAATTCTTTAAAAATCTAAATAAAATCAATGCTAGTACTAATACATGAAAAAATTAAAATATACATATATTTAAAAAGTAGAATCAATGCAAACATACTTTAAAAACAATTATTTAATAAATATTTCAGGAATATATAAGTTCATAAAATTAATTTTATATTTTCAGTATTCAATTTCATTATCCTAAAAACCCAGAGTCCCCTCCATACCAGGATGGTTCGACCCAACCTGTCACATGCCACCCGCCTTCACCTGTCAATCACTGTCAAAACTCAAACGATGGAGTCGTGGTTGAAGCGTAGCGGTAATTCTTGTGCGCTGGTTAGGGGGTACTTGGCTGAAAAAATATTTCACAGGGGGTACATCACTGAAAAAAGGTTGAGAACCACTGATATAGTCAATTAGCTGCCATATTATTGGTGGACACAAGAGTATGTTGTCTATGTGGATTGGTAGCTTCCAAGATAGGAGGATCAGCCAATCCACATTTTACACCCTATTATATGGACATCTGTAAGGTGGCACCTAACTGACTTGTTTGTGAAAATGTGGCCGGCTGTGAGCACGTCAGACGCCATTTTTAAAAATGGTAGCAGGCAATTAAGGATAGTTTTGTCTGAAGTAGCTGGCCTAACATGGGACGAGAGAGAGATTAACATATTGACAGTTTCCACAAGGAAATACCTCTGGGATTTCTGAGAAACTTTGAATGCTTGTGATGAATGAGAGAAAGAGAGGGAGCGAGAAAGATCAGTGACAGAGAGGGAGCAAGGTTAGGATGGAGAGAAAGAGGAGGATCGGTTAGGGAGAGTGGGGGTTAGGATGGAGGGAGAGAGAGAAGAGGGAGTGATCCACAGATGTGCTCAGAACATAGCTCTTGTGTCCAGCTGTTTTCCAGACCATTACTAAATTATCTCTCTATCAGATTGACATGAATGTTATGCCCCTGCCCTCTCCCGCAGGCTGTATCCAGTCATCTCGCTCTCTCTCTGGAATGACCTCATGCACACACACACTCACTAATACCAATCCTCTGCTGATGGTTCATACCAAAGTACCTCTGTCTGTTTGACTTTCTCTGTTTTACTCTCTCTCTCTCTCTTTACTCTCTCTCTCTCTCTCTCTCAGGTCTCACTTTCTCGCTCTGCCTTATGAAGCTCTGACCCCATTGCTGACGATGTAACTTGATAAACTTTAGCCCATAGGAATGACAATGTCCATACTGCACTACCAAAATGATAACAAGAATAATATGATTGGGGATCGCTTTCAGAGCCATTTTGTGAATGACACAAACATTGACCATGTGAAACCATTGAATTGTCAAGGCATTTAAGAAGACATGAAAACATGAAGAATATTTCGGAGGGGCGTTTTCTTCCCAGCAGGCAGCCTGATGTCAAATACAAGTCAAGACTTTGACCACCATGTTGAATATCTATAATTTAATTACTACTTTATCAACACAAGCTTTGACTTCCTTGTGCTTGTGAAGAGGTCCAACAAATTTGCAAATGAAGTTGACATTGAATTTTTGAAGTATCTTTTTTTTGCCATTTTGCATTTATTCAGATAAGACATTGAGGTGTGTCAGGAAGTGAGTGGGAGAGAGATGGAGTGAGATAGGGCAGTGACCGCACGTTCGATTCACACCTGGGTATCACTGACCAGTGTGGCGCCTCATGATTCACACCTGGGTATCACTGACCAGTGTGGCGCCTCATGATTCAAACCTGGGTATCACTGACCAGTGATCATGATTATAGTTGATCTGATAGTTGTCATGGCCAGTGTGGCCAGACCTCTTTGTTTTACTCCATCTCTCCCTCTCTCTCACTCAACTCTTTACTTCCTCTCTCTGTTTCTCTATCTCTTCTCCATTCCTCTGCTCTGTTTTACTTTCTCTCTGCTCCTGCTACATGTACTCAAAATTTCCCTCCATCTATCTCCCCCTGTCTGTTTCGCTATTTTTCATCTCTTTTCCTAAGTCTCTCTTTCTCTCTCCTTCAGTGTCTCTCCCTCTGCCTGTCTGTAATGGCCCCAGTACGAGAGCATGTCAGCCGCAGCATCGTGTCGATCTGTCTCTCTGTAATCCTGTTAGCTCTCCCCCTGCGTATCTCCTGGACGTCCCACAGACCGGCCAGTTTACGCCTGGACAGGCTGGGGACTTGCTGGGGACTGGGCTACAGGGGTCATTTGGACTGGTCTCTTAACCCTTAACACACACACACACACACACACAAACACTTATAAACACACTACAGGAGCTAAGTTTAGGAGGATCTTTACAAACCCTCTCCATAGTAACCTGTGAGGGTGAGCTTCATGGTTTATGGTTTAATCAGGGGAGAAAATTAAGGGTGATCGTATTTTAATTCCTGGTTGTTTTATGCACTTGTGCAATATAACTATACTCTTCCAAAGGACAAAGAGCAGTGAGTTATATCAGCTCTTCCACAAGAGAAAGAAGCTGTGGGTTTACATGAAGGCTTTAATGGTTTAGGAGTGCTGCATGGCTTGGAGCTCAGAGTGTGAAGTTGTTTCATGGTTTAGGAGTGCTGCATGGCTTCTGGAGCTCATAGTGTGAAGTTGTTTTTCTGTGTAACTGAATTTTTGACGTGGTGAGTATAGACACCAATATTTTGTGATATCCGCATGACCATGATGTCCTACTGTTTGGGTCCTTAATCCCCATGATCTGTTTAACATGTCCCACAATGTACCGATATTCTGCAATATTCTGACAGGACATTGAAGTCCAGGCACACAGGGGGTCATATAAGACATCATAATTATACTGTAAGGCATATGAATAATTGTCCACTTTCTTATCCTAACATTCAACACTCAGTTTCCATCTGGGCCCTAGGCAAGCCCAAGCCCAGCCACAGACATACAGACACATAGCCAGGGCGAGTACTGAGGACACTGAGCACTCTACACTCTATACACAGGATGTGTGTTTGTGAGTGGGGTCAATCTGTTGAGGTTACTCTCTCATGAAAACATGCTTCCTGCGCAGGGCCTGGACAACTCCACTGTCAACCTGAGATGTCTCAGCAGGGAGTGATAGGCTCTGGGCCCACACACATACACACCGCACACACACATTAAATAACTCACACAAACACAGACACAGACACAGACACACAAAGACAGAGGGATACATAATGAATGTGCTTCCCACCATCATAGCGTGACAGTGCCGTTGCCAAGACATTGCCGTTGCCAAAACATTTATTTCCATGCAGCCAATAAACGGTTTCGAATCAGTTTATTGGGAATAAACCAAATATGCATGTGTCTTGTAAACACCTTATTCTGATTGAAATAAACCAAAAAACGCCATATTCGGTTTACTAAACCGTTTGCACACCCTAGCATATGTCTGTTTTAAACGGAATATTGGGCCATGAAAATACCTTAAACGGAATATGCTCCCAGAAGGAAGAGTGTTGTAGAGTGTTGTATCGTAATAGCGACGTTTTTAAAAAGATTTGTAAAAAACGTAATGAGGCTGGCTATTGACGCACGCCTGAACAAGTGAAATACAGGTGGAAGATGTGGAAGGTGTTTTTTTTACGTCATGAAGTTCGGAGCCTATTTGTAGGCTGCATCGCTGACTTATTTGTAATAATTTCGATTGCTATGTAAACAGGAATATGCTCAAAATGTGACATTCAACTTGCTTGTAAGCAGGTTAAACGGAATATTGACATAAACAGAATTTGGACAATAAACTGATTCAATAGGTTTATTCCCAGCATGAAAACGTGCTGATTGATTCAAATACTTCTAGAATATTTGATATCCCCGGTGAAATGCTTTTGGAGGCTTTTCTGTTGGTGATGTTTTGTTGCCCATATTTTTGATGTTAAATAGACTTGGTTGTTGATTGGCCGCTGTGGGAAATTCCCTACCTATAGCACTAGGAATTTAACACCTCTCCTGTGTCTGTCTGAAAATAGAGGTTAGCAAGAAAACAACTGTAGGCTACTCAAGATGCTAGTCAAGATACTGTAAATCAGTAGCAGTTGTATTACTCATTTGGAACCTTGGCCCATGCGCGATAAACTATGCATGTTTTGTGCTTTCTCCCTTCCCCTGTAGAAAGTGCCCAGATGGCTTTGACTGTTTGAAGACAGGGAGGAACCCGAACTATGGCTACACCAGTTTTGACTCATTTGGCTGGGCCTTCCTGTCCCTCTTCCGTCTCATGACCCAGGACTACTGGGAGAACCTCTACCATCAGGTATGCCCACACTTGTACACCGGTACGCCCACATATGTACACAGTAAAGTCACAGGTGTGTGATTTTATTACCAACCTGGCATTGATGTACAACTGGCCAAGTTAAAATATTACAAGTAATTACAAGATCTTACCAAAGGACTGCAGTCGAAAATTAGCCGGCTGGTTAACACATTTACACAAATGTTGATTAACGTGTGTTGTCCTTATATATAAATAAATGTAAAGAAGTGTTTAAGTTGCATAACATCCATGGACCAGTTGACTATGCTTTAAACCTAGTCTTAGAATAACAGATGGGCTGGGCTTAATTCAGTGTACGAAAAACTGGCTACAGAAGAGTCCATTTTTGTTTGGGAAGGAACCAAATTACCTTGTCTGTCCCCTTTGTGTGGTGTGCGTGTGTGTGTGTGTTGAAGACTTTGCGCTCGGCAGGGAAGACCTACATGGTGTTCTTTGTGTTGGTCATCTTCCTGGGCTCCTTCTACCTGATCAACCTGATCCTGGCTGTGGTGGCCATGGCCTACGAGGAGCAGAACCAGGCCACCATTGCCGAGGCCTGGCAGAAAGAACGAGAGTTCCAACTGGCCATGGAACACCTGCGCCGAGAACAGAGGGTGAGTGAGGGAGGGAGAAGGAGAGAGAGCAAGAGAGATAGGGGAGGGAGAGATAGAGGAAGAGAGAGAGGGGAGGGAGAGATAGAGGAAGGGGAGGGAGACAAAGAGGGAGAGAGTAAGAAGAGAGAGACCATGTGCAAAAAGCAGAGGAAGGCGAGAGAGGAGAGGAAAAGAGAGATATAATGTATATAGATGAAGATAAAGCTAGAAAAAGGGTAGAAAGGCTGACAAAGAGAGTAGAAGATGAGAGAGAGATGTAGAGGATGAGAGCAAGGAGAGTGAGACTAGACTCAAATGGCATGACAGTAATGAATGCTGCTCAGGTTTTTGGTTTAGGGTTAGAATTAGCTTGCGATGAATGTTGGTTGAATCAGTATTAAGTAGTAATTGTATTGATAATCACAGTATCTGGTAAAAGCAATGAATGTTTGCTGTGTGTTGACATTGTCTAACGGATAGAGTACTTTCCAACGTTCTGAAAATCCCGTATCACGTATCCCTTACTGTTTCCCATCAGGCCGCTGCTCGTGCGGCGCGTGCGGCCCAGGAGCCAGAGATGGTGAAGTCGGCCGAGGTGTCGCCGTTCTCGCTCAAGGAGGTGCGGGACCGGCGGATCTGGTCTCGCTCCCACAGAACCCTCTCAGAGGAGATGGAGGAAGAGGGAGAGCTCCGTTGCTCCAAGTTCGACACCTTTGACGAGCCCATGGTAACTAACAGGTCTAGAGACATTTCTAAAGAGATGCTTCCAAAAAGCCCATGGTAACTAACAGGTCTAGAGACATTTCTAAAGAGATGCTTCCAAAGAGCCCATGGTAACTAACAGGTCTAGAGACATTTCTAAAGAGATGCTTCCAAAGAGCCCATGGTAACTAACAGGTCTAGAGACATTTCTAAAGAGATGCTTCCAAAGAGCCCATGGTAACTAACAGGTCTAGAGACATTTCTAAAGAGATGCTTCCAAAGAGCCCATGGTAACTAACAGGTCTAGAGAGACGTTTGTAAAGAGATGCTTGCAAAGAGCCGTTTGTAAAGAGATGTATGCAGATATACTGATATCTTAAAAAAGGCTACAGCTGAAAAACTCATTTACATTTATTCTTTTAGCTGAAAATTCTATCCAAAGCGACTTGCATGTCAATTATATATGGGCCATTCTCCCCAGAGCAACTCAGTATTAAGTGCCTTGCTCAAGGGCACAACACGGTGGAAGCTGGGATTTGAACCCATCACTTTTTAAGCTACTGCTTTCTAGCCCAGCTCTGTAACCACTATGCTACTACTGCATGCCAGCCCAACTCCTTAGCTACTACTATCACCGCCCCAAAACTCGGAGAGTAAAGGCCCTATCATGTATTGGCTCACAAGTGATTACAAGCTGATCTACCTGGCTGCAGAATTGTGCAAATTAGAATCAGTTCATTTAGAGAGTATTTAGAAAATGCTTTAGGTAGTTTAGGTAGTTTAAGTAGTTTTCCACCTCTGCTCCAGACAAGCAGAAAATGCTTTTGCAGTGAAAGCTTGAGAAGATAAAGCAGTGATATTTGAGATGCTGATAGCACATTCCTCCTGTCCACCTTGCTTCTGTGCTACCTGTGTGCTATCATCTATTAAAGGATCAAGGGTCAAGTTCAAGCAGGGTGTTCAAGTAGAGCATTATGGCACTATTCCACTAGATAAAATACATGCTTCAGAAATAAAAGTCCTACCACCAGATCAACCATTTCTTCTCTTCCCCCTCCTCCCATTTTCATGTCTTCCCCATCTCTCCCCCTGTCCCCTCTCTCTTGCCATTCACCCCCCCCACCCCCCCACTCTTCACCCCCCCCACACTCTTCACCCCCCCCCACTCTTCACCTCGACCCCCCCACACTCTTCACCCCCCCCACTCTTCACCCCCCCCCCCACTCTTCACCTCGACCCCCCCACACTCTTCACCCCCCCCCCCACTCTTCACCTCGACCCCCCCCCCACTCTTCACCCCCCCACACTCTTCACCCCCCCCCCCCCCCACTCTTCCCCCCCCCCCCCCCACTCTTCACCTCGACCCCCCCAGCCGGCCCACCCCCTGCTGGAGGCGCTCTCCTCTCACCCCCTGAGCACGCGGCGAGGCAGCCAGGCCAGCATCTTCAGCTTCCGCCCACGCATTAACTCCGAGGCCGACCTTGCCGACGACGAGCACAGCGTCCAAGGCGGCTTCGGTGGCGACGGCGGCCGCAGTCGGGCGTCCTCGGTCGCGCTGTCGTCAGTGTGGGCCAAGCGGCGGGCGGGCAGTGTGCGGAGCCGGTGTTCGCAGGCCCTGCTGGCCACGCCGAGCCTCAACGTGAACGGGCTGCTCAGCCTAAACCTGTCGCTGGACCAGAACGGTGTGGCCTGTCTGCTGCCACACACACACACACACACACACACGCCCACCCCAACCTCACCGCCCGCCTGCAGCATGGAGAAGGTCAAGGAGGACGCAGAGGTGTGTGTGTGTGTGTGTGTTTGTGGTGTATGTATGAACACACTCTTTTCAAGTCTTTCTATGTGTGTGTGTGTGTGTCCTATGTGGTGAACTGTGTGTATGAGTGTGTGTTTGCATATTTGTATATGCATTGAGTTTGTGTTCTATGAGGATATTTAATTCACCTCGTGTGTGTGTGTGTTGTGCACTCACCTGTCTGTTTGTGTGTGTGTTCTGGGAGGACACTATGTATGTGTTGATTCTTTCTTGATTTGTTTGTTTGTTTGTTTGTGTCAGGACCAGCCGTATCAGGAGAGTCCCACGACCCCAGCAACACACTCTCCTGATGGACATGAGGAGGCTCCACCTCTTCGCAGGAAGAGAGGCATGAGCTCCGTCAGCTTCTTCAGTGACGCCATAGATGGTGAGAACACACACACACACACAAAACCACTCACCCACAACTACTGTACATAACGCACATGCATACATTTAAACAATAAAAAACAATCTTACACAATCTTAAACAACCTTAATCTTTACACTTACATCTTCACATCTGGATTATCACTAATCATTATTCTCATCCTTCCTTCCTCTCTTTCTCCCTCCCTCTCTCTCTCTCTCTCTCCTCTTCTCCCTCCTCTGGGCTGCAGAGCTGGCGGAGGCTCAACAGAAGTGCCCCCCCTGCTGGTACGAGTTTGCGCAGAAGTACCTGGTGTGGACGTGCACTCCGGACTGGCTGCGGCTGAAGGAGTATGTGAAGGTGATGGTGATGGACCCCTTCCTGGACCTGGGCATCACCATCTGCATCGTGCTCAACACACTCTTCATGGCGCTGGAGCATTACCCGATGACCGACGAGTTCAACAAGATGCTGACCGTAGGCAACCTGGTGAGAAACTCACACGCACGCACGCACACACGCACGCACGCACGCACGCAAACATGCAGTACTTACACATACAGTCCATGCACACACATGGGCATGCACAAACACACACACATGCACACACACACAAATACACACACACACACCTCACACAAACATTCATTCAGCACTGAAGTATTACTCTATGATGATTTTGTGAAAATTGGAATTGGTGATAATATACATGCAGTAGATATGCTTACACACCTCCTTCTCTTCACTCCTCTGCTGTCCTCTCCTCTCCTGACATCTCCTCTTCTCTCCTCTTCTCCCTTTCTTCTATTCTCTCCTTTGCTGCTCTCCCTATGGCCCCTTCTCACTCCTCCCCCTACTACTCCTCCCTGTCTTCTCTCTTCTCCCCTTTCTTCAGGTCTTCACGGGGATCTTCACTTTTGAGATGGTCTTCAAGCTGATCGCCATGGACCCCTACTTCTATTTCCAGCACGGCTGGAACATGTTTGACGGGATCATCGTGTGCTTGAGCCTCGTAGAGATGGGCCTGTCTAACGTGGAGGGCCTCTCAGTGCTGCGTTCATTCCGACTGGTGGGCACCCCCTTTTCTGTCGCCTCTGGTTTAAACAGACATTAGTACTGGGAGTCACATTTTTTAAGACTTGCTTGATCAACATGTATAAAAGACTCGACTTGACTTTGACTTGCTATTCATGACTTAGACTTGAGACAAATGACTTGAAATGACTTGACTTTTTGTTTTTTTTCATAGATATTAAGGAGTTAACTTTACGATTTTAGAAAATCTGCTTATGGCGGCCTACATTGTACGATTTTGGTCTGTTTTCAGTCGGCGACTACATTTCCAAAGTCGTTCAGAAATCATGGGAGTTGTACTGGAATCGCGGCACGCTCCCGTCAACTAGATCGTTAAGTGTAAGGTGCCAATCTTAGCGGTTTTAAGTCAGTCGGAGTCAGTCCTTTTCTAGTTTTGCCGTTACGACAATATCAAACATGTTTGATATTATCGCAAGTCTTTCTAGTCGTGGCTCATGCAAATAGTGACGTGAACTATAAAAACCAATAGTGACCTCTCTCCAACACCAAACAGGAAGGGGCAAAGTAGGCGACAGCTGTAGCCTATATGATTATTTGTTATTCTTATAATATTTGTCATTTCTTATACATATTTAGTTGGCTCTTCCACATGACAGAACAACTCTAAATCGGTTAGGGATGTCACGCATGAAACAATGCTGCAGAAACACGAAAATACGACTTTGAGTTTAGTAGGCTATCATTTCAGTTCCTGTTTATCTATTGCACGATGGGTACTAATTTAAAGGAATCTAGTTGCAGTCTTGTAAATAGTGACCCTGCAAGATCCCTAGTCATTGCAAAATCATAGTCTGTGACTACTAGTCTCTACTATTTGTCTTTAGATGTGAAAAGGGTCTGAGACTGTAGTCTTTCAAAAATCTTTTCCAAATCTTTGCAAATCTTTCCAAAGTCTGTCAGTGTAAGGAGGGCTTTAGGTGCTGTTGCATGTGTCACGCGAGCGAACCTGTCATTGTAGCCTACCAAGTGACGCGACGCGACAGACCAACAGCAAGTGCCAGATCAAATGAGACAGACTGAGGTAGGCTAACTTGCAAATATGGAAGGCTCTACGTTTATACCAAAACATAATAATGTTTGGCTTCACGGATGATGCATCTGACAAGTCAAAAGAGAAATGAACAGCAGTCTGCAAGTGTGCAAAATAGCGACATAACCACCACCACGTTGATTTTCATCCGAAGTTAGTCGTGTTAGAAACCTAACGTCAAATTTGAGGCATAGAGTTGGCTTTGAATCTATTATGCTTTTTAGTTAACGCCCTATTAGGTTAAAATATGTGAAATGGCAAAGTGAAACATTTTCTTGTCTAAGTTTAATCTTGATATATAGCGAAAATGTTGCCAATGTAACCTAAAGTAGCCTAAGCGCCTCAAAAAATGACTTGGACTTGCTTGAGACTTGAAGGTTAAGACTTGAGACTTGCTTGTGACTTGCACATGTGTGACTTACTCCCACCTCTGCTCAGTAGTATCTTAAAGAAGCATTTTAAGGGCATGTTTAACATGTCACACTTTATGTACCCACCTCAGTGTATAGGCTATTCTGTGGAATACAGCCAGGTGGAAATCACAGTCCTATATGTTTAGCTAAACAACAAATATTTTCACTGTTTCCTGCTTACTAGGATATAAAAAATCGCAATGCAAGACATAAGTATGTTAAAGCAACACTTAGCAGTATAGGCCCGAAATGTGTTCTTTAGCAGAAAGGCTCCAGTCCTCTCCCTCTGTGATATATCTGTTTACTGTGTCTCTGTGATTGTACATAATGTTCCATGAACTCTGCAGATGAACACCTGCCCTCTTTCATGCAAATAAGACACAAATACACATGCACGCACGCACACACACACACACACACAGAATTGCATTATCCTACCTCTGCCTAAGCCGCCACGCATTAGTGTAATTGACCAGTGAGCAGTGCCTGATGCTTGGGAGTAAGCAGGTTACACACATTCCTCTGGTGCCACCTCACTCAGGCAGGGAGGACACACAGCAGGCAAGAGTCGCACACTCTCAAGTGCTAACTGGCCTGGCCTCAGTGGGTCATGAGCAGGGGCCTCAGGATTGGGAGGGTTATCAGAGATCATCTTAAAAGGGAGATTCCAATGACATACCCTGAACAAATTCCTGTTATGTGAAATTACTCAGGTCGCTTTCAGTTAGACTACCATTGTTATAATCTTTAACATCTTTCAGTTTAGTAAATTGTGACACCACCTACTAAGCCCTAAAACAAAAAATATAATTTTGAGACAAATCACAGTTCCTTACCATGTAATTGAATGAGAATATTTTATGCAAAGATAAGGTTAGTAAATGTTCTGTGTCGTAGAAGCAGGGGCGTAGATTTGCGTGGGGACCGAAGGACGTGTCCACGCCAATGTCAAATTATGACTGAAATGTCCCCACCAATATTTAGGTTGAAATGGGGAAAAAAGCGCTCACATGCGCTACACAAAGAGTTAAATCATTTCTCACTTCAGTGCTGCCGATCATCTCGTACAGATCTTGTAATGTGCAGTAGCCTATAAGGGTAAATCGCGCTGATTTGAAG
Organism: Alosa pseudoharengus; assembly: GCF_046254945.1. NCBI lineage: Eukaryota > Metazoa > Chordata > Actinopteri > Clupeiformes > Clupeidae > Alosa > Alosa pseudoharengus. Next base: position 36,137,927 of record NW_027468663.1, read on the forward strand.
TTACCTATAATAACTACCAGTGAGCCGCAGCATGCAGCGCTTCAGTTTTACTTCACTACAAGCATGAAGTGCGTCCAAATTCACCCATTCTTCTCTGTTGAACTCCTCGAGAAGTAGGCTACTCATCACACATGTCTCTTGAAAGAGCCTTTTCTCAGCTTTTAAACGGTGCTAGCTAGCCACTGTTTGCTGTGATAAACAGTTCGTGAGAAAAATAACTTCAAGAGATTTAATAATTATTATCTGCGCCCATCTCCACATCCATTTGTCTCGGTGGAATATCGTAGGCCTACACACTCTTCACGCAACACATGACAAACCATTGACCTCTCCAGAATAAGTCCCGCCTCCGTAACTTCCGTATCCATCCAACTTCCGGGCGTGGATTGTCTATGGGAAATAACATGGCGTTTCGAAATATCATACCGGTAAAACATCTGTAGGTAGCGAAGTTGAAAAAGCTGGTGGGCAGATTGGCCTACACACTTTTGCCATATAGTTTCCACTGGATTTTTTGATTGTCGGTGCCGTTTAAGTAGTATACTATAGACAATACTACTTAAACGGCACCGAAAATCAAAAAATCCAGTGGAAACTAGATGGCAGAAGTGTGTAGGCCAATCTGCCCAGCAGCTTTTTCTACTTTGTCACCTACAGAGTTTGACAGGTACGATCTTTCAAAACGCCATGTTATTTCCCATAGACAATCCACGCACGGAAGTTGGATGGATACGGAAGTTAGGAGGCGGGATATATTCTGGAGAGGTCTATATATCAGAATAAACAGCAGACCTTACCGAACACAAAGGTGTAATGCATTCCCGTGTATAGTTTGCTGTTCCAGAGTAATCCGGTTTTGAAATAAATTATAGCAAAATTCAACATGGTCTTTCGGCTGCATTTCTTAAAACTGAGCTGTGCTTACATCGCCTAGATATCTGTAAATATTAGAATCAGAGAATATACAGGCAGCTCACGGTTAAGAGTTTGTCAATGTAGCCTTAATGATTTCTTTTCACAAAATGCTAAGCATGCATGTATTTAAGTTTCTTAAAATTGAGCTGTGCTTAATGCATGATTTCATAACAGACCAAATAGAAAATAAATGTTAAATATAGCCTACATATCTGTAGCCTACATATTCAAATCAGATTATGTAGACTACACAGTGTAGTTAGATCAAGTTGAACCGTAGGACATTTTAATCATGGATAGTAGTTGGACAGTAGCACATTTTAATCAGTTTATATATCTATAGTGGCTGGTGAAAGAGTTGAGTGTTTTTTTTTGTTTGGTTTTTTGGGGGGGTTAGTGGGTAGTGTCCAGGGGCGCCTTAATACCACCCGAGGCCCCTGGGCTATATGTTTTTTAAGGGCCCCCCCCCCCCCCCCAACCGCAAATATTAATTATGATTAAATGATACCCGGCCCGCTATCTGACCCGACACATAGCTTGCGCTTTTGGTTAATAACATGCAGTGTAGCCTATCATCAGCCTATGTAAAACCTTTACATACACAGGAACAGAAAGCCCTCGAATCACGTCAGCCTACCCATGACATCGCTTATCAAAAAGGCTAGCCTACTGCACGAAAACAAGCGTAGAACTTTTACACTGGCTGTAGGCTAAGTTAAAAGATGGGTAGGCTACACATATGGACGTTTAAAAGCTTTTCAAAAGTGCATGTGTTTGTCGTGTCGGGGGGTTCCCCAGGAGTTTTTTTGGGAGGGACAGAAATACTTTTAGCCTACAGAACAAGCTGGCTCATGTGACGTGAACATGACCTTATGCATTATCACTAGCCTACACTATATGGAGACATATCTCACGTTAACGTTGGAGAAAACATAACATAGCCTAGACTATTATATGTGCGAATGGGTTAGCACAAACTTAGCTGTTGGTGAACGGAGATGCAGGTCACTAATTCATTTCTTTGCGCCACAGCCCATGTTCTGCGTTCACTCCAATGAGACAAGTGAAATACATGTTTTTAAAGCCGTTTCATTTCCAGGCTATTTGCTACGATATTTACCTGCTATATGCCTTCTGTTTTCATGGACAGTTACAGGAATCCACGTCATTCGTTTATCGTTGCTTCAATCCTACCCACGTTATCTCCAGGTTTTGTATGATAAGTTTGTCAGTCAGTTTCAGCCTCTCCTCTAGCTCCTCTACACCCGTTGGGATAGCTCCAGTGTAGGCTAATGACGCCGCGAATACGGACACACCGTTTATTATTATTGATTATCATTATTATTATTATTAGGAGGCCCCTCATTGGTCGAGGCCCCTGGGCTGAAGCCCAGGTAAGCCCCTGCATTAAGGCGCCAGTGGTAGTGTCCCCACCAAAGCTCAGACCAAACCTACGACCTTGCGGTAGAAGAATTGACATGATTGGTTCAGAGTGACACACTTGTTCTAAGCTAAAGCTAGTTACCTATTTGTCAAATGGGCAACCGGCTAAGATTGCTATCTCCCCCTATAACAGTGGTGTGGTTCTCAATGTGTGGAGCGGGCCCCACTAGTGGGGAATAGAGACATGAGGTAAGTTAAGTACAACCAAGCAGGTAATGTGAATGGATGGATGTCCTCTGCAGCGGATAATCCAAAAACCAGGCCTTTGGTGAGAAGATGTGCAAATTCTGAAATCTATTCCTATCTATTGAGCTTTTATACTTTTTAGATGGTATTGGACACCACCTCTTTTCATAGCCTACGTGATGGCCAATCACCACCAGGTGTCTGCCCTTTATGTAAATGGACAATCAGCGTGCAGTCAATTAGTTATATTGGTGGATGAGTTTAACATATTATCCATGAAAATAATGAGCACCATCAATCTGTTAAATTATATACATCCTATATATCCTCTGCCTTCGAGTGGATACTGTGATCTCCGGTACGTTAAAACTTAGATTTTTGCTACCCCAGAGCTAACTTGCAATACAACTTGCCAAAGGTAGTTAGCTTCAATTAACAACCGGATTTCCTTATATGGGCAAAGATGGCCGTTTTGGTTCTCTTTTGTAGGCGAACTTCAGAGGTCTATGTGCATGACATTATCCTTTGGTGACTGCTTGGTGGTACATTAGTCTTTATTATATTTACCACATAAGCACATGTGGAAAGCCATTTTTAAAGATGGTGGCAGCTCACTGAATTGTGGCTGAATTAGTTATTCTAGCATCAGACATTGCAATGAATGGGGCCAGAACATCTCCAGTTCTATATAATATAATACCTCCAGGGTTGCCAACTCTCACGCATCTGGCGTGACACTCACGCTTTCAGCACCAATCTCACGCTCTCACGCACACTCAAGAAATGTCACGCCAAATCCATTCTTTTTTTTGCAATCCGTTCATTTTTTGTTGATGACTAGACTAGACCACAGCATTGTTTCTAAATGACAGGATACGAGTTTAAGGCATACATATGTCTAGACTAACAGCAGGTAGGTCTAATATCCGCCTACAACGTTCTCAGCGCAGTTTTCTCTGATTGTTGATTCGCTGACTAGGCTATTTTAATCCGGTCCGCGACACCTTCCCGGACCACGCTGCTATTTAGACATGAGGCAGACCGACATAAAGTGTGGCTGCCCATTCTTCTCTAGGAACTACTCGCGAAGTACCCTCACAGACATCACATGAAATAACCTTTTCTCATCTTTTATAAGGTGCTATACCCGCTATTTGCTGCGATAAACGGTTCGCGAGAAAATTAACTTAAAAGAAATAATCATATTAGGCTACTATAGCTCTGCGCTCATTTCAATAGGAGGAATATCTTACAAACTTTTCGTTTCACACATGACAAACCGTAAACCAGAATAAACAGCAGACCTTACCGAACACAAAGGTGTAATGCAATCCTATAGCCTACAATAAGCCATTCCAGAGTAATCCGGTTTTGAAATGGTAGCAAATGTCTATATGGTCTCCAATTTTGGGCTTTAAGTGTCTTAAAACTGAGCTGTGCTTAAATACCTACATATGTGTAAATATTAAAATCAGAGGATATACAGCTCATGGGTAAGAGTTTGTCAATGTAGCCATAATGATTTGTTTTCACAAAATGCTAAGCATGCATGTATTTAAGTGTCTTAAAAAAGTGTGCTTATATTGGTCAATGCATAATTTCACAGGCCAAATAGAAAATAAATGTTAAATGTTAAATATAGCCTAGACATAATATTAAAATCAGATGATGTAGGATAGTATAGAGTTAGATAAAGTTGGATGGCTCCAGAACTCACACCAGTGGATTGGGTCTTAAAGGAGCTACACCACTTTTATGACACTATAGCTGTTCTGTTGACCTTTAGATTTGTTGCTACTGGGCATGAAGGGCAGGCCAATTATGAGTTCTGTCCAACATTGATGGTAGGTTTAGGAAAAAAGTCAGCTCATTTTAATCATATTGCAATAATACCAATAACCGTGATCATTTTGGTCATGACTTTTCATCAAATGATCATACTGTATCTCTAGTGGCTGGTAGACTTTGGAATCCACCAGCCACAATGGTATGTAGAAAAAAATATTCCATCCCTTATACATATGTACACTCATACACACATTCATTAGTCTCAATCTGTCCATTTCTTTCCACAAAACTCGCCAGAAGTCATAATTTAAGGGGTTATTTTTCAATTTTTTCTACTGAGATACTACCTTTTTCAGGTGGGCCCTTTTCATGTCTGTGCCCAGGTGCCCAGTGGCTCATAATCCTTCCATGCCACGGGGTTAAAACACTGGTCTTGTTTTCAAGTGCAATCAATAATTTAATTGTACATTTTGAAGAAACTTTTCCATTCTATTAGGTTTTTTAAAAAAAACATAAATCAGGGATTATACTGTATAGCAAAAAAGTCAGGGGACAGACATTTTTAAAATTAGGTTTAGGGAAAAATTTAACGCACACGCACTATGACTTCACAAAATCTCACTCCAGCCAAACATCCAAAGTTGGCAACCCTGATACCTCCATGGTCACGAGGGCACATCAGTTTAACACTTTCCACATGAACAGTCGTCCTCGTCACCAGAGATGTTATAAAAAAGGGAGTTTCTAATCTTTAGGTGAAAAACTGTAATGGCTAACTAGCTTTAGCTAACCAGAAGCTGTATTGTTTGAATGGCATTCTATGGGATATACATCACCTAAGCTTAAGCTAGTTAACCATCAAGTTTTATCAATGGGGAAACTGCTAAGCTTGCTAGCCACCCTTGGAGCAGTCGTCCATGTAACCTTGTTGTGAACCACTGTCTGGTGTGATCAAGTGCAGACTAGCTTACTGGGAGAAATATGACATGATTACCCCATGGTCTCTTCAGCCAATTAACCACAGAATCATACATATACGCCATGCAAAAACACAGAAATGACACCTGTGTAATGCCACTTGCTGACTGACTATGTTGTCAGTGTACCAAGTGTCAGCAGGCCATTCATTTTCACTTGTTTTTTCCTCTGCTGTTTTGTAGCTGAGAGTCTTTAAGCTGGCCAAGTCCTGGCCCACGCTGAACACCCTAATCAAAATCATCGGCAACTCGGTGGGTGCCCTGGGCAACCTGACCCTCGTCCTGGCCATCATCGTCTTCATCTTCGCCGTGGTGGGCATGCAGCTGTTTGGCAAGAACTACCAGGACTGCGTGTGCAAGATCTCCAAGGACTGTTCGCTGCCACGCTGGCACATGAAGGACTTCTTCCACTCGTTCCTGATTGTGTTCCGTGTGCTGTGTGGCGAGTGGATTGAGACCATGTGGGACTGCATGGAGGTGGCAGGACAGCCGCTCTGCATCCTTGTCTTCATGCTCGTCATGGTGATCGGCAACCTGGTGGTGAGTGAGTCACGCTGCTGTAACAGCTTGCTGCCGGAGCTGCTGGAATAGTTTGCACAGAGAGTACTGGCACAAACAAAGAAAGCAGTTTCTTAAAGGCCACTGTGTTTTTGTTGGGATGTGAACAACAGGGACGTTGTTGGGATGCACCTAAGTGAAGCTAAAGTTAGTTAGCCATGATGATTTTGTCAATGGGAAAACTGCTAAGACTTATATCTCCCAATGTTGTGACATTCTTGGCATGGACTGTGTGATCATGTGCATACTGGCCTCGGTAAGGAGGCAGGACACTGAGGATGAGGATTACACTGAGCTGTGGCTACATTATCTATTTTTTGCAACATGGGTAGGCATGGTCCTTTAGGGATGGAGTGGGCATAGGGTGGGCATGGTCCTTTAGGGATGGAGTGGGCATGGTCCTTTAGGGGTAGAGTGGGCATGGTGTGGGCATGGTCCTTTAGGGATGGAGTGGGCATGGTGGTCCTTTAGGGATGGAGTGGGCATGGTCCTTTAGGGGTGGAGTGGGCATGGGGTGGGCATGGTCCTTTAGGGGTGGAGTGGGCATGGTGGTCCTTTAGGGGTTGAGTGGGCATGGTCCTTTAGGGATGGAGTGGGCATGGTGTGGGCATGGTGGTTGTGATGGTCGCCATAGCGGCCACACACCGAACGCACTAACTCTCCCTTTTTCATTAAATCTTAATTATATGCTCACACTTTGATGTCTACATATTTACATTCATATTCACGTACGCTCTACATTTAGCAACACTACGTGGCAACCAAGTAAAAACGCAACACATGATTTCATACAACATACAGACTTTATTGCTTAGTTCAATGGTACGTGATTGTGTGGTTGAGTGCACGCAACTTATCAATTGTGTTCCGTTACTAATTAGTTTAAGTTTGTTATTTAATGCATTTTGTTGATTTACCATGTATCATGTTTGTGGCGTTCCTGTTTTAGTGCGGCCGACTCCGGGAGCTGTGTGCGTCATGGTATTAGGTCCGGGTGGACTTCCTGACTGTCAAGACGGAGCCAAAGATTGTTAAGGCGGAGCAAGATATTTCATCAGAAGCCACTTCCGGGAACCCGGATCGCACGAGGGGGGGGTCAAAATCCCCCTTTATGCAGAGCAGAGGCAGCGACTGCTCCATTGAAGTCTATGGGCATAGCTCAGAATTTTACCACATATGCTAAGGTCTTGGTTCTATAGAGTTGGGAATGTGAATTTCGGGCACGTTTTCATGATCCTCAAACCCTTCTGAACATTTCAGGTACATTTTTAGCATTTTTGAGCATTCCAGTCTGGAGAAAATCAACTTTATATCAGGTGTGCGCCGGTTATTTATGCCGCTGCTGTTGGCCGGTTGCAACGTACGCTCATCAATACCTCATCGACACGCCTCTTTATGCAGACAGGATTCGATCCCCATTTCGCGCCCATAGACATGAACTATGACGAAGTATCTTGCTCCGCCTTAACAATCTTTGACGGAGCGGCAAGTTCCGCTGGTTTAAATTATCTGGTCACATCCATTTCACGTCTTTGCCATGGGGGAAGGAGAAGCCTTTCGTGTTTATTGACTTGGAGCTTTCTGGTTGGATTCTTTTGTGTTTATGCCCAGATGTCTTTGTGTAGTTTCTTTATTGCTAGCATTATGTGTGGTTATCTTTTTGAATGTTTTGGTAATGTCTGAAAGTTAATTGATTTTGTCGTGTTCCCCTTTTAGTTATTCATGGTCTGGCCAGTCTGTATTTAAGTTCCCCTTTGTCTCCTTTTGGTAGTTCTTGCTGTGTGTTCATGTCGGAGGTTTGCATCGGAGGTTAATGTTTGTTCTGTTTAGATATCCTTATTTTGGGCACAGAAATGTATTTAAAAAAGTAATTTATTGATTTTTGGTAATAAAACCATTTTTGCGGAATTTGCAATCCTGGCTCCCTGTGTCGACTGCTCGATCCCTCACAGTGGTCCTTTAGGGATGGAGTGGGCATTGTCCTTTAGGGGTGGAGTGGGCATGGGGTGGGCATGGTGGTCCTTTAGGGGTTGAGTGGGCATGGTCCTTTAGGGATGGAGTGGGCATGGTGTGGGCATGGTGGTCCTTTAGGGATGGAGTGGGCATGGTCCTTTAGGGGTGGAGTGGGCATGGTGGTCCTTTAGGGATGGAGTGGGCATGGGGTGGGCATGGTCCTTTAGGGATGGAGTGGGCATGGTCCTTTAGGGGTGGAGTGGGCATGGTCCTTTAGGGATGGGGTGGGCATGGTGGTCCTTTAAGGGTGGAGTGGGCATGGTCCTTTAGGGGTGGAGTGGGCATGGTGGTCCTTTAGGGATGGAGTGGGCATGGGGTGGGCATGGTCCTTTAGGGATGGAGTGGGCATGGTCCTTTAGGGATGGAGTGGACATGGTGGTCCTTTAGGGGTGGAGTGGACATGGTGGTCCTTTAGGGGTGGAGTGGGCATGGGGTGGGCATGGTCCTTTAGGGGTGGAGTGTCTGGCAGTGGTAAAATAAGTGGTTTGTGGACTATCATCAGTCATTTTTGCATTTCTCATCAGACACAAGGCACTGAGTGTGTGTGTGAGCTCAGTTGCCCTTCTCTCTTCTGAGGGAACACGGACTACTGGGATTGGATGCTGTGTGTGTGTTTGAGTGTAGAAAATCACCATATACTGTACATGTGATGTGATGTTGTTGTTGTTGTTTGGTCACAGCCTGCTTGGGCACTGTTATTTATTACAGTGCATGAAAATGCACTGTACTGTTCTTCCTAGGCTTCTTATTCTTCTTCTTCTAACGCATTTAATGCAGCTTCAACCGTTTAACGTAGAAACTTCATTCAAACTATGTTACGTAGGTCTTACTTAGGACACCCGGGCAATGTATTTTTCAACTTTGTAACTTTTATACTTTTTAAACTATTAATTAAAAACTGTAAAACTGTAAAAAACTGTAAAAAATGTCCCCATAGACTTAACATGGGCTGATGACATCACAATAGAGCCGTTAAGCAATTAGAATCCTATGGCAGGTGTTCGGGCCACCTGCATCAACTGCCAGTCTCAGGCTTTAAGCATACAAACTGGCCCTATTAAGACTACACATCCTGTTCAACTGCCAAAAACTGCCAAACTCTTTTTCAAAATAAAAGTCCTCACTACAATATTTCACTGTTAAACAATTTAAGCCTTTAAACTACTGAACTTTTTAACTGTTCAGCCATAGACCTCTGAAGTTCGCCTACAAAAAAGATCCAAAACGGCCATCTTTGCCCATATAAGGAGATCCGGTTGTTAATTGAAGCTAACTACCTATGGCAAATTGCATTGCAAGTTAGCTCTGGAGTAGCAAACATCTAAGTGTGCCGCCTTCACTTACCGGAGATCACAGTATCCACTCGAAGGCAGAGGACAAAAGTGTGTTCAGGAAAACGTCTGCATTTCAGACTTTTTCATCCCTACGAGACTTTAACAGGTGCGATTATTCAAAATCCCCATGTTATTTTCCCATAGGAAAAATCGCCAGATACCGGATGTCAAAGATGGCAGCTTTTTTGTAGGCGAACTTCAGAGGTCTATTGTAACTGTTACTTGTCATCAACTATGACTCCTACCCACTGTAGCTAGTTAGCTAAGTAACATGGTTAGCATAGTTAGCATGCTAGAATGTTAGCATGCTAGTTAGCATTTTTAACAAAATTACTAAAAAGTTAGCTAAGTAACATGGTTAGCATAGTTAGCATGTTAACATGTTAATTAACATAGTTAGCATAACTGCTAAAAATGATTAGGTAGGTTAGCTAAGTAACATGGTTAACATAGTTAGCATGCTAGCTAGAATAATTAGCATACCTACTAAAAATGATTAGCTAAGTTAGCTAAGTCACATGGTTAGCATAGTTAGCGCTAGTTAGCATAACTGTTAAAAATGATTAGCTAAGTTAGCTAAGTAACATGGTTAGCATAGTTAGCATGCTAACATGCTAGTTAGCATTTTTAGCAAAACTACTAAAAATGATTAGCTAAGTTAGCTAAGTAACATGGTTAGAATAGTTAGCATGCTAGCATGTTAACATGCTAGTTAGCATAGTTAGCATACCTACTAAAATGATTAGCTAGGTTAGCTAAGTCACATGGTTAACATAGTTAGCATGTTAGCATTGCTAGAGCCATTCCAACTGTCAGTTATCGTCAATTATCTACCTAAATAATTTAACCATTTAAATTATCCACCTATTTAACTGTTCAATCATTCCAACTATATTAAACCTTATCTACCAAGCAAATCATTTAACTATATAAACTATCCACCTATTTAACTGTTCAGTCATTCCAACTATATTAAACCTCATCTACCTAGCAACCAATATAGTTTGTTTTTACTCTGTATGATATTTTACATCATATTTTTTGCATTTTTATGCACTGTATTTCCTTCAGGAACTGCTTTTCTAGTTTTGATTTGCGGCTGTATCCTGTCCTACACACACAAGGGTTCAGATATGGCCCACAACATAGATGAGAGTCGGAGAGGCATGTGTATGTGTGTGTGTGTGTGTGTGTGTGTGTGTGTGTGTGTGTCGGTTGCAGTGTGGAGAGCTGGACTGAGGCGCATGGCAAGTTGAGATCGAGATACACTTAGTGAAAACAGGAATCTTTAATACGAAGGCACACTACAGCAAACCACAAAACAACATCACAATAACACTATAACGGGGAACAGGTGTGGAAACAGAAACAGAGGGAAAACGAAGCACAGACCAAATAAGGAGATGGGGCGGAGACAAAGACAGGTGACAGGCAGGTAAACACAAAGCACATGGGGAACAAACAAAGGAGCACATGGCACCGGACCCTTACAGTGTGTGTGTGTGAGTGTGTGTGTGTGTGTGTGTGTGCATGTGGTACGGGGGATGTAGACCCTTGGCTCCATAGCCAGGGATATGTCTGTGTCCAGATGTTGCCTGGCCCTACAGATGGACACTAAAAAGTCTCATTTAAAGAGAAGGGATCAAGATTGGCTTCCCAGAACTGACACGGTTTCATTCACTCACAATACTCTCTCACAGCAACACCTGCGGGGGGGGGGGGCAAATAGTTTCGGTCAGTTTTTGTTTTTTTAATTAATGCATTGATTATTTATGCATTATGCATATGATTATATTTTTGCGACAATACTCTGCCATTGACACTTATGAATAGATTGTTGTGTTATTATCAGTGGCGCAAAAAGTGGGTATGCGATATATGCGGCGCAAAGGGGCGCAGCTCCATGGGGGCGCCAAAGCGATGGTAAAAATAAAAATCATTTCAACATTTTCTCAATGTTCTATAACATTTTAGAGGACTAACAGGCTAGAGTAGGCGCCCTATCTCATAAGATTCCATCATACAATTTTGACATAGAAGAGTGTGGGGGGGCGCCGTGAGCGCTGGGCGAGCAGATAGGCCTACGAGTAGTGAGTTGCCGTCTATGGAAAAAGATGGATACAGCAAAAAAAAGCTGCTGACGACTAAAAATAGAAAAAGAAAGAGGGAAAAGGAGATGGCATGTCAAAGGATGCAACACCAGTTAAATAAGTGGATGGTGAAAGGCAACAGGTAGGATTTAAAGTGATGATGTCTGTACTTGGAGGCTTGCAAATATGAATGTTAAAGGAGAATTCCGGTGTGATATTGACCTAAAGTGTGTTGAAACATGATACCGAGTGTGAACGTATGTCTCATAGCCCATCTCGGCTTGTTCCCTGCACTCCAAAATCTGGCGCTAGTTAGCCGATGCTACCAACAGCTTTTTCAATGGTGGTGCTTCGGCATCGGGCTAGCCATGCAAATAAATCACTGTTTTACACCATTTACGAGGCTCGATGTATCTCCACACTTCATTGGTAGACTTCCGAGGGCCCTGACATTTAAAACGAGACATTGAGAACTTTGAAAAAGCACTGGTAGTTTACTTACAAGACGATTTATACAGACAGTATCTTCACGAAGTTTAGCGTTTGCAGCCATCTTGAATTTAGTCACGATAAGTCGAGCGACGAGTAAGAATGAACAGGTATGATAAGGGATCAGATTCCAAAAATAATTCCGTGGAAATGCATGGATTCCAGTTGCTGCTACTGGAAGACGTTTTGCCGGACCAGATAATGTAAAATAGTGGTATTCTGGAAATAGATATACATGGACACATTTGGAAGAGATAAGAGCAAGGGTCTGTGGTCACCTGGCAGCTCTTAACTTGGTAAGCGATGGTGGCGATCATGTTGGAAGGCCAAGATATGGTGACCCTCTCCTCCCTTGATTGGAAGTTGTCAAGTAGTGTTTTTAAGGGAGCAGACACACACACACACACAGAGAGAGAGAGAGAGAGAGAGACCCAACCGAGAGAGTACCCGGGGCTGAGAGTAATCATAGTACAAAAGTTAGCTCAATTTGGTTGAATTAGCCAGCCCAGAAGTAATACCAAATGAAGAGCCATTTGTGAGATCCGGCTGTTATTGCTAAGCCAAAAGATCTGGTTCTCTACAAAGAGCCGGAGTTCCCATCACTAAAGATTACCCAAAGCTCCTCCTGCTCTCAATCCCTTGTTTACGGACTGAGAGGATGAGACTGAAAGTAGATACTGTTGTTTTACTCACACACACACATACTGTACACAAAGGCTTTAAATGCAACTCAGGTGGCAGGTTTTGGATCAGGATGGAGGTTTTCATTAGTCATACCACCAAACAATGAATATAAGGTACAGGTTTCCCAGTGTCTGGTTGGCCTTTTTTTGTGTCAGTCAACTTGTTGTGAGGCATGTCCTTGGCTAGGATAGGTTCACCTTGAGAGGAGGAGTGGTCTGTCTGGAGGTCCTAGCACTGGTTGGTTCTCTGATGATGAGAAAGGCCAGAGGAGAACTGGCTTAGAAGGGACGTCAGGGGGGCACATCAGCATACAGATTATTGGTTCCAGTATTGTTTTGGTTTGTTTTTTTGTTGGCCTGTAGGAATGCATGTCTTTAGAAGGGGAGGTGCATGTTATTTTGCCGTGCAGTGCTCAAAACCATCCCTGATAAGATGTAATTTTGATGTGTGCTCCTAATGAAGGATTCCCACCCAAGGCCAGGGGTTCCATACTCATAGGCCTACATACCATTCAGAAGTCTGGAGTCCATAAAAACATATATGAAGTGAGTTTCCATCGATGATGATAAAAAGTGAGAAAAAGTGGGATAGCATGCTCAGTGGTCAAATTGTGATGTGGGGGTGCCTATGGGATACTATAGTGTGCAGAGCGGTCGTGCTGTGGTGTGGGGGTGCCTATGGGATACTATAGTGTGCAGAGCGGTCGTGCTGTGGTGTGGGGGTGCCTATGGGATACTATATTGTGCAGAGCGGTCGTGCTGTGGTGTGGGGGTGCCTATGGGATACTATAGTGTGCAGAGCGGTCGTGCTGTGGTGTGGGGGTGCCTATGGGATACTATAGTGTGCAGAGCGGTCATGCTGTGGTGTGGGGGTGCCTATGGGATACTAGAGCTTGCGGAGCGGTCGTGCTATGGTCCTTTGTCCAAAAAAGTTTACTAGCGCAGCCAGCCTGTTTTCAAAACCTGTGAACCTTTTCACAATCACCTCCGTTTTAGTGAGTAAAAAAATAAACGCTGACTCTCTAACAGAGTAATTATTATAGCTGTGCAGCCAGATGATACAATCAAGGGTAACGTCCAGGCCTCCATGAAAAATAGGATGTAGTAGTAGTAGTGTGAGTAGTAGCATTACCATTTTTCTTGTAGGCTATACTCTGAATAGCGGTAGACGTTCTTTTACCATCTATACCATCTAAAAGCCGCTCTGGGCCCAGTTGGACCGGGAAACAGAATAATCTGCATCATGACTTAACAACTGGATAGCATGCTGAGTGCTCATGCCGTGGTGTTTATGGTTGTGATGCTGGCAGTGAGGCAAATGTATTAGGCAGCCATGACAGACTGCAGGTCAGCTTTAAACAGAGCTATTCCGGTCCACGGTGTGTGTGTGTGTGTGTGTGTGTGTGTGTGTGTGTGTGTGTGTGTGTGTGTGTGTGTGTGTGTGTGTGTGTGTGTGTGTGTGTGCGTGTGCCAGGCCGTATAGGGTCAGACACAGACTCTGAAGTAGGGTAATGCTGAAGAACAGCTAATACACAGACCTACAGGCACCCGTCTGTCTGGGCTTTTGATCTTCGCCGTGTTTCACTGTTAAAGAGCACGGATTTACCAGATCAAGTCCTGTCCAACATCAGCCAAACACCTGTCACACACACAGCCTCTCTCTCTCTCTGTTCTACCAGGCAAACACCTGTCACACATCCTATCTTTTATTATCTCTCCTTTTTTCCTCTTTTTCTTTCTTCTCTACGTCTTCCTCTTTCACTTCCTGTCTGTCTCTGTGTGAGACATCAGACGGACAGCTGCCTTACACCCGCTGTCTCTCTTTCTTTTTCCATCTTTCTCAGTTTCCACGTCTCTCTCTCTCTCTCTGCTACCACTACGACTTTCTCTTTCTGTTTTTCTCAGTTTCTGTCTCTCTCTCCCTCCCTCTCTCTCTCTCTCTCTGATACCCTGCCACCCCCCTGTTTGTCACTGGGAATTTATACAGGGTGGATACAATCATGATCCAGATTACAGAGAGTGAATCTAAAAAGCAGTGAAATTAGGGTTTTCCACCCAAAAAAGATTTTCTTCCCATTAAGTATGCTGCTCAGAGTTACTGAAAAGCTGTGCTTTAGTTCATGTGAAGTGTTTTGCATGTAAATCTCACTGAACCATCCAATTTCCTACAACCAGCACAGACATAGACAGATAATATCCTGTAAATGGTTTTACATTCTAACCAAACTTATTGTGGTCTGTCAATTCTAACCTGGTCTGCCTAGTCATTTACTCTGGTATGCTTTGACAAAGTAACTCACTGTAAAGATGAGGGCAAGACAAACATTTTATCCCCACCCTAACCCACCCCGGACATCTGGCAACAGGAACACAGTCGGATCAGAGCATTGGCCCAGAAGCACAAAATATCTGCAGCAAGCTGGCATTTCCTCTTCTGCAGGAAAAGAACTCCAGAAAATAAAACTAAATACAAAATATACTATATAAATTAAATAAAAAAATCCACAGTGTGCTTAAGGGTGATCAAGCATGAGACGCTTGCAGTGACAGGGCCGGGACTGGCCTGTAGTTCTGTGTGCATGGTAAGGTGCTCAAGAGAGTGAGTGTCATGGTGAAGGTGCAAAAAGTAGTCCAACAGTAGTCCTTTAGTTCTGTGTGCATGGTAAAGTGCTCAAGAGAGTGAGTGTCATGGTGAAGGTGCAAAAAGTAGTCCAACAGTAGTCCTGTAGTTCTGTGTGCATGGTAAGGTGCTCAAGAGAGTGAGTGTCGTGGTGAAGGTGCAAAAAGTAGTCCAACAGTAGTCCAACAGTGCAAGAATAAGGTCTAGAGACCAGCATAAATAATATGGACAGATAAGAGAGTAAAAGTATAATGTAGACAAGGTAATATAAAAAACTATGTCAGTGCAAGAATAGGTTGAGGTAATAGGGTTACAGCCATTCAGTATTGTAGTAGAAGCATTGGTCATGTGTGCTAATATAGCATGAAAAACAGTGTAGCAGTAAAACAGTAGTAAAAACATTAGGCTGTGGACAGTAGTAAAACAGTAGTGGGCAGTCAGTACTCAAACATGGAGAGGGTGGAGAGGCAGACAGACTATGCAGAGAAGTCTATCTCTCCTCTTCCCTTTAGTGAAGCATTGAACAGTTCAATGGCCCTGGGGACAAATGACTTCCTCAGCCTTTCAGTTGTGCATGGCAGTGAGCAAAGTCTCCAGCTGATCAAGCTCTTTTGCTCAGGGTCCTTTTATCTGATATTGAAGTGATGCACTCCAGTTCGGCTCCCACGACAGAGCCAGCTTTCCTTACTAGCCTGTCTAGTCGCCCAGCATCCTTCTTCTTTGTGCTTCCTCCCCAGCATACTACAGCATAGAAGAGGACGCTGGCAACAACAGACTGGTAAAACATCCTGAGGAGCTTACTGCAGACATTGAAGGACCGCAGCCTCCTCAGGAAGTACAGCCTGCTCTGCCCTTTCTTGTAGAGTGCTTCGGTATTTGCTGACCAGTCCAGTTTATTGTCCAGTTGTAAGCCCAGATACTTGTAGGTATTTACCACCTCCACATTGACCACATCAATGGAGACTGGTAGCATAGCGGGCTTAGACCTGCGGAAATCCACCACCATCTCCTTGGTCTTCGAGGTGTTGAGTTGGAGGTGGTTGAGTTTGCACCACTGCACAAAGTTCTCCACCAGGCTTCTGTATTCATCCTCCTGCCCATCCCTGACACACCCCACAATTGCAGTATCATCCGAAAACTTCTGCATGTGGCATGACTCAGAAGTCAGATGTGTACAGGGTGAACAGGACTGGAGAGAGCACAGTTCCCTGTGTAGCTCCGGTGCTGCTGATCACAGTGTCGGAGAGACAGTTCTTCAATCTAACAAACTGTGGCCGCTCAGTCAGGTAATCTGTAATCCAGGATACCAGGTGAGCGTCCACACCTATCTGCAAGAGCTTGTCTCCCAGCCTGAGGGGTTGGATGGTGTTAAAAGCACCTGAGAAATCAAAGAACATGATTCTCACAGCACTTTTCCCCTTGTCTAGGTGAGATGTGTAGGAGATAAGTGATGGCATCGTCAACGCCCACTTTCTCATACGCAAACTGTAGCGGGTCGAGTGCATGGCGTACCTGGGGTCTGAGTAAGCACAAGACCAGTTGCTCCAATGTCTTCATCACGTGTGATGTTAGAGCGACAGGCCTGTAGTCATTAAGCTTACTTGGGTGTGGCTTCTTAGGGACGGGGGTAAGACTTGATGATGTCTTCCACAGTGTTGGGACTCGTCCGAGACGGAGACTCAGGTTGAAGATGTGCTTCAGTGGCTCCCCCAGTTCAGCAGCACAGGCCCTGATCAGCCTTGGACACAGTCTGTCAGGCCCGGCTGCCCATGAAGGCTTTTTTGTCTCTCTTCAGTCCATACATACACACACACACACACACACACACACACTCACAAACATAAACGTTAAACACTTAAACGTTACATAAACACTTAAACGTTACATAAGCACAAACCACATACTCAAAAATTAACACTCATTCACTCACAAATAGACACACACACAGGCAGACACACACAGCATCCTCTTTGCAGTCCCGGGCCATGCTATGACCGCTGGAGATTACACTAGCTGCCTGGGGTGCATTATGAGGTAAGAGGTCACATGCTGCCCAATCAGCTGTCCACATTTCTATGGTCATTCATTTCTATGGTCCTTCAATGTCTGCAGTAATTCAAATATGGGGTGTCCAATCAGCTGTCTTTGTTTCGATGCTCACTCACTGGGCGTCCGATCAGCTGTCCTTGTTTCAACCCTCACTTATAGGGTGCCTCTGGAAGCCACCCTCAGAGATGATCGCATTACACACACCAACCTCAGATCACACACTCACACAAGTCTTGGGCCCTGTCCACATTAAGCCGGGTAAATATAAATCCACATAATTACACCCTTCTGTGCCCTACACCCACATTGAAAAGGTATATAACACTGAAAACAATACTTTTCCAAGAGGTTCTCTGAGGTGCAAAAATCTGAATACTCCGGGTTTGCGTTGTCATGTGGGTTTCAGATGTGATGATGTGCGGTTGGCATGATTCTGATCAAATGTAGTGTTCCAGACACTACCAAAACAAACACTTCTATGGCGTTTCAGTGTGGACACAAAACTTTTGAAAAACAACACTGGCACACACCAGTCAGACATACACCAGATCACACAGTCCACAGGAGATAGTACCACAGCACCACTAGTGCTAGGTACATTGTATGTATCAATACATGTCGCACATCACTCTCAGATACACCACTACTGCTAGGCATGTATCAACACATGTCGCACATCACTCTCAGATACACCACTAGTGCTAGGCATGTATCAGCTAATCTCATAGGAGCCTGTGCCATGTCACAGCAACAGCAGTGAACAGAGTCAAGCTGGTTGACTTTGGTTTGTAGAAAGGGTGTGCAGTTCTGTGGAAAAAACGAATACAAAAAGTTACTTAATATACATTCATGCTAACAAACATCTCACACAGACCCACTGTAGTGATGGCAGTGGCAATAACTCTGGAGTACAACAGTATGTTACACATAGCATAGTACCAGTGGAGAGAGAAAATTATACATTCTGGGCTAAGTGCTTGCCTATAGCCTGCGTGTCTCCTTACTGAGATTAATACCCCCATTTTGTTGTTGTTAATACACTGTCACCACACTGTTTTGTTATTGTTTTGCTACCCAAGCCCATGTGACTCCCAAATCAAGTTATGTCAAAGGTATCCTGCAGCATTCTAGAGAACTATTAACCTATTCATATACCTCAACTGTATTCTTTTTTAAGAGAGCCTTAGATAGAGAGTATTGTTCTTATATTCCCATGAGATAAAAATGCGACCCTGGCATTATAGTCATAGTGTATGATGCTCTGCAATAGTACTATAAGTTAATGCATGTAAAGGTTACCATTAATGTTTCCCCCTCCTTCTCACTCTCTTCTTCCCCCTCTCTCTCTCTCTCCCCCTCTCTCTCAGGTGTTAAATCTGTTCTTGGCCCTGTTACTGAGTTCCTTCAGCTCGGATAACCTGTCAGCCCCAGACGACGACGGTGAACTGAACAACATGCAGATCGCCATTGCACGCATCCACAACGGCATGAGCTGGCTGGGAAACTTCTGCCATGAGCTCTGCAGTGGAGACTTCCGGAAGCAGCAACAGAAGGCCAAGGAAGCCTCGCTGAAAAGCGAGCATCCTGCCGTCGCCGCCACGGGCAACCACGTGGACTGCAATGGCATCGTGGGAGTAATCGGCCGCTACGGGGAGGTCTATGTCATCCCTGACGAGGGCGAGGACAGCTACATGACTAACCCCACCATCACCATCACAGTGCCCATCGCCCCTGGGGAGTCTGACGTGGAGTTTCTCGAGGAGGAAGAGGAGGAAACAGAGTCTTCGGAGGATGATGAGAGCAAAGCGGTGAGATTTGGTTGTTCAGATATATATATATTCCTTTTAAGTATATTTTTGGGCCTTTTATTGATAGAGGACAGTGAAGAGTGACAGGAAACAAGTGGAACAAAGAGATGGGGAGGGATCGGGAAATATTGTTCAGATAGTTTTGATACAGATATACACGACTGTTCCGATAGTTTTGATATCAGATATACACGACTGTTCAGATAGTTTTGGTCATCTGAAAAAAGGGATAGTAACTTAAGTCTAAAAACCTGTCTTCAATCAGACCATCAGATTTAGACAAGATTCTACATGCTGATAGTCTCAATAACATGATACATTTTAAGTTATAGCAGCCTTGTTATATTGTAACTATAGTATTGTTTAGGAAATGATAGATTTCCAAACAATGAGTATTAAATAAAGTAGTGTATAAATTAGAAAGTAAATGTTCCTGTCTATTGCAGGGCAGGAATTGATTTTAGGATTAAATTGATTTTGTTCAGTGCATATCAATGTGCTATTATACAGCACTACTTTAATGTAATACAATGTACCTAGTGGTGTAATTACAATATAATAAGTGCAGGTTTCTGAAACAGGGCAGTGAAAACCTTTAAATATGATCATGGTAGTTTGGCCAAAACTATGTAGGATCCCTCTCCAGTGATACTATTTTGTGCAGTCTTACCTCTGTCCTGTTTGGTGACAGGCTCAGCAACTGGCCAAGGCTTAGTGTCATGCTTTGCTCTGGACCACTTGTGAAATGCTTTTAGATTTACAGCACAGCAAAGCTGATTTGTGACAGAGACAATGTTACACTGCATTACACGAGCATGCCTGAAGTGGCCTGAATTCAGATGGAGTCAACCCTGACCCTAAAAACAAGCATCGCTTGTGCTTCTATCAGAATAAGCCAATGCCAGGCATTTGTACATTATCAACACTGGGATGCACCTCTGGCTAATGCTAGGCTGATTAGCCTGATTAAAATACTGCAGCTTTAAGTGTGCTGCTGATGAAAGCTGTGGCTTGGCGTGTCCCTATGAGAGAGAAGGTGGAAGGTCAGTGGGAAGAGAGAGCAGCACGCAAAGGGTGGGTACGGGGGACAGATTACGCTGGGGGTCGTAAATGGATGTGGATGGAGTGGTGTTTCCGGATGCCTAAGCTGATAATCTGTCAAGCAGACAAGGTGATCTCCTCTCAACTCACAGATGCAGTTACATAAGAGGACAACTGGGGGGGGGGGGGGGGGGGGGGGCAGTGAGCGGGGGCAGGGAGTGCTCTCAAGTATTTCTCTATTTCCTTTTCTTATGTCTTACTGACATACTCACTGTGTGTGGAGAGAGTGTGTGGTTGGATTTAGACATTTAGGAATGGGATACTGTCGTATTTGCTCCAATGGTGTTATAGTTGCTCTTAAAGTATGAGAGAATTATTTGGTCTTTTGGACCAAACCACTTCATTTTGTACCAGGACCAGTAAAAGCTATTTTGTAAAGTGCCTATACACCATAAGCCTCAGTGCACTAACTCTATAAGCCTCGTTTAACATGCAGCGGAGGCATTTCAAGTGCACCTTTCACTTAAATGCATCTGTTAAAAATCAGCCAAACCAAATACAATCTTTCTTAAATAGCATTTCTGAACTGCTTCCTGATGTGATGACATAACTGTACAAATATCCGGTTCAGACAACGCTGAGCAGGATGGAGGTCAGAATAGGTATTTTCATTCTGTATCTTACTGTATCTGCATAGAGAAGTTGTCACACTACAGCTATGCTACATTATTTCAGGCAAGGGTGGAGCTCCCATGTACATAACCTCAGAGTTTAGCGCTGTAGATGCCTGGCTGCAACTCGAGCTAGGTAAAACCAATTGTTTTTGGGGTTTTTTCGTACCGACAGTACTCCGTGACCTTGAGAAACGGAGATCTATATGAAAACTCGCCGAATTTCTCCTTTAAAGGAGAAGTTCGGTGTGATATTGGACAGTTTACAAGTTCACACTCGGTATCATGTTTCAACACACTTTAGGCAAAGTCCTTTTAGGCAAGTCCCTCCACTCGGCGGCCATATACCAACGTTTTATGGGCACTCATCGGGCACAGTCTTTGGGTCGAACTGCGCGTGCGCAAGGCTTCACGACACCAATCTTGCTCCAGCGGCGAGATCACAACACATGATTGGCACAATGTCTTCACAACAAATCATATGATTGGCTCAATGTATTCACATCACACCACATGATTGGCTCAATGTATTCACATGTCGACGTTTTGCCAAGGAAGGGGTGGGATATGTGTAGACAACGGCCATATTGGCATATTGGACAAACTAGCCCGAATGCATTTCTATGGAGTATTTTTTGAGTGCTGTGTCTCCTCATTAGAAAGTCTCTGCTTTAGGTCAATATCACACCGAACTTCTCCTTTAAGTTATGGTAACTTGATTTAAATCTGTAAGAATGTTGATAGTAAAGTCGACTAGTTTTTTCAAGTTGAAATTGTTTTTAGGTTTCTTTGTGCAGTAGAATTAGTAGCAGCTATAGTGGTTAATAGATAGATAGATAATACTATATTGTCAGTCTGAAATTTTTAATTTTCATTTGACATACACTGTCTCATATGTAGCCTACTTCTGCACTTACAATAACTAATTTGAGTGCATGAGTGTCAAAAACAGTCAAAAAGTTGAGTGTGGAATGGTGGACACTTTTCGCCCCTTACGGACACCATCTTGGCTACATAGCGGAACGGGGAGGGAACATTTTCAAATCACTTAAATACTGCCATAGTGACATGTAGTGTTAGCCACTGCTGCTAATGTGGTGTTTCCAAGGCAACCAGCTGTGTTGGTTGTTAGATTAGCAGAAGGGCGCAGCCTGGCCTCTGAGGGCTCGATCGCTCGCCCCGTGCCCTGTTGTGTAACAGCCACTCCCAGCAGGGTGCGGACTGCTTTCGTAACTGTCACGTTGGGCCTGCAAGCCCAGAGAAGAGAGCCCAGTCCAAAAAAAAAACAGAGGCAGCCATTAACACAGAAACACTTGCATATTATGCATGCGTGCAAGCACACTCACTCACACACACACACACACAAAAATACATTTGCATCTACAAATGCATACATGCATTAGCATGGTAACATAAAGCTGAACTAAACAGAGAGAAGAGAGACGAGAGACGAGAGAGACAGATGTTAGTAATAGAAGTATTGACAATATAACTCCATTACAGAGGATTCGCTCCTTCCTTGCAGAGATGTAAACCATAACCTAACTCTAATCCCCAAGCTAGCGAAGCAGTAGCCTCTGTACTCGTTCCTTAATGTGGGATTAGCAATATTGGATTAAGGAAGCACCTCTGTACCAGTAATCCCAGTCAGACATTTTAAATATGTTTCCATTACTGCACTGAAAATCTCATCAAAATTGCATTAAGATGCCTGATGGTGCTCTACAGGAGGCTGTTCTGCTCACACACAGGACTGGAGAATCTCCTGGTGCTAGCAGGCATTAGCGTTAGCATTGTGTTGTCATCAGTGCCATTGAAGGTCTACTTGAGCTGTCCGAGATTATGCTCAGGGGTCACTGACCTCTTGGAAACCAGATGTTGATGCGCGTATTTGCTTTGGTCTCTAAGTAGGTTTCAGATTTACGCCCAATCCCCTATCAGTTCTATATGGTCAATACATGTTGTTTACATCCATGGAAGCTTTCCTCCATGTTTGACTAATGCTTAACTCTGATTCATTCATATCAATCTAATCATGATGTAATGTTTACCAAACACTGGCTAACGGATTAATGGACATGATACATGGTGTACTTTAGTTAGTCATCAGAAATACACACATTTCACAGTAATACAGGTTTCATCAGAATCGCTTAGCATCACAGCATTCCTGGAAAGGAAGGATATATAAGTGCTCAAACTTATCTTTTTACCACAGTATTTATTTACATTCTTCCAGTCTAGTCACTGTTAAGCATGGTGTTTACTTAAAGGTGTACTCACAGCACTATTTCCTGTTTGCACAGGAAGTGATTAGCTTGTCTGAGGGGAGCACGGTGGACCTGCGAAGGCCAGGGGAGGAAGAGGAGGATTATTCCGAGATGGGAGACGATGCCATGGACCCGGACGACTGTTTCCCTGAGTGTAAGCTGGCTCTAGCACAACTTTATGACCAAGGGCCTTTATTTAAATGACGAGCAAAGTGCAAATTCTAAAGTGTAATTAGAGCCAATTTAATAACTTTCTAAAGTGGAATGACAGGCAATTTAATAACTTTCTAAAGTGGAATGAGAGGCAATTTAATAACTTTCTAAAGAGGAATGAGAGCTGATTTAATAATGTTCCAAATCTATTCGGTGATTTAATGCCAGGAACAATATCGTAAAATTGGTGGGTTAGATCAATCCTCCCACACGGAAGACGATAGCTTTAGTTCATGCACGAGACATTCAATTTGTTGTCTGATTTTGCTCATCTCTCTCTCTCTCTACATTTGTTTATGTATTTATCTCTCTGTGTGCTGATTGTCCAGTCTGTGTGCGGCACTGTAAGTGCTGTGAGATCGACACCACCCGGGGGGTGGGCCAAGCCTGGTGGAGACTGAGGAAGACCTGCTTCCAGATCGTGGAGCACAGCTGGTTTGAGACCTTCATCATCTTCATGATCCTACTCAGCAGTGGAGCTCTGGTGAGAGGAGGAGAGTGTGTGTGTGTGTCTTTGTTTGTTTGTGTGTGTGTGAATGTTCATGCAGCCTAATCTTAGTCTGAGGTCCAACCTCCTCCCTTTTCCTCCTGTGCATGCTATTGGCTGCAGCAACCCCTGATAACCATTTCAGCTGCTACTGTATCTGCCCAGTCCCTGATCTGGCTGTGATTCCCTGCTCCAGGTCCTCTGGAGTCACCAGCTATCTGGGACATCTCCATGCCTTAATCTCCTTCCACCACACACAGAGAAGTGAGTGGGAGAGAGAGTTGGGGTGGGATCCGGAAAGGACCACGGGGCGGGAATCGAACCCAGGTCGCCAGCGTACGGTGCAGGTGCCCCAGCCAGTTGCGCCACGGCTGGGGCCCAGAGCAGCCATATGTTGCTGATGGAAACCCCTGACCTGAACGGCAGCGCTAAAGCTAACTGTGGGTTTTAAATGCTTAGGAAAGTCAGCACTAAAGTTAACCTTTAGTTATAACTCATCAGGAAACTCAGCGCTAAAGCTAACCTTTAGTTATAACTCATCAGGAAACTCAGCGCTAAAGCTAGTATTTAGATGGAACTCAACTCATCAGTAAACTCAGTGCTAAAGCTCAGGGATGGATTACTGCACGGGCCTACCGGGCCCAAGGGGTCAGGGGGCCCTGAAGCCCAAGCCTTTGCATGGAATCATTGCCTCAATATCAACAAATCAGGATGTACAGTAGGCTATGAATCTGATTGAATTTAGTATTGACCATCCCCAAAATGCACCAGAATACAGGAAATCACATCAAACAAATTTAACAAATTCTGGGGGAGGACCCCCAAACCCCCCCCTCCCACATATACGACAATAAGTGGGGGGCCCTTAATACATCTGGGCCCAGGGGCCCGAAAGTTCATAATCCGCCCATGCTAAAGCTAACCTTTAGTTATAACTCATCAGGAAACTCAGATAAAATAAAGCTCCAGTGTTGCGAACCCTTAGTTATGACTCCTCAGAAACCGTTGTACTCAGACTCTAATGTCGCTAGTTTAACGTAAGTCTGTCAACGGCCTTTTCATTGCTCTGGGTCTCCCAAAACTGAATGCGCTACTGACAAACCCAATAGTTCATACCAGCATGTTTTTTTTCTCGCGTCTCAATCATGACTTATCATAGGAACTAGCATTTCATTTTCTTTGCTACATGGATGTTATGTTTTTTTTTCTGACTATTTTAGAGCTCTGGTTTGATGTCTCTCACATGAGCAGCAGCGCAGTAGTAGTGCACTGGACAGTGTGACGTGTCATCTCCCAGTAAACCTAAATCCTGACCATGAACTCCATCTCCGTGGAACTGTACTGACTGATAACTGTCCATCCTCTAATCCTAAATCTGGGCAGAGAATTACACACTGAATCGCTGCCCTTGACTGACCATCTTGCTGACTGTGATCACTGAAGTGACATCACTGTGACCCCAGCAGAGGTGGATAAAGACACGGCCAGTTCCTGATCATTAAAATACTCTCGCTGCAGTGTAGCCACCATGAGGTGTAAAACTATGAGTAGAAATGTGTTATTGCTGTCAAAAGGAACCATATTTGTTCAATGTTTCTTAGTCAAATGAACAAGCATGAAATTATTCATCCATTAAGTAATTTATCCAATTATGTATTGATTTATTCATCCATGAATTATTTATAATAACTAACCAGGTCCCATAATTTTGATTAATCTTCCACCAAAAAATGGATGAATAGGAGGGATCCCCCAGTTGATTTGACGTGTAATTATCCTTCCAGACCAGGCAGTGTAGCTTCCATTAATCCATCCACCAATCTATCCATCCATTCATCTATCTATCCATCTATCCATCCATCCACCAATCTATCCATCTGTCCATTCATTCATCCATCCATCCATCCATCAACTCACTTGAATGATGATAATATCGGGTTAAGCAGGTAGTGTGTCCATGTGTTGCAGGCCTTTGAGGACATCTACATCGAGCAGAGGAAAGTGGTGAAAGTCATCCTGGAGTACGCTGATAAGGTGTTCACCTACATTTTTGTGCTGGAGATGTTCCTCAAGTGGACTGCCTACGGCTTCAAGAAGTATTTCACCAACTACTGGTGCTGGCTGGACTTCCTCATTGTGGATGTGAGTATGACGACGAGACTCACCTCTCTGCTCTCTTCCTCCCGAGTGCCCAAGCCAGGCTCACGTGTAACTGCCTCAGTTGGGCTCAGGATTAGTGTCCAAGGGAGATTTGCGGGAGCCTTGTGGTATCATCTAAGAGAAGGTTATCCATTCAGAATGCTCAATATCAATTATGACTACTTGTGCATAATATATACAGTGAAACCGTTCCTCTCTTCATAACAGACATCATCTAATGTCTTCTTATCTCTTTGAATGGTGTCCACTACATAAAGAGGAACTCGGTCAGACTTTAGAGGTTACAGAAACTCTACGAGCTGTCAGAACAATCATCTCCGCATTGAGCTTTATTCTGTTCAGGTACAAGTCCGTGCAGATCTCTTGCAGTGCACATTGTCATCCATTTGTAAGACCTAAATTGTGTTTCCATCTGATTTTAGTTTGTAGTCAATCCTGTTTAGATCCAGGAGATGTCCTGGATTTACGGACAGATAAAGCAACTGGTTACTCACTGTGTGTGAGCATTGATATGCAACCATGGCATTTGATATGGCATTTGATATGCGTCTGGCATTTGATATGCAACCATGTAATGTCCTGTTCTTAGGTCACTTCTTTCTTTGACTACTATCTATGTGTATTATGCGGATACAATGATAAACGTGCATGCACCCTTTCTCCTCTTACACACACACACACACACGCACGCACACACGCACGCACACAAACACACACACACACACACACACACACACACACACACACACACACACACACACACACACACACACACACACACACACAGCAAATATCCAGCCTCAAACCCGCACAAAACATGGGCAACACAGTGACAAACACATGACAATCCCATGGCAACCCCCCCTCACTCTGTTTCCTCTGGTTTCACCCTGTCGGTGGGCCCCTAACAGATCACCACACACACCTCTAACGATAGGGTAAGTTCATAGGTCAAAGGTCAAAGGTGAGTAGCGGCTCAGGGCGGAGCCGGCGCCTGCCTCAGCACCTCGACTGCCTCTGTGTCTGCCTCTCCTGTTCATGGGGCGATATCAAAAGCCACTGTCTCGTCCTCACTCTTATTTCACTACGGAAGTTATACATAAACCCACACATGGCCTCTTTGAAGGCCGCTCTTTTGTGTTTGCACACCAGACTTTGGCTTTTATATCGTATGACAGTCCGTGTGATCATGTAACCTAACTTTTATCTACAGAAGATTTAGGATTTTCTGGTCATGTTCATATTTGCTCAGGTTGTATTACTCTCTTGGGCAGGTGGCTTTTGGGCTTTTCTGTCTGGTGAAGAAACACATGTATAATGTTAAAAATGACTATGGTAATGACAGACATTTGTTTGAGAAACAAGCAACTGAAGCCTGTTTAGGATGTGGACACATTCAAAGATACATTAATGGTGTTCATGATCAAAGAGCTTACACTAGGTCAGGACGATCACAGGGCACGCACACGTTGACTAGTAATGTTAAAATGCAAAAGTTTACGTATCTACAGATATCTGTGCATATTTTTGTCTTTAATACATGGAAATTAATGTATTTATAATAATTTAATTTATGTCTTTATATGTAGTGATTGTTTATTAGATGTCCAAATAAGGAGTGTCAGAGCTAAAGAGATTTAAAATTATGTGAATTAAATATCTTCTTTAGATATATTCAAAGGAATCCATTTAACTTTCTTTTATAAAGAAATACTTGGGACCGATGCGCCTGGTTTGTATATGAGAACAGATCAGGCCTTGATTCAACGCCAGTATCCATATTGGCCACACCGGATACTTATTTGGCTACACTAAACAACTGGACCATGCCATTGGAAAAACACACAATAATAAAATGCTGATCAAGTTTCTAAAATTCTTTATAAAAAAGCCCTCACTCTATTTGATATACATGCATATGGATAATGTATGCATGTATAGGTGAGTATGTGTCTACTGTCTGTGTCGCTAACTGTGTGTGAGACGACATGTACACATACTGGTCCATGGTTTATCCTCATCTTGTATGTGTTTGACTCCATTCACTGACCTCATACTCACGTCCAATCATCACCTTCTCCAATGGGCCATTCGACAGCGAAACCCCACATAACTGTTCTGAATACGCCATACTGTTGTCTATGAATGTAGAATAGAGTGGAAGTGATTGGTGCTAAAAATGAACCAAAAACAACAAATCAAACTAAAAACAAAACCTCCAAAACTTGATTTATAAATTACTCTAAATTCACCCGAAACTCAATGAAACTAAATCACATGATGTGTCCCAAATATTAATTTCCTGTAGAATGTCCCAGAAACAGTGAAATAATATTGAATGTAAGGTCTGAAGCGTTTGATCATTATAGCTGTTTGTCATCACATATGTCATTTTTTTTATATCACTGTTGTTTTGTTGTTTTTCTTTCTTTGTTAATGTTTTTTTCTGATACTATTTCATGGTACAGGAAAATGTACAGATGTGTGTGACAGGAATCAGGGTTTAAGTTAGTTAACGGTAATTTGCATTTCAGAGATTACTTCTTACTCTGAGCAATTTTACATTTGTAACCAGAGGCGGAAACAACACACACTTACATTACAGGTGACACACCTTCCATGATATAGTCCTCTTTAACTAGGACTGGGACCCTGGGAATGTGGCTGTGTGTGTGTGTGTGTGTGTGTGTGTGTGTTGTAGTCCATGTTATATGTTATCTTGGACTGGGATCTTGCTAGCTTTAGTTTAGTTGTTCGTTTTTGTGTCTTAGGGCTGAGCTACACCAGGCGCGTAACTGAAGCGTTCCGTTCGCGTTGCGTCTGCTGCAACAATTAGCTTCCACTGTAATCGATGGAAGTAGCTACACCAGACGTGACAGTGGGGCGTACGTTCGATAGACCATTCATCTAAAATGGATTTTACGCGTCGCGAACGGAACGCTTCAGTAGCTCATACCTTAGGGTAATACTGTGATGCTGCATTTGTAGAGCTGCACAACCAGAGAGTGTGTGCAGTTTTGCCTGCCAGGCTGCATTAGAGCATACTGTATACTCGCTGGCTTGGGAAGGGACCCTGTCACATCCGGCATGTGCCCAGTGGTTGAGTCTGCTCTGGTGTTGCTGACTATGGGTTGCCAGTGCTGGGAAGATGCTCTGGTTTCTCAGGAGGTCTATCCACCAGCACTTTGTATTTGTGTGTTTCCCATTTGCTGTGGGAAAGAGATCTCATAACGTTACAGTCAGCGTGTCTTGGGTCTTGTAGCAGTTAACCAAAGTCTTACTGACTAGCGATCTCATAACGTTACAGTCAGCGTGTCTTGGGTCTTGTAGCAGGTAACCAAAGTCTTACTGACTAGCGATCTCATAACGTTACAGTCAGCGTGTCTTGGGTCTTGTAGCAGTTAACCAAATTCTTACTGACTAGCGATCACTAGATGGACGCTACCAGCACGTCAACCTTTGTTGGAGGTGTAATCTAGTTTTGTGTGTGTTTGTGTGCATCTGTGCGTCTGTGTGTGTGTGTGTGTGTGTGCGTGCGTGTGTGTGTGTGTGTGTGTGCGTGCGTGTGTGTGTGTGTGTGTGTGTGTGCGTGCGTGCGTGTGTGTGTGTGCTGACAGGTGTCTCTCATCAGCCTGGTGGCCAACTCTCTGGGTTACTCCGACTTCACGGCCATCAAGTCCCTGCGGACCCTCAGAGCACTTAGGCCTCTCAGAGCCCTGTCACGATTTGAGGGCATGAGGGTGAGTTACACACACACACACACACACACACACACACACACACACACACACACACACACACAGAGTATATACACTACTCACAAAGAGTTAGGGATATTCGACTTTCGGGTGAAATTTCAGGATGAACCTAAAATCCACTATAACCTTTACAAGTGAACTTATGTGACCTTCTCTAAACTTTTCAATGCACATGTCCAACAGGTCAATGTTTCAGTACTTTCAGTACTGAAACATTACATTTCATCCGAAAGCCAGATATCCCTAATTTTTTAGTAGTGTATCTATTTACCCCCCCCCCCCCACCACCACCACCACCACCACACACATACAGTATGTATCTATTTACCTCCCCACACAAACACATACACACACACACACACACACACACATGTATTTATCTGTATGTATGTATGTGTATGTTTGTCTAAGGTGGTGGTGAATGCTCTGATTAGGGCTATCCCCTCCATCATGAACGTGTATACACACACACACACACACACACATACACACACAAACGCTTGTATCTTTCTGTATGTGTGTGTGTTCCAGGTGGTGGTGAACGCTCTGATCGGGGCCATCCCCTCCATTATGAACGTGCTGCTGGTCTGCCTCATCTTCTGGCTCATCTTCAGCATCATGGGCGTCAACCTGTTCGCCGGCAAGTTTGGCAAGTGCGTGAACCGCATGGGCTACCTGCACAACGCCTCCGTGGTCAACAACAAGTCCGAGTGCCAGAGCATGAATGACACACAGTTCTACTGGACCAAGGTCAAGGTCAACTTCGACAACGTGGGCATCGGCTACCTGTCGCTTCTGCAAGTGGTGAGAGCCTACTGGGATCTGCTTCATGCAAGGGGCGCTTTACAATTATTTCTCATTCTGGTGCAGCATGGTCTTTGATTTGAAGTTAGCAAACATGATGATGAAATCTCATCTGGTTTGGTCTTTGTGTTGTGATATTAAAATGTGTTATGATATTTTGATGTGCTATGATATTTCTGTCCTTAAGGCAACTTTCAAGGGCTGGATGGAGATCATGTATGCAGCTGTAGACTCTCGTGGGGTGAGTGTGTGTGTGTGTGTGTGTGTGTGTGTGTGTGTGTGTATGTGTAACTATATGGAGTGATGCATATATTGTAGGTTTTACTGTAATTTTTCTCTGTTCTCTTCTTTTCTTTCGTTGTGACATGTTAAATGCAGTTAATTGCATGCTTTGGCATGTTAAATATCATGGCATGTTAAATGTATGTTAAATGTAATTTAATTTCTTGTTGCATATAAGATGTGCTTAATTTACTGTGATTTCCTACCTATTAACCAATGTTTATAGCCTGACGAGCCAGACCCACATCAAGATGTAGGGTCTGGGGACACACCATTCGCAGTGCTCAGTCCGAGGCGGGACAATCGGTTGTCTTTCAAATTCCCTCTGCACGCAATAGGATAGCGCTACAACTCATGAGTCCCATGCGCTTTCCTACCAGCGGAGCTACTTGGCTAGTTCAAACTTTTGCCAACTTAAAAAAAGCTTAACTCGTGTCACGCTGTTCGCCAACAGCAACATCCATCTTCTTTGTTTTCAAGTAGCAGGGAATTCACGCCGAACCGTTGCAACTCTGCCATCAATCATTATGTTAAGCCCGCCTACCGACTCTATACACAGTGTGATTGGCCTTATCGAAGTTTAATTTTACCAGCTCGCAAGCCAACGGAGAGTTGCTGGACTACCCTGGCAGCAGGTTACATTTGCTGCCGCTAGGGTGCCTCTAGATTTCTAGGCTACAAGGTTTATATATATTGCAAAAATGTCTTCAGCTTGAGGTTAATATTAAGGATCAGGCTATAGATAGGAATGCATACATTTTCTTCATTCTTATTAATGATTAAAGCACAACCTGATTCTGATTCATTGGGCTACTGGGCACTGTGGTCAATTCATGGGTGTATGGTTTTGTCTTTTTTACTTTGCATAAAACACTTTCATGCTGTTCATACACAATGCGGCTAATGCACTGTAATGCTGAAATGACTGCTGAAATGACTGTAATTCCTTTCCTTCATGTTCGATGCACTGAATTGTGTTCCTTTGCCTCGTCCTGTAAGGTGGAGGACCAGCCCATAAAGGAGATCAACCTGTACATGTACCTCTACTTCGTCATCTTCATCATCTTCGGCTCCTTCTTCACACTCAACCTCTTCATCGGTGTCATCATTGACAACTTCAACCAGCAAAAAAGAAAAATCGGTAAGAAGACCCTATCATGCTGAAAGCATTCACTGAAACAAAACCATGCCTTTTTTGCCCTGACTAATTACTATTATTACTATTACTATTTTTCTTTGCTTTTGTTTATGTAAAGTACATTGAATTACCCTTGTGTATGAAATATAAACTTACCTTGTCTTGCCTTGCATTGAAATTAAATATCCTGAGCAAATCTCTGTGTATATTATGGATAATTATGCAGACATACAATATTTTCTAACCTACAAATGCTTGTTGTGCGCAGGGGGGCAGGACATCTTCATGACTGAAGAGCAGAAGAAGTATTATAACGCCATGAAAAAGCTGGGCTCTAAAAAACCCCAAAAGCCAATCCCAAGGCCAATGGTAAGAAACAATTGCGATCTCTAGATGCTGTCAATCAACTTGGAGCTGATGCATGTGTCATATCAGCCCTGAGGTGCCCTGGGTGATTTCCCTCCAACGCCTGGTTAACTGACCCATAAAGTGCTGTCTTACTGCTTGTCCTAACTGCATGCGATGTAAACCAACAATCCGATAAAATCCATTTAATTGCATTGTTTTCAATTGTAGTGTCCTGACAGTATGAGACGCGAAGCAGTGCTGTGCAGCGCGATGCAACGCAACGTTATCAGAGAAAACATTTGACCGCCCCCCCCCCCCCCATTTCTATTCACGATCAGGCTGCTCTGCTATTTTGAAGGAGAAATTTTACTCAATAGTAGGGTATATGTAACAGATTCAGTGTAGACAGATAACACTGAATGCTACAAGACGCTCACTCAGATCCTGTTAGGACACCCTGTTAGGTTATACTGTACCAGGGGTGGGCAACTAATTTCCCCAAGGGGCCACATGACAAACTGGGACTGTTGAGGAGGGCCGGACCCAAAATACCGAACTCAAGTCTGAACTCAATTCTGTCCAATTCTATTCTGTTCTTGTATAACATTAAGTAAATCATATGGTTTTGTTTACTACTTGTAAGAACAGATGAAAATGTGAGGGAGACAAAGGAAAAACAGCAATAGGCTATTTAATCTATGTCCAGTATTTAATCCTCATTCTCGAAAATGATTTTTTGACATTGACATTTTTTTTTCAGTACTACAATATCTATATAATTAGGCTAGGCCATGAAAATGTGAAGGAGTCAGTACAACCATAGGCCTGTGCCACCATTTCATCAACACTCAGCAATATTTCATCATTAAATCATTACCATCATTAAATTAACTCTATGCAGAATTAGACTATGAAAATGTGGAGCAGACAATAGTAGGCTGTCATTAGTTAATCAACATGCACAAAGAAAACTATTTTAAAAATGTAGGCTATGTTTTTGCTTTAACTTTATGCACAAAACTGTGATTGGTCAACTCGCCCTGTGTGTTGAGCCGGCTGCTTCAAGCAACCTGTGGGTAGTAGCATCATACTAGTTTGCTAACATAAGCTTTGCAAATAAACATATTTTGATTACAATGACGGGGTTATCCGAATGTAAACTATCTATCTGCCAGTAACGTTTTGAAATTAACACTTCGTATCGCCAACAAACAGCAGGAGTTTGTTCTGACAACCTTTGCGGTGGTGAGCGACGCAGACATAAGACACACAAAACTTTGAAAGGTTTATGCCGACTTAAAGGCAACTGCATTGTGTCGACGCAGAATATTCACCAGCACATCAGTGAGGGTGTTTACATCGTATGCATTCACGCACAAATGTATGGGCGTACAAATAGCAATCGCTTTCAAAATAAAAGCAACGATATTGATTTGCGTGCATTATCTCTATGCTACATTGTTCTTTCACGGACCTTACGCAGGCCGGTCAGGGAAAGCCCACGGGCCGGATGTGGCCCGCGGGCCGTATGTTGCCCATGTATGGGTTATACGCTACTGACACATCAGTGGTTCTCACCACTGACACGAGCCGTGGTTCTCATCACTGACACGAGCCGTGGTTCTCATCACTGACACGAGCCGTGGTTCTCACTACTGACTCGGGCTGTGGTTCTCACAACTGACATGAGCTGTGGTTCTCACTACTGACACATCAGTGGTTATCACTCCTGTGGCCTTCTGTGTGGTTTCCATCCTTCCACTCCTCTGAACACCTCATGTAGCTGACCTTCATCATCATCATCATCATCATTATTACACTGACCTTCATCAGGTGCACATGGAGGTGGAAAAGTTAAGCGATCCGCACATAGGCGCCGACATAAGTTTGGCGCACTCTGCTTTCGATGTTCTCGCACATGCAGGAATGATGCACCTGACAAAATAGAACTGAATGCTTTTAATTTAATAGAACTGAATCATCATCTACACGGCGGCAGCAGAGGTCCATGCTGGTGTGTGGGGTTGCATTGAAAACAACGGAATCTACTGTAATCAGACGTTGAAAACGGAGTGAGCCTCACTCATGCCAGTGCCTATGTGCGGAGTGCTTTAGGTGATATGTTACAGTAGGCTTAAAAACACCACAATCTAGTTAAGTTTTACAGCTTTCAAAGAATGGTCAACTGAGAGTTAGGAAGGTCTACTTACCTATCTACTGTATGTCCTCGTGTCCAGGTCTGAGTGGTTTCCACTAAATAATATCTTGTAAAATGATATGCATTATGCAGTATACATTAATGATTTTCTTCAACTCATCCAGTCAAATGAGTACTGTACTGAAGCTGACAGTCCCCCTGTGTTTCCATCTAGAATGAAGTGCAGGGGTTCTTCTTCGATCTGGTTGCTAAGCAGGCCTTCGACATCACCATCATGATGCTGATCATCCTGAACATGGTGTGTGGGATTATTCTGATGTTTAACTGAGACTTGTCATTAGATGTAAAGTTCAACACAATACATTTGTGTTCCGGTAAAAGTTATTTAAAACGTCCCTTTGACCTGAGAGACTCTTTACTTACTAAAATGACATTATGTAGACTGTCTGCAATACTGTGTGCGTATGATTGAAGCTAGACAAAAACACGTCTTTTAATGTTGTATGTGGTGGTATGTGTGTGACTGGCGTGGAGCAGTGTGCCTTTAAAAACAGAACCAAAAGTATGCATGTACTTTGGACTGCTCTGGTGTTGCTTTCCCCTGCTCTGGGCTTCGGTGCCAGTCGTTGAAACGGCTAGTGTAGATGAAGCGGCTCAGCTCACTGCTGTGTCTCACCTGGACAGGTAACGATGATGGTGGAGACAGACGAGCAGTCAGAGCACATGGAAACGGTGCTCCACTACATCAACCTGGTGTTCATAGTCATCTTTACGGCCGAATGCCTCGTCAAAATCTTCGCCCTACGCTGCTACTTCTTCACCGTCAGCTGGAACATCTTCGACTTTGTTGTGGTTATCCTGTCCATTGTCGGTGAGCAAACGGTCATGGATGTACACAACAGCAACAACAAAAACAACAACAGCAGCAACACATTACATTACATTTTCTATAGCACTTTACAGTGGGGGGGGGGGTCACCTCAGCCACCACTAAGATAAGATAATATGAACTTTATTAATCCCAGGAAAGGGAGTTCAAATGTTACAGCAGCAGACTATTAACAAGAAACAGACAACATTTGTATGTAACCGCTTAGTTAAAACTGTTTTTTTATTGAAAAAGTGTCCTCAGATCCTCACCACTATATTAGCAGTAAGCTCTGTGTTTTTATTTGTCCCCACAGGAATTGTGCTGGCTGACATCATAGAAAAGTACTTTGTGTCCCCCACCCTGTTCCGTGTCATCCGACTGGCGAGGATTGGACGCGTGCTGCGTCTGATCCGCGGTGCAAAAGGAATAAGGACGTTGCTCTTTGCCTTAATGATGTCACTTCCTGCCCTTTTCAACATCGGCCTCCTGCTCTTCCTGGTTATGTTCATCTATTCCATCTTTGCCATGGCCAACTTCGCCTATGTCAAGAAGCAGGGCGGCATCGATGACATGTTCAACTTCGAGACGTTCGGCAATAGCATGATCTGCCTCTTTCAGATCACTACATCGGCCGGCTGGGACAACCTCCTGGACCCAATTCTCAACAACTCGCCCGAGGAGTGCAACTCGCAGGCGGTCAACACGGGCACCAACATGAAGGGCAACTGCGGCAACCCATCCGTGGGCATTGCCTTCTTCGTGTCCTACATCATCATCTCCTTCTTGATTGTGGTCAACATGTACATCGCCATCATTCTGGAGAACTTCAGCGTGGCCACTGAGGAGAGCACGGAACCTCTGAGCGAGGACGACTTCGAGATGTTCTACGAGGTGTGGGAGAAGTTCGACGTCGAGGCCACGCACTTCATCGAGTTCGCCAAGCTCTCGCGTTTCGCCGACACGCTTTCGGAGCCGCTGCGCATCGCCAAGCCCAATAAGATCAAGCTCATCTCCATGGACCTGCCCATGGTGAGCGGCGACAAGATCCACTGCCTGGACATCCTGTTTGCCTTCACCAAGCGTGTGCTGGGCGAGTCGGGCGAGATGGACGCCCTCAAGCAGCAGATGGAGGAGAAGTTCATGATGCTCAACCCCTCCAAGGTGTCCTACGAGCCCATCACCACCACGCTGAGGCGCAAGCAGGAGGAGGTGTCTGCCTCCATGATCCAGCGCTGCTACCGCAGGCACCTGGTGCGCCGGCACATGAAACATGCCTCCTACCTGTACCGCCGCATCAACCAGGAGGGCGGGGGGATGGCGCTGGAGAGGCCGGAGGGGGGCGGGGACAGGGGAGGGGAGGACGAGGAAGCGGCACCTGAGCAGGAGGGCCTGATCGCCAGCATGATCCGTGAGCACTACGGGTCCCCCGCGGAGGTGGTGGACGTGGAGGCTCTGGAGGCGGAGGCCGCGGAGGAGGGAGCGAGCCTGTCGTCCGTCTCGTCGCCTCCGTCGTACGAGAGTGTGACGCGGGCAGCCGCGGTTGACACGTATCAGGTGGTGATCCCTGTGGTGCCTCTTGCCGGGGACCTTAGGGACCAAGACACAAGCACAGCAGAGGAAGGATACGATGAAACGTTCCTTTAGGAGGGTTTTTTTTTTAAAAAGTTCTCTAAAGACTGCTTTTTTGGTTTGGTTTGTTTTTGTTATGAAACTCAAGAAATATACTCTTTTTTTCTGTTCTCTGGGGATTGACTGGACGAGATACTCGGCAATATATTCTAGCAATGACCTATTTCTAATGAGTGATTCACGAGGAACCACATTTCTTTGCTCCCAGAACCACTTGAGATCAACGATACGATCCGATGAGTTACTCAAAACTAATATACTCAGATTGACTTTTTGACATGGTTTCTGTCTAACATTGTCTCTGATGAACAGGTTATATGGTCACCATAACACATACATCTCATCATTATTCCAAAAAACATTTTCAAAGCTGTTGTGTAACATATTCCAAAATGTTGAAACTTTACATAGGCTACCTGTATCCATATCCTACACCAAACTAAGACAATATTTTAATACCATTAAATTGTGGCAATTGGCTAAAATGAGTTAAGTGGATCAGACAGAAGATAGTTGTGTGTGGGGAAACTTAAATCAGTGTTGTTTGTGTTTTAACTCATTTCCTAAAGGTGCCATGGTGTACAGTACAGTCATATCAGACGTGGAAATCCAAAAGCCCAATCTGTAATATCAGTGTCAGTCTGTGACACACTGCACAGCTGAGGGTAATCTCTCCTCAAACCTACTTCCTCTCCAACTACCACTGGATGTGTCTTGCACAGAAATGAGCAAGAGAAAAAACATCAGTTAACAAAGAGTTCAGTAAAAAAAGAGACAAACAAATACATTTCTCGAAATGTGGACCCTGAGTAAACCCTCCTGGCTTCCTGTGAAGAGCTTGGTGTGGTCAAGAGAAGTGTGCCTGATTCGGACTCTAGGCTGGGCTCGCACAGACACGCTCTGAAACCCAAACCCGAGAGAAGCCCTCTGTGGAACAGAGATGGCTCTGGTCTGATCTAGATTTGAAACAGTTCTAACCTAGTTCTGGTCCTGGTCCTGGTCCTGGTCTGATCTAGATTTGAAACAGTTCTAACCTAGTTCTGGTCCTGGTCTGATCCAAAGCTGCCTGGGGTCTGATCTAGATTTGAAACTAGTTTAATCCAAAGATGCTCAGAGGATGATCTAGATTTGAAACTGGTCTGATCTTAGGCTGCCTAGGGGATGATCTAGATTTGAAACTGGTCTGACCCTATGCTGCCCTGGGGTCTGATCTAGATTTGGCTCAGATCTGTTCCAGATTTTGCCACTCTCTGGGAATCTGATGTTTCAAGAAGAGTAAAAACACAATAAACACCTTTTTATTGATTGAGTGATAAAGACAAAAATCTATATAATATACATATATATATTTCTAATGTGTTTTTATGTAATACATTATATTTAAATGACACTTATAGGACAGGAGATGCAATTAGGGAAGTATTGTTCACTAGGTAGCCACATTTTTCTATAAAATAATGCTTTCCTCAAAAGTATGTTTTCCACTTTGAATAAAATGAACACATTTATGGACTGTTGATATTAAAGTTAATAAAATATATTTTCCATGAATTTGTTTACAAGCAACACAAATCTCTGTCAGAGGTATACTTCTATTTGAATTGTAACAAATTGTAGCAAAAATATTGTCACAGGATTTAGTCAAGCAGCCGGGGCAGCCAGAGACTGTACAGTCCAAATCAACATGTGTGCTTACTGACATGTGGAGTGTGCAGAGATGCTACTGCTGCACATGTCTCAGTTGTTCTGCTTTATCTGTACTTTTCATAGAGTACATTTGGATAGGCTCCTGTGTTTCATATTGCACGGTGAGGCAGAGAGAGAGACAGAAGGGGAATGGGAAACAGGCAAAGAGAGAGAGAGATAAAAAAAAACGGAAAGAGGGAGAGATAGAGAAGTAGAGAGAGAGTGGCAGAGAGGGAGGTAGGGAGGGGGGGTAGAGAGGGAGAGGCAGAGAGATGGAGAGATAGAGTAGCAGAGAGGGGTAGATAGAGAGGCAGAGAGAGATGGAGAGATAGAGAAGCAGAGAGATGGTGAGATAGAGAGGCAGAGAGATTGAGAGATAGAGTAGCAGAGAGAGATGAGAGAGCGTAGCAGAGGGAGGGAGAGATAGAGAAGGAGAGGGAGGGAGAGATAGAGAAGGAGAGGGAGGGAGAGAGAGGGAGATAGAGTGGCAGAGAGAGTAGCAGAGGGAGGGAGAGAGATGGAGGGAGAGATAGAGTAGCAGAGAGAGGAGGGAGAGATAGAGTAGAAGAGAGATGGGGAAATAGAGAGGGAGAGCGGTTGAAAAGAGGGTAAATCAAGTAGCAGGCATCTGGGCCTAGAGGATAATCTCGATGTAAAAAAAAATCACTAGTCTTAATTACACACAAACGCACGCATAGTTTATCTCTCTCACACACACACACACAGAGACACATTTTAAAATACACATATCATTGCAAACCTCATTTCCATTCAGTTAATGCACTCCACCCACCCTGAAACACACACACACATCCTCACACACATTGCCTTGGTCCAAGAGGCCAGTGGGGACAGCTGCTGTCTGTTGTGTTGTTTGGCGTTGTGTAAAGGCTGGTGTCCACCTGTGTGACTGTGCCTTGGGTCATTGATCTGATTCTGCAGTGTCTGCACATGTGGCCCAGGATTACCCCCCTCAGAGGGCAAAAGAGACGGCCGGCCGGCAGATTAAAGAGACACCATTACTAATTACTAAATCACTGACACACACATGGGCCGGTCAGCTCCGCTCAGGCAGATTACATATCACTGAGAATGGAGCATTACCATCGCGTGACAACAGGATCAAGACTTCCTCAAAACGACTGTCTATTTGTTTTCATAAAAACAGTATAATATAGACAACAACAAAATAAGATAACAAACAAAATCTATGATAACAATGAGTTGTGTGCTTGACGAGGGCAGTTGTGTGGTACGGATGGGGATCACTGTGCATCAGTGTGTGACTGAACATCATTGCAACAGTACTGAATCAGAATGTGATGGCCTTACTGTGTGTGTTGTGGTGTAGCCTACCCTACCCCTGTGCAGTTAGATCCCAACAGCGGGAGGAGAAATCTCGTGAGAGGCGTGTTTGTGAGGCGGTTACTATGGCAACATGGTCCCGACTGATAAAATAAGGGTGTCCAGGTGAGTTAATTGTGAGTCAAGTGATTGGTTGGATGGGGTGGGTGGGTTAATTGCCCCAAGATTTCAATAGTGCAGCCGCTATGAAGTCATGAGGAATCAAATGCGCTTTTACGGTCAAATACAAAATCACTGGCCATTATTGGAGAGGCGTATCACAACCAATGCAATATTGTTGAGACGTGTATCACAACTAATGCAATATTGTTGGTGTAACTGGCAAGCCTCATAGTCATAAGGTCACTGAAATATGAAAAAAGGTATTTTATTTAGGAGAATGGTATAATTGCCTTTGGGTCTAAACAGGGCCGTAGTCACCATAGACATTGAGGGGGACGTGTCCCCCCCAATATTCAAATATGACCAAAATGTCCCCCCCAATATTCGGAAAAATAAAGAAAGAATAAAGCCTTATCCTAGGCCTACAGGAAACCACGTATCTGAAATGTAATCAAACGTAAATAGCGCACAAACCTATGGTTCCAGAGTAGCCTACACCCCTGAGTGGTTTGTCCTGGTGATTTTCCGTTTTTCGTTAGTGGCGTGCGCTATCAAAAGCTTCTATTTACTGCACCCTACTGCGGTGAGGTAGTGCTGTCAACAATATCGCAAAAGCTACCGGAACACTTTTCACAAAACTTCTTGGAAAGGTGTAGCACAGGCTAAGGATTCATTCATATGCTAGTAGTAATGCCAGAAATTACCGTGTATAGGCCTCTTAGAAATGATTGTTGCATCTTGCATATTATATTTAGATGCGCACTCAATCGCGCATCCATGCAGGCAAAACGTGATCAAATGTGGCGACGTTTACAATACGTGATAGCCTAGTTAATGGGTAAGTAATAAGTCAAAGAACCACATTCTGTGTAATATAGAGGTCATCAAAAGATAGTCTAGTTTGTAATTTCTTTTAAAGTATAGGCCTACATTTTGAACACAAATGGAGTCACGGGTCCAGGGATGGACCAGTGAAGTTGCTTCTTCTCCACCCTTCTCTTTTCACGGGGGGGGGGGGGGGGGGGGGCGCATTCTGTATGGGGGTCCCTCAGACCCCACCACAGATTTGGTCCCCCCCCAATGTTGACATCATGACTACGGCCTTGGGTCTAAACAACCAACATCTGTCATAAATATAATGGTCTGTACAAGTGCCAGGTTCAATCTCTGTAGTTTTGCTTGATCTAAAAGGGAGTGAAGTTCTCCTGAAGTTCTTATCTCTTCAAGATGCCTGCTTGAAAGTGTGCTAGTCTAGATTGTAAGGGAAGCTCCTGCTCTTTGAGGGATATAGCTGGTCAGTGTGCTCATAGCTCCTGCTCTTTGAGGGA
Organism: Alosa pseudoharengus; assembly: GCF_046254945.1. Taxonomy (NCBI): domain Eukaryota; kingdom Metazoa; phylum Chordata; class Actinopteri; order Clupeiformes; family Clupeidae; genus Alosa; species Alosa pseudoharengus. The sequence continues at coordinate 36,179,191 of NW_027468663.1, forward strand.
TATAACTGGTCAGTCAGAGCTCCTGCTCCTGGAAGCTCCTGCTCTCTGAGGGATCCAATTACAACTGGCCTTGAGAGGGAGGGGGGGGGGGGGCAGAAGGCCGTTCCACACTGCCCAGTGCACTGGTTTACTACTCTGAGCTGTAGGAGAGAGGGAGTGGATGGATGACATGGCGAGTTAGGATGAGGATAGAGGGAGTGTTTGTGAGAGAGAGAGAGAGAGAAAAGAGGAGTGGCAGAAGGGAGGAGAGATGGAAAGGGGGGAGAAATAAGAAATAGAAGTCAGGAGAAGGATAGAGTGAGTGAGTGGGAGGAAAAGAGGCGAGTGTATTAGAGGGAGAAGTTAAAAAGAGAGGGGGAGAGAGAGAGAGAGAGAGAGTATGAGTGAGGGAATGGGGGAGGTGAATAAAGCTGGGTTAAGCCTGGTTGTCATTCTGAGTCCATTATGAGTGCAGTAAAGCACGGGTGATCTTCAGATGGGCCACTCTATAACCATCAGTCACAGCAGCTCAGATAGCATACGAGCGCTCGCCCAGACCAGCACACAATGCCAACATGGACACACGTCCCCCTCTCAGCCCAGAGCGGATCGTCCAGCACACAACTCTGCCGTGGACTCTCCCCCTCTCTGTCCCTCCGCAGAACCTCAGAGAGTGAAACTGAAGCAAGGACTCACTGTTTCAAATCCTCTTTCTCATTTGCCACAGTAAGATGGCTCTGCCCACAAATCTAAAATGGACACTGGACCATATCTCCCTGTTCCTTGCAACTCTGAGTTGCTCTGTCACAGAGCAGTCTTTCTCATGAACACCCTCTCACTGGCTATGTTGGTCAGCCATTTCCCTGAGGACTTCATGCAAACAAAATATTGAACTTAAAAAGTGAAAAGTAACAAGCGAATCATAACCGCAAATACTGTATCTTACCATGCATACATGAGAAATCAAAAATCTAAACGTTTATTTTATTCTTATAAAATCTTTTAACAAATCATAAGGCTGTCCAATCTGTCTGGTTATCTTTGTTTGTGCTTAAGTGGACATGCATCAGCGTGTCAACACTTTCGTTTTTATACAAGCATTTGTGTTTTTATCTCAAAGTGACATCCAAATGGGATGATTCCCACAAATTCAGTTAAATTTCTAGAAAAAAAAGCTCGGGCACGTAATAATGTAACCTTCTCAGAATATAAAAAGCATAATCCATGCGAGAAAAAAAGCAATTAATCGAGCCCATCTGTTGCTTGGGTGTTGGGCTTAAAAGGCTTAGAAAATCACCAGGGGATTTGAGCTTCCCCTCACAAAAACACCAAGCACCGCTCCTCTACATGCCAAGCCCAACTAGGCCCTTTGTTTAGCATCTCATTAGTCATGATTTATAGCCATTTATAGGTGAAAGTACCAAAACTTCTCTACCATATGAAGTTTAGGTTGAACCTTCTAACCAGACAGTTAAACTCTATTGTTTATTTATCTGTTGGCAGTGACTGAATCACAATTAGTGGCACATTGATATCATATTGCACACCACTTTTACACAGGAGTGTGTGTGTGTGTGTGGGGGGGGGGGGGTCCAGGTTCACAAACATGTCACATAAGTGTGGAGAAAATACATTAAAGTCTTTCTGTCCATTTCTGTGTGGTCACTGACTGCGCCCATGTCAGAGGGATGTACTTAAGCAATATGACACGAGTAGGAGTGGGGTTGGTAAAGGATATCCCCACGGCTGTAAAAGGCCGAATGCCAAACGAATGGATTGTTCGTGTTGGATAATTCAATGCAATATGCGGAGTGATTACTAGCAGTAAAAACTCTTGAATGGCGTTGTGCTGGGATATCGCCACTCTTGATGACTCATAGAATGCCTCTCGTCCAATCAAAAATGAATAAATAGCTCGACCAGACCAACTGTAGCATAACACAACACCAGATTAGTGACATGTTAAACCTAAAGCCAGCGGTGCACCCAAATTTGTCAAACAGAATATTTTGGGCAATTGTGTTCTCTTTGACTTTTTAAATCAGTGTTTTTGTGTAAACATTTTAAATGATTCACTTTAAACGGTCAACAAAAATAGCAAGCAACAAGGCAAGTGGCAAAAATGCTATGTGCTGAATTTGAACACCCCTCTGACACAACAACACAGCGCACACTTTGTGGTGGACCCCTCAGATGCAATGAAGACACAACACATTCAACAAGTCTGCACCGCATAGGAGTCTTCAGCACATGATATGCACAGGGCTGAAAGCAAAACAGACTCTGTGCCTGAAGAAATCAAACATTTTCACTGTATCTATCTATCTATCTATCTATCTATCTATCTATCTATCTATCTATCTTCAAATCATAAACAGCTCTGCTCACAACACCTTACAGTTTTTCTCAGTCGCTTTGGTGCTTTTCTTACATCACTATTAACATTTTCACAGCAGTTAGTGCATTTCTCAAAACAATTAATGCAAAACCAGTCATTTTATGAAAAAAGGTTAAACAAATTGCAACAGAAGAAAACTTAACTGATTTTGTATCCTCAATATGTCCTGAGTAAGGGGGAAAAAGCCCCGAAGAATCCCAATAGGGGAAAGTTTCGAAAAAGACCTAAATATACCCTATTCTTGCGCCTATTTTTCTCACGCAAATAGGGGGAAAAAATTAACCTTCACATATCACCATGAAAATTACTGAGTTGATTACTTACATCAAGACAAACAAAAAATGTATTGAAGTTTTTTGAAATTGTTTGTTAACATGGGCAAACAGGGCATAATGTAATTACGTATAGCTAATTTGTATAAATACCACAACGGAGCTAATAGTCCAGGCAAAGTAAGGTCTGACCCAAAACTAATTGCAAAAAACTTGTAATACATTTTGTGTTTGTCTTGTTGTAAGTAATCAACTCAGTAATTTTTATGGTGATATGTGAAGGTTAATTTTTTCCCCCTATTTGCGTGAGAAAAATAGGCGCAAGAATAGGGTATAGATAGATAGATAGATAGATACTTTATCAAGGGTCTCAGTAGCATACAGACATCACACACAACATGCACTTACAGCAGAAATGGTAAACATAAGTATAAGTATAAACATATAACTAAACTCCACTGTACAATAAAGACAGTAGAAGATAAGAAAGATAAGAAAACTAAGAAAACTAAATACTAAATACACACTATATAAATTAAATTAAGAAAGTCCAATGTGCTTGGGGGTGATCAAGCATAAGACGCTTGTAGTGACAGGGCCGGGACTGGTAAGGTGCTAAAGGGAGTGAGTGTCATGGTGAAGGTGCAAACAGTAGTCCAACCATAGTCCTTAGTTATGTGTGCATGGCAAGGTGCTCAAGAGAGTGAGTGTCATTAGTCAAATAGGAGAGTAAAGTATAATGTAGACAAGGTGAAATAAAAAAACTATTTCAGTGCAAGAACAGGTTGAGGTAATAGGGTTATAGCCATTCATTCATTCAGTATTGTAGCAGAAGCCTGACCGCAGCCATTGATCATGTGTGCTAATATAGCATGTATATATATATATTTAGGTCTTTTTTTTTAAAACTTTCTCTTATTGGGATTCTTCGGGGCTTTTTTCCCCTTACTCAGGACATATTGAGGATACAAAATCAGTTAAGTTTTCTTCTGTTGCAATTTGTTCAACGCTGACCCCTATTTTGGCTTAAAATGACTGGCCTACTAGTGGATAGCCTGCAAAAGCACGTCACTTGCTCAAAATGGATAGTCCATTCCTCAAAAGCAAGTATTTATGTCAATGAAACTGCCAGTGTCATCAAAATGAGAAGTCTTGACACCATCGTTTATGAACAAGATAGTCAAATGGCTTTGTCATGTTTTCATTGTGACAGTTTATTCTCTCAGTGTTCTCCCATGCAAAAAAAGGTCAGAACTCGGTGACACTACCTGAAAATGCTCAAGACAGCACTATACAGTACAGCCATTTGAAAACTACAGTAAAGTTACAAATTGCTGTAGTTAGGGGAGTAAGTGCACAAGACACTGAATATGTACGTTTCACATTTTTACTGTATATGCTTTTTGCAATTCTACAGCATTGTGACAGAATTTGATAACTAGTTGACCAATTTTGTATGTAATGACTCAAGCAATGAAATGAAGACTATTAGTTTTATTGGGAACGACTATTCAGTATCCATAAGTATAGTTCATTTTAACTGACATGACAAAGCAACTGATACATGTTCAAAAGCATTTGCAATTTGTTCAGAGGAAGGAGAAATTGCTACTATGATGTGCACAAATTACTAAATGTTGTGGAGGTTGAACTAATAGTTATGATAATTTTCATTCTGATCTGAGAAAAGCACCAAAGCGACTGAGAAAAACTGTAATTCCAGCCTGGGAGCCAGACCTAAACACACACCTGGGAAAGGTGAGAAAGAGCAGACAAACACACACACACACACACACACACACACACACACACACACACACACACACACACAGAGGAGAGAACCATGAGGGCTAAAATGGCTGAGTACAACTGTAGAGGGGGCAGGACAGAGGAGGGAAAATGGGGCTTAAAAACAAGCTTCTGCCCTGCTCTCACAACCAGAACACACACACACACACACACACACACACACACACACACACACACACACACACACACACACACACACACACACACACACACACACACAGAGCAGGAGAGGAGAGAGAGAGGAAGGGGGAGGTGAAGTTAGAGAGGAAAAAGAGTGAGGGAGGGGAAATGAGAGAGACAGAGCAGAGTGGTGGGAGGAGCGAGAGAAAGACAGAAAGTGAGGGAGGGAGAGGGAGAGAGAGGAGAGGGTAGAATGAGAGAGAAACAGAGAGAAAGAGATTTACTGAGTGGTAGTGGGCAAACACATCACAGATGGTGTGGGGAGGTAGCATCTAATTACTTTTAGTGATGCTGGCTCTATCACCACAGCACAAAGACAGATTAAGCAAGAGAGAGAGAGAGAAAGAGAGACGTGATTTCCCATGTCTTATACATGTCTATAGTCCATTAAAGTATAGAATGTTTGTCAAGGTAGGTAAAATCCCACTCTCTCCAACAAAACAAATATCTTGCTTAGAGTTATCACATCACCCTCCCAGCTCTCTCTGACAAACCAAACAAGCAACAAAAAAAGCACAACATGCTTGAGAGGTAAAACATATAGCTCTGTGTACTGTCCATCTGATCAATCTGATCACAAGACTGCAGCCTCAGACTGGGCTTTTCCCATAGACCCTCGGGACCAGAGCTGGTTTACCCACATCAGGGCTGCACTGGGAGACGGAGGAAAACCGGACACTGCTGCCCCCTAGTGGAATGTCAGCAACATCACAGCTTATATTTCACATCTGGGCCATGAAGAAAAAAGGAAAATTAAGTTATTAAGCACACTCTTTAAGATTAGTAAATGGAAATACAGGTGCATCTCAGAAAATTAGACTGAGCATAGACTGAGAGATTAAAGGCTCAGGAAACCATTGCTGGTGTTTTAAATGTCAGGTCTACATTTCTGTATTCTTTATTCTAATATTTTGAGATTCTGGGTTTTTGATTTCCATGAGCTGTAAACCATAATCATCACAATTAGAATAGAAAAACAAAAAGAAGGCTTGAAATATTTCACTTTATTTAATAAATATAGATTATATGAAAGTTCCAAGTGTTTCAAATATATTACGGGAATGTTACACATTCTGACATGTTCAGGAGTTTCAGTAATGTGATGACCATAAATGGTAACAGTGAGCTTTGTGTGTGTATAAAAACAGGGAGGTCAACTAGCAACAGGAAGAAGCATCCCGGATCTCCTAGGGTGTAGGCCCTATATACTATGAAACAAAAAAGTGATAAGATGGACCTAAAGCCAGAGGAGCACTGACATTCATCAAGCAGAAGCAAGTTTGTGGCAATTCCCCTGTTGCTTGCCATCTTGTTTAGTTAAGCAGTGCTAAGCATAAGTGAATACAACCAATGCTAAAGTTGACTAAAACGAGGAATAAAAATTGGAATTGATCTTGATGCCTTAATTAAAAAAAAAGAGGAAAAAAATCCAACCTTTAAGGACACCAATTTTTTTTTGTGAATTAATAATGTATCGTAAAATGTACACCCCTATGTTAAATTCCCATAGAGGCAGGCAGATTTTTATTTTTAAAGGCCAGTTAGTACATGAATCCAGGATACTATGCATCCTGATAAAGTTCCCTTGGCCTTAAAATAGCCCGACATCATATACCCTTCACCATACCTAGAGATTGGCATTGGGGGGTACTTTCCATAAGTCCATAAATCACTAACTGAAATAAAACCATCTATTCATTCTATTAATCTATTAATTAAGGCATTAAGATCAGTTTCCAAAAGATGATTTTTTACTCCTCTTTTTAGTCAACTTTTAGCATGGGTGTATTCACTTATGCTTAGCACTGTTTGTGTAATATCTACTATCTTCTATTATCCACCAATCCTGCTTTCTACTACACACCCTGTATCCTTGGTGTCCCGGGTACGCTGGCGACTATACGTCGCTCCATCTGGCATCATTTGTCTTATGTGTCAATGTCTTAGAGAGAAGAGAGAAGAGAGAGGGAGAGGGAGAGGGAGAGGGAGAGGGAGAGGGAGAGGGAGAGGAGAGGAGAAGAGAGAGAGAGAGAGAGAGAGAGAGAAACTGTGAAGAACAGAAGAGAAACAGAAGAGAAACAGAAGAAGAAAGCCCCATGCTTTCATCTCCAATGAACAGGCAGAATTGAAGTTTAACAGTCAAATAGTAGGTTTATTATTACAATACAAAACAAACTTGAGTACTTGGGGGAAAAACACAATAATTCATGAGCGTCCATAAGGTAAGAAGACTACATTCATTGAGTTCGTCTTAACAGTGGCAAAACCCTGCCACAGACTTAAAACAGGCGCCATCTTTCCATTATCTGGCCACAAAAATAGTTCAAAATAATATGAATAACAATAATAATAAAACAAAGTGATATCCATCCATGAATCCAGTCTTTATCACAAGGATACATTGATCACTGCTAACTACCACAGTTAAAATGATCATTAGGCAATTTATACGTTTTCCAAGGTGACAACAAAACCATGTTCCTGCCCAATCTACAGGTGACATCATTAGCAGGTTCTAAAGCATGTGAGAACAAGGCAGTGAGGCTAGTCCGGGCCACACCGGTACCACGTCCAATCCAACGTCACATCCCATCTCGGATTAACACCGATATCAAAGCTTCTCAGTGATGGCATCAAAACATGAAATCTCCATTTCTGCCCCTTTTTTTTAAACACTATTCACAGAATATAATACTCGTTATGTAGCATAATAATAGTAAAATGCATTCAAATGCAAAACCACTGTTCTACTACATTTCCCACATATTAGTTATAATCGCTCCTTACGTAACACTCCGGTACTAAGAAACAAACTCCAAGAGAGAGAACCGAACTTGTCTGGCCAATCCTGATGAAGTTGAGATAATTCCCAGGACATTCTAACATCCTGAGGAACACAAACAAACAAACAAACAAACAAGACAGAGACAGAGACAGACCTACTTCGACCAGGACTCTGTACACAGATGTCTGACTCGACTGCCAGCGCGTCCCCTCAGTGGGCTCAATACTGACTAAATGTGGACTCCAGAGTGCATGGAGTTGAACTGAGTGAGCTCTAAAACAGGTGTGAGTGCAGATACAATGCCCACACAGGAAGCTGAGGTAGCTAGGGACACCAGGGGTTCAGAGCAGAATGGAGGTGAAGTTACACACAACACGCTGAGGTCACTTCCTATGGTGTGTGAGACTGCAGAGCCAAGTGTGCTTGTGACATTTTCAGTGTTTTAAAAATACTTCAATCCACCTGAGATCACTTATAAGCTGGGTCAGATGCAAGTCAATGCAGCAGTTCAAATTCATCAGGAAATAATCTAATAATAAAAAATAAAACCCTCTAATGCTTACATTTAAAGTAAAGCTTCATTATGGTCACTGTATTAACTGTATTATAAAAGTCCCAAGGGCAGACCATCAACTTAAAAGTGTGTTCAATAAAATCTTCAGTTTAGAAGGAATCCATGACGTCAGTCTCCACATGTTGAATCTGAACATTCTTGCCTCATTTCAGCAAGTACCAAACGATTAATTTCATACACTGTGAGAACAGCGATAGAGTTCCTACACTGCCCTCTACTGGAGACTAAACTACCAGCATCATCCTTAGTGTTCACCTTTATGGAAAGAGGTAGGGACCAGGCAGGGGATTCACATTGTTAATGGATATTTAGGTATAAATTCATTAAGAGATAACATGAGTAAAAAATAACAACATCAATACCAATAAACAAGTAGAACATTAGCTTTCAGTCAAGAAAAAACAGTCACCACAAATCATAAGGGACTGCCTGAGGTCATTGGTTATGTGGGAACAAAGAAACACAAACAAATAAACAAACAAGCAATAAACACATATCAACGTAAACGACTAAAACCCGTACGAAGGAAGTAGTGTTGTGGATGCCAGCATATCATATTGCAATGTCCTTTTGGGTATGAGCGAACTGACAACACTAGGAGTACCAAAAGCAGTGCTGTTTGTCAGGCTGTAATACATGCTTATTGGGCCACTACATTACAACGCCTTATCATTCCCCCTCCCCTGTGGCACAGCTCCCCTCCCAGAACCAGCTCTGAAAACAGCTCAAAGCCCCAAACCTGAGTAAAACTTCAGCTCACTTCTGGAGAGAACACACACCCCAAACCTGAGTAAAACTTCAGCTCACTTCTGGAGAGAACGCACACCCCATGACAGCTTAAGGGCACAAATGTGCCTTGCCAAAAAGAAAACAGGCCAACCAAGCCAGTCAGTCAGTATGGACACGCACACACAGATTAGAAATGTCTGAAGAGGACCCATGTTCTCCAAGAGCTCCAGTTCCACTGCCCAGGGGACAGTCTTTGGAATAAACAGAGCATCCAGCTGCCCACAACACATGAGCAACCAGCAGGCAGTTCCGATTCTATCCATGAATGCTTAGTGAAACCAGGGATCGGAACAATTCTACTTTGGAAACCTCAGACGCTTTTTTTAGAGGAGGAAATCGTACATTGCCTTAGAGGACACACCAAGCCCACACTGTAGTAAGTCACCAGTCACTCCTTATCCTGGGGGAGATGAAGGGTACCAGATCAAAAGCAAACATTAAAATAAATATGTTAAGATGGCAAATGCACTCATAACTCAGGATAGTAAGCACAGAGTCTGCAGATCACACAGCTTTCCGAACCGTGATAAAGTAGATCAGCAAAGGAGTAGTGAAGGAGGGTACGTGGACAAAAAAACAGTGGCACAGCAGTCTCTTGTGCTTAACACACACACACACACACACACACACAGCTGCCGGACTGTGAGCTAGTTTTGGCCTATCACTGGGTTAACAGTATCCCAGTTACACAAACACACACACACACACACACACACATACACACATTACACCTGGACGGTCAGTCCAATCTGACCCCCCTGCTGGCCAATCACCAGCCTAATGGTTACACAGAAGCTGGTTCTGGCAGTCTGACACCCCCACAGAGCTGCAGACGGCCTGGAGCTGTTTTTGGCCCGGCTTCTGGACCGGAGGCCTTTTCTCCCTGGTGCTGCTTCTGCATGTGGACCATCTTTGGCTGCTGGCAGGAGCACTGAGCCGGTGACGGACCCCCGGAGGTCCCCACACAATCATGATCCACGGGAGCTCCCCACACACTCATAATTTACAGTCCTAACATCCCCACAGCCGGAACCAGATATTCACTTATTACATGGGTAAATACTCATATCGGTCACGTGCCATTTCATTATGACCCTCTACGCAGCCTCTGATAACGTCTGCTATCTGCAGCCTGTAGCTGAGCCTAGCGGTACCCTGTTCTTACTGAATGCCAGATGAGGTAGGAGACAATCTTATCTTTTTAAATAAACCTTGACACTGAAATGAGTACCTGTGCAAAAGCATCCACTGTAGCAAGGAATGATCTCAAAAAGTCAAAACAGAAACAATTAATGCACAACTCCAACCATTATATAGAAAGAGAAAAACAACACAAAAAAACACAACAGCAACTAAAGGGTCATTAAAAGAGAGGGTGTGTACTGATAGCGTATCTCTCTAAGGAGTCTGTCCCTTTGCTGTGAGATGCCCGTACGCCTGAGGCAGGAAGCCCCCAGCCTGTAAAGAGGCATTCCGTTTGCGTCCTGAGAGAAGATGTGCCAAAGCACACTGCCCCGCAAGCTTTGGGGCTGTTTTCACACCACACACAGATAAAATGAATCATTGACCTTTCCCAGACCTAACAAAATCTAGATCTTGTGTGATAAAAATCCTATCATGCACTACTGTTTAAACACACACACATACAGAGGAAAACACAGTAGAAAAGTGATATTTGATTTCAACGTCTGAGGTACCGTCAGAGTAAAAAAGCTGCCTGCTAGGGGGGAGACTCCATGAGGCGAGATCGTCAGCGGGAGCACTGTGGACAAACAACGTCTCAGTGTATGTATATTTATGTAAGCCTTACGTATGGGGTAGGTCAATGCTGTATTGCTGATAGCAGACGAGTAGTTCTGGAAACACAAACACACACACACCTCTGTATGTGCAGAGGAATCTGGACATCTGAGGGAGACCTGAGATTTGTTTAGACCCTGACCACTTATCCCTGCCCAGCCCCTCCCCTTCATGTGCCTGATTGGGCCGGTCTCCTCTACCGGCCCCTCCCCCTCCAGTCCTCCACCCAATCAGCTGCAGTCCAGTGCTGTGGCCTGTAGGGCCAAGCCTTTCAACATTGTGCCATTGAGAGGCCTCCATAAGTCCAGTAACTCATGGAACACATTCCCTCCTAGACCTGCTCACCCCCCCCCCCCCCCCCCAACAGTCTTCTCCTGCACGAGTCGTTAAGCAATTACCACACTCGAAACGAGGCAAATTAAGACTCGGTCTGCAGTCGTGCCGACAGAAGAGGCAGAGTCTGAGAAGGAGTGAACCTTTCATGAAAGAATTAAAAAAGGACCTGAATATGTAACACAGCTCAAATTATCCCTGACAAAAGAAAAGAGAGCTGATTGGGCAAGAGAAAGAGAGAATGAACGAAAGGAGGAAAGGGGTGGTCACAATGCATTATGGGTAACAGTCTTCTCTAATCATCTAGAACGCCACAAACGTCATGGTAATATTTGGAGCGTCTGTGCAGACAGCAATACGGCAGGAGTGGAGGTACACCCGTCAAAACTATCAATACCAACAAAAACGACATCACAGCATCACTGGATAGAGACAAAGAGAGAGAGAGAGAAAAAAAATTTGGGAACATGAGGTAACACATTAGTTTGAGTCCCTTTCTCAGCCTTTCTGCTCGGTCACAGAAAGATGAACGTTATGAGGTATTGTGTGTTGCAGTCCATCTTTCGCGCTCTCTTCAGCACTGACGTCGCAACATGGTCAACCCCACAAGAGAGGATGAAAAACAAGAAATGTGAGGTAATCTTTCTGAGGTAAAAAAGTCAAAAAATGGTCATCCAGAGAAAAACATGTGGTGAAAGAAAGTTGAGGTAATGTATTCGAATCTCTCTCTCGCTTGTTCTCTGATCCCCAGCAGAGTCACAGGATGGTCACAAAGAGCTGAGGATGACAGGAGAAAGATGAGGTAATAGCTGAGTCTCTCCCTCTCTGTGGTGTAGTGAGCCTGAGTTGCATCCAGCACACAAAGAAAAAACAAAACATGAGACAAACAAAAAAAAAATCAAACCTGAAAACAACTAAAATGTGAGGTAAAATAGCAGCCATTTTCTTCCAAAAATAAAAAGGGGAGAATTTTCACTGAGATGGGACCTGCCTATCTCTCCCCCACTCTGCATCTTCAGGTCAGGTGAGCGCTCGTCCTTTCAGGTGCTGGCCTCTTTGAGCGGAATGTCCAGGTTGGCCATGGAGGTGACCACGGAGAGCAGGTAGTCGGAGGTGGTGGTGTTGCTGCCTGTTGCACGGGAAACCTGGGCGATGCGCTCCTCCACGCAACCGGCTGAGAGCCGCGCTTCCGCATCGTGGTCCCAGCACTCCTCCACCGTCTCACACAGCTGCGCCAGGCCCTGAGGCAGCAAGTGACATGGGACAGGAGACACAGGACGTGACACGGGACAGTGGGACAAGGTAAGTGACAGCACATGGGGTATAGGTGGTGACAAGGAAGGGGAAAAAAAAACATAAAATGGTAAAGGAATTACTGGAATTACAGCAGCAACAGCAGCAGAACCTGCACAACAATATATAAAGGAGTCAACACCATACTGATAACTAAAGAAATGTCTATGGCACATAATAGGGATGGGCATGATTAATTGACAATCGATAATTGATCATTAAGAATTTTGTTGATCACGTTAACTGCAAACACTGCGATGTAATAATTACCTACCAGTAGGGCTATCAGTGCACAAGCAATAGAAGACATTGTTTCAATTTAACTCAATGAAATAAGAGCTCTTCTTAATATTTTATATTGTTGGTTGGTTTAATATCTTGTTGTTAACGAAAAGTCATTGTCCTACACCATGGGTCTCCAACACGTCGCTCTCAAGCTCAGTCGCTTGCCATCCCCTTCTGAGCTTGCCAGAGGCTGAAGCAGTAGGCCTAGGCTAGTGCTACATTTAAAAACAATTTTTGCCGCGACTGGAGGCATTCCAGGCTACAAATTTAATAAAGTAAATCATGCAATTCAAACTGAATTTAGGCTACTTGGCTACGGAATAAGGTACAGCACAGCGCACGCTTTGAATGAATGAAAGCGGCTGCCTTGTCTCGCAATAAACAGCCAGTGAAGATCCAGACTCTTTCAACTACATGAAATGTAATAGTGAGCCATCAAATACCCCCCAGAGTTCAGTGCTCATCAGTCCCAACATTGAGCAATATAATCAAACTGTCTAAAAGTAAATTAAATCCCAAACAAAATGGAAAATCTTCTGCCTTTGATAGCGGTATGCGCGCCAAACGAAACGCATGTCTCACAATAAAACGCACATAGAAATAAAGGCCTGCTCAATATAGCCTACGCCTGCCCCAAATAAAGCCCTGTGCTTTGCGCAGCCTAAGTAAATAAAAGACCCCGGCCATAATTTGAAGATTTAGGGTAGTTTTGTTTTTTTATGAGGCTTTGTTAAATAGCCTTATTAATTGTAGGCTAATCTGTAATCCTCTTTCGACTCCGTGCCTTGGATAGTTTTGAGTTACATTTTGACAAAACCTGTCAGATCTAAGCATTATTATGTTCTTGGTTATTGTTTAACAAGATTCTTTTTTATAATTTATTATTTTCGAACAACCGAGGGTCTCTGTTTAATCGGAACGCCGGCTCAGAGCTGCAGGTTCCGCTGCTTTAGAGCACCTCAGCGCTTATTATCTTCAAGTTTAGCCTAACCAAACGTCCAGTTTAACTGCCATAAATTATTCTTCTGATAAAGATCTCAGCGAGGAAAAACACACTGTATTTTTGTATTTTCATTGCATTTTTAAATTTATAAAAAGTTAAATAAATAATGAATTTTAATATAGGCCTAGAAATATGAATGATTAATCGATAGTCGATCGACTAAGAAAATGTAATCGAATGCCCATCCCTAGCACATAACGCAACATAATGTACTATGAGCAGCTCCAGACCTGGTGTTTGAGCCAGCAGTCCCTGAAGAGGGGCCTCAGCTTCTTATGCACCACCACCTCCTGCAGGTCTTCCAGAGACGGGTGCTGCCCCAGGTGCTCCTCAAACGGCAGCGCATACTCCTCCACAGGGCCTACACACACACACACACACACAAACATGTGTCAGCAAACATGGATGCAATACACACACACACAAACACAAGTAAACAAGAACAAACTCAAGACATATCTGTTGACATACAAATCTCTTCCCATTTAGCACACTTCCAATGTTTAAACAACAACATGTTTTGAGTTAAAGTTGAATGGCACTTCTCCAAAGCGACAAAACTCGCACTGCATTAAACCCAGGCCGACCAACTGTCAGGAGGGGACACTCCGTCCCTTGCCCCTCTCTCTCACTCTCTCACACACATACACACACACCAGTGTTTCCCATACATTGACTAATCTGTGGCGGGGCGCCACGAAATCAAAATCGGCCGCCACAGATTAATATTCTATGTTTAATTTAATTGAATTTAAATTAAATATAAGATCAAATCCTTGCATTGCCATTGAGCTGCGCTTTTTATGCACACAGCCTTTCCTTACCCCGCCCCGCTTTTTCTCGTAGCCCGCTGCCCCTCCTCTGCATGTGCATTTAACAAAATATTCACGATTGTTGAAGGATTGTTGTTGCCACATAGAAGCATTGCATAGATGCATTAAATCCGCTTAGCATCGTGACCATGCTGCGCAAATTTGCTCAAAACTGCTGCATTGAAGTTAACTCTGCTAAGGTCTTATCACAACATAGTAGGCTACATTGAAGAGACTAAACTAAGTTAAGTTATGCAATCAAGCAGTATCTCAAAGCTAACGTTAGAATACTGTTTGGATGTCGAATTTAGCATGCTTAGCCTACTTACAGCTGCTTGTCAATCTTTATTGACTCTGACACTGAATGTTTGCAAAATCACGATGTAAATGGAAAAGTGTTTTCCAAAATTCAAAAGTGCTTGTCCCAAGGAGAAGTACGAATCTTTATTTTAACTACGTAGAAAACGTTATGAATTGCATCCACACATCAGCAGCCTTTTAACTGTCACGAACGTCTTAAAGTGACAGGCACTCAATTAGACCTATAGACTACCAAGACGATCTTAATACACCCCCCCCCCCCCCCGTTGTCCAAGTCAGCTTCCGCCACAAATTGAATCCAATTCTGAGGGAAACACTGCACACACACATTCCCTCCCTCACCGTCAGTGGCGGTGCAGCGCGAGATGACCTCCCAGATCACCAAGCCCAGGGCGTACATGTCGATGCGCAGGAAGGCGTCCCTCTGGAAGTTAATGGCCCCCTCCAACACCTCAGGAGCCATGTAGCGCCGTGTGCCCACCTGGGCCAGGAAGAGAAAGAGTGACGAAGAGAAATGGGTAGAATACACTGATTAGGTATATGCCAACCATAGCCATAGAGTTTGTTTGTTTGTTTGTTTAATTTAAGACCATTTCCGCAACCAAGGCTATTTAATGGCCAGAGCATTGTGTGTTATAGAAACTCAAATATGTTTCTTAAAATCTATGCTAATAAGATATTCTAAAACCTTCAAAGGTGGGACCTTACTAAAAACATCAGCTATAGAATTTTGATGATAAAATTGTTGTCTTTTGGTTTTCAAGGCAGGGCAACAGATCAAAATATGGCTCACTGACAGGGGCGTTTTGGAAAATTGGCATAATGGAGGATCTTCCCATAGCCATAGAGGACATACCTGCAAACTCAGAAGGGATGCAAAAAGGTAACAGGTCTGGGGGTCTGCTCTATGATCTATAAAAAGCACTGGTGTTGATAGAAACAGACTGTGGATGTCAATTTTCTGGTCATTCATTATTATTTGATTTAATTTTCTCTTGTGAAGATGTTATGTTATGTCAGTATGGCTTAGGCCCTTTCATGATGGCTAGCCTACATATCCCAACTAACATAGCCTACATATCCCTATCTCAGCGATAGGTGTGCCATGTCCGTCTGAAAGCCTAGGTCTCGCTTATTTGCGCGCTAATAATTATGTGCCTTAAGAATTATGATCAAATTATGATCATGAACAGCTCAAAATAATTTTCAGATTTATTACAAAAAGCTACATTTGACCTTGGAAAGGTCTGCGCTCCCTAAGAACACTTAACCATCAGGGACACATGGAAAATATAATGCTAACTGAAATAACTCATGAACTAGCAATAACTTTCCAAGACAACAATTAGGCCGACGTAAATTCACAATCGCACTCAGGGGAGATTCTTTTTGTTTCGCAAAGCAATTCAAAACGGCCAGGTGCGGGAATGTGAATTTGCGAGTAACACTTGTTAAGCTTAACTCAGCAAGTCTTTCATTCAACCCATCGAGGGCAGAAGAAAAGTAGCCCAATAACGTGATGTTTTACCTCGATTCTAATGCCAGAGATACACTTTAGTAAGTTTGTTAGCTAACATTTTGTTCTTTTCCTCAATCATATTGGTGCTGCAGGCAGGTTATGCGTAACAAAGTGAGAGAGAGATAGAGCCCACTCTCAGAAACCACTGATAGGTAGGTCTCTAAGGCCAATCATGTCTGCATGCCTGTCATTCTCTGTCTATGCCCCCCCCCCGCAAAAA
Organism: Alosa pseudoharengus; assembly: GCF_046254945.1. Classification (NCBI taxonomy): domain Eukaryota; kingdom Metazoa; phylum Chordata; class Actinopteri; order Clupeiformes; family Clupeidae; genus Alosa; species Alosa pseudoharengus. The sequence continues at coordinate 36,195,563 of NW_027468663.1, forward strand.
TTTTTTTCATGGAAAACGGCGAATTTCGCCGAAAAGCGACTAGCTTCCAGGTATGATATTAACTGTGTGTATGGACATTGGGGTGTGGATGTGAGTGTGTGTATGGTCATTGGCGTGTGGATGTGAATGTGTGATGGTAGACTACAGTGGTTAGGTATATGAAACCACAGCCGTAGAGCAGGGACATATTAACTATGTGTATGGTTATTAGCATGTGGATGTAAGTGTGTGTGTATAGCCATTGGAGTGTGGATGTGAGTGTGTGTATACGCGCGTTTACCTGTCCATGCGTGTCTCCAGGTGGTTTCCCCGGCTCAAAGCGGACGGCGAGTCCAAAGTCAGCAATCACTGCTGTGAGGTCAGTCTTCAGCAGCACATTCTTGCTCTTGAAGTCCCTGCAACAATACGCACAACCCCTGCGTAAGACTTTGGTGCTTTGGTGTGTGTGTGCGCTATAGCTGGTTTGGGCTCATACTGTCTGTATTGCATGTCTCGTTTGAATGAGTGAGTGAGAGTGTGTGTGTGAGAGCTATAGCTGGTTTGGGCTCATCCTGTCTGTTTAGTGTATGTGAGAGAGTGAGAGAGATAGAGAGAGAGAGTGTGAGTGAGTGAGTGAGTGAGTGTGAGAGAGAGAGGGTGTGTGTACCTGTGTGCTATAGCTGGTTTGGGCTCATCCTGTCTGCTTAGTGTGTGTGTGTGTGTGTGTATGTGTGAGAGAGTGTGTGTGAGAGTGAGAGAGTGAGCGAGTGAGTGAGTACCTGTGTGCTATAGCTGGTTTGGGCTCATCCTGTCTGTTTAGTGTGTGTGTGTGAGAGAGAGAGAGAGAGAGAGAGAGAGAGAGAGAGTGAGTAAGTGAGTGAGAGAGAGAGTGTGTGTACCTGTGTGCTATAGCTGGTTTGGGCTCATCCTGTCTGTTTAGTGTGTGTGTGAGTGTGAGAGAGTGAGTGAGTGTACCTGTGTGCTATAGCTGGTTTGGGCTCATCCTGTCTGTAGGGCATGTCCTCGTGTAGGTAGGCCAAGCCTTTGCACATGCTCTCTAAGATCAAACACAGATCCGGCCAGCTCACTGCATTCCCCTTCAGATAGTCCATCAGAGAGCCCTACACACACACACACACACACACACACAGACACACACACACACACACACACACACACACACACACACACACAAACACACACACCACACACACACACACACACGAGGTGTGAATCTTCACTTGCCCTTATAAGTCGCACCTGACTATAAGTCGACTACCAGCCAAACTATGAACAAAAGTATACGGTAATTTAACATGTTGTTAAATGTTAATTCCTGCTGTCTGGCATGAACCAAGGTAACATTACCGTCTACAGCTGCGAGAGGGCGCTCTAGGCTTGTGACTCGCTGGCTTGTCATGTTAATTTAGCCTATTCAGCTTCCCAGGCACTTCCCATGTTCAACACAACCAACCGTTAGCATTTCGCTAATTGCTAGCATCTAGCTGACAAATTACACAGCAAAGGACAATGGCAGTTCAAACGAGGGTAAGCAAACAAACGTCCAGTCATCGTTAATATTCCACATCTGGCAGAAAGGAGACATCATAACAAACTGTGCAACCAGGAACTGACATTTTAATTTCCCTGTCGCCAAGCTAACCAACATCAAGCTGGCTAAATAGTGTACCGGTGTCACGTTAACATACCTACTGGACACCTATTTAGCCTGTTGTTCTGTGTGCTTTTGTGTAGTTGAATAACTTGATTAAATGTCTGTTCTTGGTCTTGGATTTCGTTAAATACATTTCTAAATAAATGGGACTTACAGTCCAGAGCGACTTATATATGTTTTTTTTCCTCTTCATGTCGCATTTTTTGACTGATGCGACTTATACTCCAGAGCGACTTATAGTACGGAAAATATGGTAGGCTAAATCTACCGCTCTTTTGCTACATGATAAAATATTATCAGATGAGTGACAGAAGCATCAAACATTTGACCAGCAGACCCATATAAGAAACGCTGCTCTGGTTCCTCTGGTAGCCTGCGGTAGATGATGTGAAAAAAGTGAGTCGCCGAAAAGCATCCCTGATAATTAGACCCTCTCAGAGCACCCCCCCCCCAAAAAAAACAAAAAAAAACATTTGGATCTGCACTATTCACACAAATCACCCAAACTGACATAAAAAAAGCGGGAGGCGACACACTGTTTGCATCCCTGTGATGTTGTGTAGCCTCTTTGCATTGTAAATAAAACTTACTGCATTGTATAAAAATTCCATTTCAACCAAATTAGGCACATAATATTAATTCTGTTCTAAAACAAAATATAGCACGCAACAGCTACCTCAATATCAACATATATCAGCATCAGCAAGAGTGACATGACACGGTCATAACGCGAACACTAACGGTGGGTTTCCACACAGCGAAACACCTCGCGAATTTTGGCCAGCGAAATTTCGCATCGGGGGCGTGACGGCCAAACCGCTAACCTTTTGACTGCAGTGTCCAGCCAGTGGTGGCAAGCGAGCTAATTAGGCTAATCAGCTAGTTCAAACGTTTAAGTACTTAATGAAGATATCCAGGAGTTTTTATGCCTCGACTAAGTTGATGTTGCCTATAAACAACAATTCTTGTTAATTGAAACAACAAGGTCAATAAGACATAATATATATGTCATACCTGTGTTGCAGCATGTAGCCTAGCTGTCTAGTTAGGTTTACAATGCAATCCAATGTACGAACATGCTAGCAGTTCGCCTGTCAGCTAGCTAAAAAGTTCGAGTGTTTAAACTAACATATATAGTGGTCTATTTAGTGGTGTATGTGCTCTGACTAAGTTTGTGTGTCATATAAACCGCAATTCGTGTTGATGCAAGTGCCAATGTTCGTGTAGAAACATTTTAATCACATTCAAATTTTCGTGTTACAGCTCAGGTAGTCTCCACCATCTTGGTCAGACTTTTTTGTAACTCCCGCCTCCAAACAAACACACGGACCTGATTGGTCCTCGAATGGTCCTCATTTAAGTCCTCATTTAAAGTTAAACTTTCGCCAACTTTGTTTCGCCTGCCTCGGCGATTCGCTCTCATTTCGCCCAACCAGGGCGAATTTCGTCTCCATTCAACCTCAATGAGAGCGACGCAAAATTTTGTCATGACAAAACCCGAATGACACTTGACAGAAGCGAGTGACAGAAACGTTATGTCAAACGTTTATGACACGTTCATGACAGTGTCATGTCACTCTTCTGTAGATACCTTCAAGTAAAGTGTAACCCTATTAACTTAACTTGAGAGACAAAGACTTCAAGACACAAGTTTCAAAACTTTTCTAGGTCTGGAAAACACAAACCCACCGGGTGGTGTATGAGCATTATAATTAGCGTAGTGACAACTCTCACCCTTTCGTGGAACTCAGTGATGAGCCAGAGTTCCATCTGCAGGTTGGTTCCGCGCTTCTCCGCAGCGATGAAGTGGAGCAGGTTCTCATGGCCCATGCCAGGGGTCAGGAAGATGTCCCGCTCGTTCTGCCATGACTGCTTATCCTGGACACACACATACACAGAAATCAGGATTAAGAGCCACTTGCAATGCGTACTGGTATTAGAGGTACATTATTTAGACATTTGTTCATTCCAATCCTCTGGAACAAGACAAATACACACACACGTTCCGTCGTCACCCTACCTGAATGGGGAAAATTTTGACGGCCACATGCTCGTTCATGAGCTGGGCCTTCCATACACAGCCAAAGCGCCCCCTGGCTTTGACCTCTAGCAACTGCAGTGGCTTCAGGCTGTCAAGCGGTGAGGTAGATTGGGCACCAGGATCCTATGAGCAGGGCAGAGGGGATAGATGAGAGGACAGGGAATGAGCAGAGAAGAGGATAGTACAAAAGAGAGGATAGAGAAGAGGGGAGAGAGGATGGGAGAAAATAAAGTCTCAGAATTACTAACCAATATAAATATTCTAACCAAACCCAATTGCCAAGTCCAATTAAACCCAACCGAGCAGCACCTAAAACATTATTATGACCGCCGCTAGCGAAGCTAGCGAAGCGGTCATATAGGGATTGTCAAAGTCCCCCCCCCCCCCCGTCATCTACTTCCTGAATTTTTGGTCAACGATACCCGGGACACCGAACCACCGGGGCACATGAAGTTTGGTGGGTATGTAGCCCCACTAGACTTTTACGGAAAAATTTAGTTTCGTCCCCGGGGGCCACTCCCCCCCCCCCGTGCTGGGCCCCCCGAACTGCAAAAAAAGCAGTTTTTCCTAAATAACTATCTGAACTGTGGCACTGAGGATGAAGAATCTTTTATGGTATGTTGGTCTCAATGGCCCACATCAATCTGGCCCATAATCACTCATTTGATTTGCACCCCCCCCCCCCCCCCCCCCGGTAAAAAATGAAAAAATGCAATATTATTCTGCTTTAATCGCCCCTATCTTCAGTTAAGATATTCAGAACTGCACCAAATTTTATGTGTATGATTGACCTGGCATTCTCTGGGGGGGTATGCCAAGTTTCGTAGAATTTCATCCATGGGGGGGTCTAAAAAAAATTAGGTTATGTGTACATTTAGTGACTGTACACTCATTGGCCTGTAGATGGCGGTGCACACATATACACATACACACACACACAGGCACCCACATACTATCGGTATTAGAACGGCCGATACATAATTGCAAATTCAGTAGGATTAAAAGAAAGCCAAAATAAATATTCATCATCATCATGGCTGCATTTCCAGTATTGGATATAAGTAGTCGTTTGTCCACTAGATGGCGCATCGTTGCAGTGAGACGTAATTTTGTTGGAAGTTAAAAATGGGTTGGAAAAACAATGGACGCTTCCTAAAAGGACTGTAGTTTACCGCAGAGAACGTCTAATAAGGATAGGATGATGTTCACATGAAATGTAATTCCCATTTCTTCTTGAAGCCGAAATAAATCTGAGGATGTTTATCGGACATGCTTGGTTTTTACTGCAGGTACGTTAATCTTATAATATCAATAAGGACCTAGGTAATGTTACCGTTAGCGTTGGTTGAGTGATGGAGGCCAATTTGATTGATTGCATTTGTAGAAAACTATAAATGCGGTTATACCAAGCAAATTGATAGCAGCACTGTAATTGTATCTTTCGACTGTCAGTTGTTGCACGTGCTACAAAAATCATTCTGTGCAATGGAAGATTTACCAACGTTACACCGGTCTGATACAGCTTTGCCTATACATGCGTGAGACTGAGACGCCTGTTTATTTTGTTTTAAGTGCGTGCATGGTTGATTCCAGCTTGGTAGTTGTAGTCTGTGAAATTAAAAAGCACGTGTGTGTGAAGTATCCAAACAACGACACCTTCATTTCATTATGGCTGCTTTAGCAACACACCTTAAGCTACTGTGTAGTGGGTCCCATTTAGAAGTGGCTACTTCATTCACGCTTTCCTTAACTCATGGAGCTGCGTGAATTTTATTACAACTTTTCGCCACGATATGGCTGTTTAAGTCCGCTTGATACTGTAAGGCGTAAGCCATTGGTTTCCAAAGGAGATTTTATTTGTGTCGCCAGCATAGCCTATTGTCAATTTATGTTGTAAATAGGCCTACCTTATAAGCCTACCTGTAGCTTAGGGAAGCTAACAGCTTTCTATTAGGATCTAGTTTGTTAGTTACAGTTTTGTCATTACTCCCTGATGCATTTTTGCATTTAGAATAGCCAGAGCGTGGATATCTCAATCGGAAAATTAAACAATATCGGGTGCCTATGGACTAGGCTGGGTGAACCCAGCCTGATCTGCCCGCTATTTTTATTTTTTGATTTCTTTAAAGATTGAGCTTGGTCTGGTGAAAGCCAGACTAGCCATGGACCTCAGTTACACAAAGCAAGGGAACATGAATCAGCCTATATTTGCATGAACAATAACGGACAACAGCTCTTCAACTTTGGCGCGTTAAAATGTGGTATCGGGTTTTTGTTTATAAATAAATAAATAAATAAATAAATAAATAAATAACATTATGCTGATACCTTTTGCTTTTCCCAAATACAATGTAGCCTACAGGTGTAAGTGACCTTTCATCAATCCAGTTGCAATGGATGAACTGTGATGAACTGCCCTACTTGTGATTGTTTAGAGATTTTAAAGGTTTTATAACAATGCTACATCTTCTTTGGCTATTCTACAATCTATTCACCTTTTCAGCACCAGTAGGCTACTTTCTGTGCAGCCGCACACACACACTCAGGCATGCCAAACAAGCATACACAAAAGTTTCAAGAGTGGGGGATGGAGTAAAATATGGAGACAAATTGAAGTGTGATTTATTTTCGCGGAACGGATGTACAGGACTGAGCGGCGGTCATATTTTGTACCGCTACGCGGTACATCTAGTTTTTAAATTCATTTTACCTAAGCCTATCAACAATAGTGGACAGGACTCATAACAGGCCTGTCCTCCATGGTAGGCTATCAGCAGCAACAAAATGGGATGGCAACATAATCACATTGCAGCTAAGCTGTCTTGTGATGAAAGTCGTAAAAGGGCATTCTGCAGTCTCTGGGAGCCGGCTCACCTCGCTGAGGTCCACGTGTCCGTAGGGGGGCTTGCGCTGGCGGTACAGCCACCCCCCCAGCAGCAGCAGCAGGCAGAGCAGACACAACGGCAGCAGGGAGTACACCAGCACACTCAGCACCGAGGGAGGGGGCGGGGGAGGGCGGATCTTCACTGCAAGAGTGAAAGAGAAATACATTATTACACACAACACACTCCACCAATGTCAGGAATGACTCAGAAGGGCAGACAGACACGGTCAAATCAAGAAAGAAAGACACACACTAAAAACATTTAGGGAGTGGTCAGACCTTCACTGTTCGCAGCTTCCTGTAAATACCACATGGCTAGGTTAATGTCATTATTGACACAAGTCATAAAACACCTGTTTTCTCCAATGGCCTCCAGTGATTTACCACTCGATTGCCCCCACTAAGATGGCAGTGCTATTTACGTACGTTCTGGAGCCCAACGCAGTATCTAACTTTCTAATATCTATGGACACAATGACCAGTGCAGTGTTTCCCACAGAATTGGATTCAATTTGTGGCGGTAGCTGACTTGGACAACGGGTGGGGGTGGGAGGGGGGGTTCGTACTTCTCCTTGGGACAAGCACTTTTGAATTTTGGAAAACACTTTTCCATTTACATCGGGATTTTGCAAACATTTAGTGTCAGAGTCAATAAAATGAGCCCTTCAACGAAATTGACAAGCAGCTGTTAAGTAGCTAAGCATGCTAAATTCGACATCCAAACAGTATTCTAACGTTAGCTTTGAGATACTGCTTGATTGCATAACTTAACTTAGTTACTTAGCCATTAAAGGCTGATAGGCTACATTGTGCATATAAATCATGACAGGGGAAAGAAAAACATTTTAATATGATAAATGTATGTTTTGACAAGCAACATGTCAGGTCGAGTGCCGTGGCTGGGTTAGGGGTGGGGCTGGCTAGGTCGTCATAGGATTGCCGGCTTCACACGTCTACACGGCACGGTCTAGCCGGCGGTTTCAGAAGTTCCCACTTCGGAAGCCGGTTTCAAAAGCTATCGGTTTCAGTCTCCTAAAAAGCCGGTTTCAAAACCTCACCGGTTTCACACAAACCGGCGTCGTGTGCACGGCCCCTGAAACGCACACTTGGCGTCATTGGATTTCATACGTGTAAAAGAAAAGCTAACTTTTCTGCACAAGCTACGTTTTGCACAAGCTACGTTTGATACTTTTTCTCTATGTCTAAATGTTCACTCCTCGCACGTCTTACTTACATTTGCATACAATGCAGGGACTGTAACTAGTAGTCTGTAGTAGTTACTACAGATATACTAGTTATAAATACAGTAATCATTACTTTATTTAACGTTAGGCAGAATAAGTTCGTTGTGGTTTCCAAGCTCATTAATGTTAACGTTAGCGGTCTTCCACTGATATTCATGGCATTAGCTAGCTTTGTGGTTAGCTAGTCTATGATGAGCCATAATTTAGCAATGGATAACGTCATACTGCAAATTGTAAAACATAGCTTTCAAAATAACAGGCCGGGGAGAGATGATACGTCTCACTGCTATAACTGTCACGCTATTAAAGAAACACCTCTTCAGTCACATTGTCAAAAGTTAAAAGGACAGACAGTCAACTACACTGCAATAACGTAACGTAATTACTAGCTAATTCCGCTTCACTCGGCTTATTTAACAGCAGCAAAACTGGACATTGTTTTCACGAATTTTGTCATGCTTATTTGAGTTAAGAGAACTGATGGGGATGTTCTTTTAATTGTTATTCAAGCAATGTATGTCTCGTGACCAAATCACCATGAACACACTTAACTGATGATCTCACTCGCGGATAACTGGTTCTCTCTGCCCGACTCTGGCTGGATCAGCAGGTTGCAGGATGTGTGGCGCGTTATACACGAGTGTTGCCAGCAGGGACGGTGTAGAGTGCCCTCTGGTGGACAAACTATACAACGCCAACACTCATGACATGGTTGAAGGGTGTTTCGTCCGTTTTTATTTTATTTTTAAAATATTCATTTATCGGCCATTATAAATGCCGATACCGATAGTTTGGAAAATGCCTAATATCTGCCGATAATATCGGCTCGCCGATAAATCGGTCGGGCTCTACTATGTTGTGATAAGATCTTAGCAGAGTTAACTTCAATGCAGCAGTTTTGAACAAATTTGCGCAGCATGGTCACGATGCTAAGCGGATTTAATAGCAATTTAGCCAGACGTCTTCTATGCAATGCTTCTATGTGGCAACAACAATCCTTCAACAATCGTGAATATTTTGTTAAATGCACATGCAGAGGAGGGGCGGGGGGCTACGAGAGAGAGCGGGGCGGGACAAGGAAAGGCTGCGTGCATAAAAAGCGCAATGCAAGGATTTGATCTTATATTTAATTTAATTTAAATTAAATTAAACATAGAATATTTATGTGTGGCGGCCGATTTTTATTTCGTGGCGCCCCGCCACAGATTAGTCAATGTATGGGAAACACTGCAGTGTGAGCCTAACTGCAGAGTTGAGGTGAGTGGCGGGTGTTACCTGCAGGTGCGATGGCCTCCGGCAGGTGAGTGAACTTGTCATTGCAGTAGTTTCCCTCGCAGCAGCAGAAAAACACCTGGGGGTTCTCCTCCGTAGCCACGCATTCCTGCCTGCACATCAACAGCCAATCACACAGTCAATACAATAGCCAATCACACGGTCAATACAATAGCCAATCACACGGTCAGTACAACAGCAGCAATTGTGTGAAAGTGTGCTTTGAGCAGTAAGGTCTCTGTTACCTGTCGTAGCAGTTGAAGTCGTCGAGCCAGCAGCCCTTCTTGACGAGGCGGATGGTTCCGGAGGAGTTGAGCCAGGAGGCGTAGCAGTGCAGCCGTTTGTCCTTCTCGCCCTCGCAGCGCTCCAGCCCGCTCTGATTGGTTCGCTCCGTCCGCCAGTTATCATTGTAGAACACACACTCCCGAGTCTCCACTTCCCCCTGACTGAGCCCTGCAGGAGAACACACACATAGCAATAAGTTAAACAAACAAACAAACTGAAAGAAAGACAGAATGAAAGAAAAGAAAAATACAGAAAGAAAGAAATTGCCAGCCAGCATGAAGTATGGCACAGTGTACCCAGGGGCGGACTTACCATTAGGTAAAGGTAGGCAATCGCCTGGGCCCCCAATAAATCCTCCCCCTCCCAAATAAGCTTACATTGTAACTGCATGTTTTAATCGTACTTCTAAGCAATCAAAAAACAGGTTGAAGAGACGTACGTTGTGGTAAAAAGCTAAGTCAAAGTTATCCTTACGGTTAGAATAACAGAAAAATGTGAGAGGAAACCAAAAAATACATTGTCACACTGCCTAAACTGAATGACCATTTACTTTATGATGACACCTCCAGTGGAGGTTGACAACAACGTTAACATCGACGATGGCGTGTCAAATCAGATTTGTTGCTGCACCATCTGCAGATTTTGTTAAAACCTTGTCTAGGTAAAATGGGTAAAAAATGTAGAAAAAAATGACATTAAGGGTAGGCTAGTATAAACTTGTTTTTGTACACATTTGGTATCAATCCTTATTTTTTGACAAAATTGGTGCCATGTGGATACAAAAAATGAGTTTACAAGAGCCTCAATATCACCAGTTTTACACTTTGTTTTCCATATCTAGGGCCTTATTATATAACTAATGGGCATGCAGTATCATTGTAGAACACACACTCCTGAGTCTCCACGTCAAACGTCTAACGGTCCAGTCATACTGAGAACATGTTTGTCTTCCACCCTACAAAGTTTGGGCAGGCTAGGAATAATACTTAATGCCCAAACATGGCCTCCAATTCAGGCATTTCTGAGAGTGTAAAATTATACAATATCAAGGGTGAAAAAATTGGAATTTAACCAAACATATTTTACAGGTCTTTTCGGACCCAAATCAAAGTCTGAACAAAATCTGAGACGGTGCAGCAACCATTTTTCTGGATATTGTCTGATTTGACATAGAAAGACACTACTTATCATACTGGAGAGACTCAGGAGAAGTTTTTATCCCCAGGCCATCCGAACTCTGAACTCACACTATACTGACTTTGCACACATTCACTCCTCAGCACTCATGACCCCCCCCCCCCCCCCCCCTCCCACACACACACCTACAAGACTTTTACATCCCTCTCCCTATGCTACAGACCTTTTATTTATTTTATTATTACATCACACGTCAACACACACACACACACACACACACACACACACACACACACACACACACACACACACACACACACACACACACACACACACACACACACACACACACACACACACACACACACACACACACACACACACACACACACACACACACACACACACACACACACACACATCTAACTTTCTCCAACTTTTGCACATCTCCATAGAACTTTTTATTTATTATTTTGATTTCTCCTCCATCTACCAATGTCCTTGATTGCCTAGCCTTTCTGCCACCCCCCCACCCCCATCCCCAACACACACACAAAAAACACACACTTACATCATCACTGTCATCACCTCACATACATACAGCACACTGTTTGCTACAGTAAGCCTCCTCTACATACTTGCTGCACACTGCCCCCCCTCCCTACATACACAGCACATTGTCTTCAGGATCTTCTCCAACATACATCCTCTACATACTTACAGCACACTGCCCCCACCTACCCACACACACACACACACACAGTCACTGCTCCACTCCCCTCCCGCCCACACACACATCTTCACTGCTTGCAATAGTAAGTCCCTTCACCATACTTGCAGCACACTGCCCCCTCCCCAAATACATAGCACATTGTCTCATGAGGAAGCTTCTCCAACACACATATTGCACACTGCCCTCTCCCCACAGCACACTATCCCATTTCCCCTGTCATCCCCCCAACACACACACCAAGACCCCTGGCAGTTGGGTTAGCCCCTTGAGCCGTGGACCTGCCCAAGGTTTCTTCCTTGGTAAGTAGGGTTGGGCACCGAAACACGGTTCTAATATGGCACCGGTGCCAACGCAAACGGTAGTAACTGCATCGAATAACAACGTGGATTTTGGTGCCTCATTTCAGTGCTTAAATAGCGTTTTTTTTATTTCTTTTTTTTATACGAGGCATCACTGCATGTCATGCGCCATCTCTAACGTCTTGCTCTGATAGCAACACATCCAGATACAGTTAGCTAACATATGATAAACACTGGATGTATAAACCAGAGGGGTGCACCAGGCGAGTGGACAGTGTTTGACAGCTTGCGTGAGCCCAAAGTAGCTTACTTTAAAGCGATATCGCGAGCTCCTGTCAAAATCTAGCAGTGGGCCTAACTACACACAAGCAAAAGGCTATGAAACAATATCAACAGTAGGCTAGCCTATAGTTACATAATATCCTTGCTGATGCGCTAACTGACATTTATTTGAAATGTTATCAGCAAAGTTGTAAGGTGAAAACTTTCACGGTGTGTTATGGCATGATATTAATATTTCATGTGCACGAGGCCCATATAGCATCACAATGAATATAAAGATCATGTTAAAAGTTAGCTGGCAAAAACATAAATATGTAGGTTACATACCTGATGTCACTGAGCTGTCAAAGAGGCTACGAAACCATCTCCGTACGTTATCGCTAATTAAACTAAGCTGACTGGTGTTAGCCCATAGCCATAGTTGCTGTTAAACATGTAGCCTAACATTAGGGGTGTGAATCTCTCATGTAAAAGACGATACGATTCGCATCTAGATACATGGGCACGATTCGATACAAGAAAAGATACATGTTTATAAAAACGATTCAGTACGATTCGATGCGATGCGATTCGATGCAGTTCAAGAATGGAAAGCATTCTGAAAGATTTTTTATAATTTGCTCAAGGTGCACATTCATTTTATATTATCAATTATCATGGTCATGGTTGTCAATTATAGGCAACAAAATGTGTGAATATGATTATCTAAACTGAGGTTTGTTTCATATACTGTATTGAAATGAAAAAAGAATAGTCTACATTTCAGTCAAGCACAGCAGCCAAATACAACATAAAAATACATTTTTATGGACTTTAAAGAGTTTTATAGAGTTATATCTGATTGTTTTCATGGAGCTGTAGCCTTGTTGAGGTAAGACAATACCGAAATAAAATAAAACAGTGCTTAAGACACTCTTGGCCTTTTCTCATATAGGCCTAGCCTACCCTACACGAATAAAATAGGCCTACAAATCAATGAACTCTCTGGGCTTATTTTGTTCCAACAGTAGACCTAATGCAGAAACCTAAAATGCCACAAGTCTGAGTGAATATGAACAAAATCATTGGCTAATAATTTATGCATCGTTTTAGCAGCAAGGGCCAAATTATTATTTAACATTAAGGAAATCCCTTCATCAAACGTAAGGCTACTCTTCAGACTATCGTTGCTGTTTAGGAATGCTATAAGTGCTTAATTTCGCGCTGAATTTCGAAAAACAAAAGCCGACCGAGTCCCAAGTTGTCACATGGTTAAGTTGCAATAGATGTATGGGTAATGAGGTCATTTGACAACTTTGGGCAATGAATGTAACCAAAAACGAACTGCATTACCCACAATTCCGTGCCACGTATAGTTTCAAAACCGGAAGTGGGATGAACGCGCTGCTTGGAACGTAAATGAGTCTGAGCCTATGGTCTGAGCGAGCAGAAAAGGTTGTGCACCAATTCATAACAAGTAAATCGATATAACGACCGGTTCATTTCAGTTTTTTTCCGATACGGGGCTTCACGTATCGATGTAGCCGTATCTTACACGTTAAAAACGGATACCGATACGTATCGGTTAATCTTTACACCCCTACCTAACATGTTCAAAACTACTGCGTGTTATGGGTTAAGACATGAAATTTCAGCATTTGGGAACACACTGAATTAACTGGAAAGTAGAGTCCCTGTTAGATTAGCTTGCTTGCAAATGCCGTTGTCCATGACCTGGCAGTTTTATGGCAAGCGGTTTTAACATGCCTTATGGCAAACCGCCTACACTGGGTAAACTTGAAAGCAGAGCTTACCATTGTGTGTGCATGCATGGCAAGCGGTTTTAACATTTAAATATATTATTCATAGGAGCAATGAGATATTGATAGTAAATTGAATATAACAGTTCAATTTCATGTTCAAATTTGTCTTATCAATAATAAAAAAAAAGCCATTCATGCTTTAGACCATTTTAATTTAAAACATTTTAAAAACAAAATACCGGTTCAGGCACCGGCACCGTTTTAAAAGTATCGATTTAGCACCGGTATCGGATAAAACCCAAACGATACCCAACAGTTGCTCTTGGGTGCTCCTTGTTGGTGCCCCCCCCATCCCAATCCTCCCCCACCTTTCTTAAGCAGCCCTTGCCACTTAATCTACTAAACCCCTCTTCTACTGCACTTTTTACCCCCCCCCCCCCCATAAATGCACAAATAGGCTGACACCAGACATAATTTCACTGCATTTGTTACTTCCAGTAACTATATGCATGTGACAATAAACTTCCTTGTATCCTTGTTAAACTACTTATACTACGGTTATCATATTGTATGACTGCTGGCATAGGCCTACTGTATGACACTAATTGCTTGGTGGTTATAAGTAGCCCGTCTGATGTAATTTCAGAAATATAAACATATTTGGCATTTTGGTTTACACCAAACTGAAACTTCATGCATTGTCTTCATTTGGTGCAAGGTTAGGCTATATATTGACAGATGCACTAGGGGTAGCCCTTTCTGTATTTCTGTATTAAAAGAACGGATGTGGAGGGCCCCCGTGGCTGTGCCTTGGGGCCCCAAATTAAATCCGCCCCGGAGTGTACCCATGTAAACTATTGTACATGTGTGTAATGTGTTGAGCGTGTGCCCCACTAAGATAATAGGCTACTTTCATTAACAGGGATTAAAGTGAAAAAAAAATCGTTTGACTGAACTTTTTTCAGGCCATAAGTCATACGTTCTTCATATCTACCTATAGAGATAGCACCCCTTTTGCGGTCGCGACCTATTGGTTTTTAATGTACAAAAAGATGCAAACAGCAAAGTAAAGGGAGTATTCGCCTTATTCACACGGCGGCCATTGTTTAAACCAAAACGAGGCTACAGGGTACACTTACTATATAATTAATGCCACCTACAGGCAGTGTTGGGCAAGTTACTTCAAAATCGTCAAAGTAATTTGTTACATTATAATATTACTGTCTCTGAATTGTAAGGCATTACATTACTATTGTATTACTTTTAAGTTAGTTTTACCAAAATATCTAGAAATATGGATTTGGAATTCTAAATGCAGTTTATTATGCTCAATGCAGCTCATTGCACTTCTAATGGAGGGCGATGTGGTATAACATAATGACTATAAGCTAGGCTTAAGGCTAACAACAGTAGAATGCAATAGGCGCAGTGATGGCTCATGATGGGAAGGGAATTCAAACACACTCAACACCTTACCATCTATTGATGTCATTGTGGTTCATTGAGATATCTGACATTTTTTCTGTTAAAGATTGGTATGGAGACAATAGGACATGGTTGCCTTTGTCAGTGTCCTTATGTGAACTTGCACAGGTAAACTTGCTCATCTTTACATGCGTACGACTTCACACCAGTGCTTCAGACCAGAGCTGATGCTTCAACAATAGCCGTCACTGAAAAGCTGTTAGTGTCTTTGAACACAGCTGTTCTCACATTAGCTGATTGCGATAAAAATAAACCATTGTTGCCTAATTACCAATTATTCATTACACCTGTGTGTAGTATCTACTTTTTTTTAGTGTGTTTCACATATAGTATTTTGCAGTATTTCTAAAATACAAAAATACACACCAATTAAGTATTTTGATACAAAATACAGAGCCATTTCCTTCAACCCAATAAAATACAAATGACAAAATACTATTTTGTATTTGAAATACATATTACATGTTTCAGAAATACTACCCATCCCTGGGAACAGGCAGATTAGCCTACATCTTTATAGTTGACCATATGATGACATACTTGGGTTAATACTGTATTTCACCAGTTAGGGCACCAAAATGGCCAGCAGCGGCACTGTGTAGCCTATCTTGACAAGTTTTGGGTTACAATATACAGGTAGTGGGCTCTCTGTTGATTTTAATGAGTAGGCCTAAGCCTAAAGTTACAGCATTTCTATCACAATTGACCAGACTTCGACCTTTTGTCTGCTTTTAACAAAATTCTGGCTATGATTGTTCCTTGTATTGCATCATGAGCCATCACTGCGCCTATTGCATTCTACTGTTGTTAGCCTTAAGCCTAGCTTAGTCATTATGTTATACCACATCGCCCTTTATTAGAAGGAATGAGCTGCATTGAGCATAATAAACTGCATTTAGAATTCCAAATCCATATTTCTAGATATTTTGGTAAAAGTAACTTAAAAGTAATACAATAGTAGTGTAATGCCTTACAATTCAAAGACAGTAATATTATAATGTAACAAATTACTTTGAAATGACAGTAATAAGTAATACATAATACATTACGATTTTGAAGTAACTTGCCAAACACTGCCCCTGGCACTTTCATACGTGCGCACCTGCCAGGCTAAGAGCCAAAGAAATCCCCCTGTATATTCACTCCAAGTTGGCCTACCATAACTTACCAACTCTAGCCTACACTGTAGACCATAAACTGGCTATTTATATGACCAATGTATTTGTATTCTGCTTTATGAAGCAGAATTACGCACTGCTACTTGGAACGTAACACATTTTTGTTGGCAGGAGAGAGAATGACAGCGATTAACAAATTGCACTTGTTGCTGGTTACCAATAAATAGGCCTAGGCTACTATATTTTTTTTTGCAAACGACAAAAACAGAAAGGATGGAGACAGCAAAGCTAGAGATGGGCAGGAACAAGGTCAATTGGTAGAAATGCTTGTCAAAACGTTAGGAGCTGGATGTGTGGATGAATGAAGCACAAGTATGCTTTATAAGCATGCACACTGTTTAAAGTTAGGCTATGGCTACACGGTAAACTACAAGTAAACCAAAGTTAGCTTTTTTTAGGGCTGGATAAAGTTGACCAAATGGATATAGGCTGTTAGGCGTGAATAAACTAGGCTACTTGCTCCAACCCTTCCAACGTTAATGGGGACGGATGTTGACATTTTCCGTATTTTGCGTGAGAAACCCGGGAAATCTCCCTTATTTTCATTGTTCAATATTGACAGAGCTATGGAACGAAAGAGAACGTTATATGGCGACAGAAATCAACTATCAAACAAGCCACTTTGATTTTTTGCTGTTTTCATTAATACAAAAGATGGGTGACCCCCCATGACCCTCCCCTATTTTCCTCCGGTGACCCCGTTTATAAATAACGAACGGTCCCTAATATGCAAGGTTCTGGTAGGCATACTGGTTATGGTTTTGTGCTATAAATTAATAATATTTTATAGCAAAGTTTTAAGTTGACTATTTTGATTGCATGGTTATTTTTTGTCAACATACACTCACAACCTACTGTCGTTAAAAGTGAGGCCTAAAGCAAAATAGGCTACAAACCTTCCGTTGCAAATTGTGAAAAACATTGTTGTACATGTCATAACAGACGGGATAATACATTGCATACGGTTTATATTGCGTCGCTTTACACATAATGTTAGTTGCATTGATTAAAAACTGTAACAATAATAGTAGCCTACATGGGGTGGCATAGGTTCATAGGTGACACCCAAAATGAATGACCTCCCCTGACAAGAGTTCGCGATAGTAAGAAATTGTCTACATTGATGCACGGAAAGAACACAGCCTACGCTTCTTCTCCGAATTCGCACATAGAGCTCACAATATCATATCCAAAAAAGTTAAACGGATTTGCCAACCTCATCAGCTGTCTCGATTGTGTCACTATAATCCAACTTTTAGACCGTTATGGCTAGGCTATCTTCTTGAGCCGTCACTGATTGAGACACAGAAAGTTCTCAAGAACACTATTAGGTCTTTAAACATTTATCATCACACACATTAATTCATCGGACCTAATATTTGTAGTTGCCTTAAAAAAAGGAAAAGAAAAGGTGATAGCCGCCCCCCCCCCCCTATTTTTTTTTCTCATCGGATCTGCATCGATCTCAAATATGACATTTCTAAAATCAAATTGACGGAAATCCGTCCTACGACGGAGAACTTTAATCCTTGCATTAATAAGCCCAAAACAAGTCAAATAACAGAATTTCTTATTCCATCATCCATTATGATAATTTCTGACAAACTGTAACACCTCTGCTCTATCTAATCCACAAAAAGGGGCCACTGTGTTAATTAAGGCTTTGAACAATCATTCTTATCCCACACAAACAAACTCAATGATGGTCAATGATGGCTTTGGTTGTTGCAGCCGATGCAGACAGAAGTTGGCTTGATTAAATTATGCTGTAGTGGTCATTGGGTCTAGAATTTAGAATGCAATAGTACAGCTGAATTGAATTCTTGAATTTCCCCTTGGGGATCAATAAAGTATCTATCTATCTATCTATCTATCTATCTATCTATCTATCTATCTGAGGAAGGTAAACCTTTACTAGAGTAAGGTAATAATTCTGACTAAAATTTATCTTTTCCAGGGGTGAAACAAAAACAATTGCCAAAATAAGGCTACATGCCATCCTTTATTCTACCACATTAAAAAGTAGGCTTTGTTTATAATCTAGGCCTATGCTGTGCAACAATATTCGAAGTGAAAGTTGAGATGGTACATTTCCAGCTGTATTCAAAGTGGAGAGGGTACACTTTTAGGCTGCTCACAACTGAAATGAGAAGAGGTCAACCATTAAAACGCTCAAATTTTTCTATTGATATTATTGGCATAGCTAGAATGAGGGTGCTATATAGGCAGCCTTTATGTCAAAACGCTGATCCTTCCAGCACACTGCAGCGGTATCGGTATCGTTGTTCCATAAGTTGACGGTTCTCCAACAAGCTAAACAGTTACACACCAAGCTAGTTATCGATACGTGAGTGAGATGACTGGATAACGGTTAGCTGCTACTGTTAAAGTGGAAAAAGCAAGAATGAATCAAGAGGAGAGAAAGCATAACTCGCTGATGTCCCAGGTCCCACACAAAGATAAACTACGAATCTAAGTGCTGAAATGATAACGTCATGCATGACCAATTCATCAGACGAGATAACAATGAGGTGGGTGGGTTGTTAGCCAGCTATCCTCGCTAGCTTGTTGTTTAACGTTAGCTAGATTCCAGCTAGCAGGAATCTATGTGTACGTCCGACTTAGTTGTAGTAACTAATACCTGCTGTTGTATGTAATACTGCAGAGGCGCAATTAACGTAAAGTCTGGTTTGTTTGCATTCTTAATATAGCCTTACGTTTCATGTTACACTTAGCAAACCATACAAATTATTATCTCAGATCCCTCTGTTGGCTCATCAATTGACTCCATGGCCACCAGCAAACTGATGTTGGATGCCAGGAACAAATCACTTCCAATGCTACACGCTAAACTTACCTGTGCAGAAAGTTCCCCAAACGAGTGCAAAAGTCAGCCAGGGATCACACATATTCCTTCAGTGAGGGCGACGCGTGGCAGCTTGGTTTCCTTTAGTCGGGTTTCCTTTGCAAACATTTAAAGAGGTAGTTAGCCCCCTACACGCGAGCTAAACAGGGGACCCAGCGGGCCTCCGGCTGTGACTGCTAAGCTAGCTATGCTTTTAGCTAACTGTTGGATAACTTACAGCGAGTTTATCAATAGCCACTGGTCCAAACAATTGCACGGGTTGAGCTGCTGGAGCAATTCGAAAAGCAACGACTTGACAGGAACACCTGAGATTTCATGTCTACGAAACAAAGTTTGATCTTTCACAGAAAAACGACGCCAACTTGTCGGGCACCCATTTCCCCCTTTTATCTATGTTAAAACCATACCGGGCTTCCATTCCCTAGGTGCCACACGAGTAGGTGGCTCCGTTCAAAATGGCTCCACCTCCACAGACAACAACAGTAGCTAGTAAACTACTGAGGAAACCCGGATGTTTGAATACAAAGAGATAGGCCTAATGGCAGTTTTTTTCTTTCTTTTATCCCCCTCTTTCTTTCGCTCTAACTATCTTCTTGAATGGTAATGATTTTCTAGTATCTTCTAGACCTCTAGGTTTTGACATATAAGTAGCCTATATTATATTATATATAAAAAATAAAACATGTCAAATAAATCACAATATTTTAGCCTAGTTAATCAATTCTACCCTACTGATGTTGACTAGAAGTTTCTGTAAGACCTGGGGGGTATTCCAAGTACTAGGTTCAAACCTGGGTAAGTTAACTCAGAGTAGGTAAACCTCCTACAACAAAAGCCCTATGGTATTGTTTTGTTAGGAGAATGAAGCCATACAGTTCTTCTATTAGGAGATTTATCACCTACTCTGAGTTAACTAACCCAGGTTTGTCACTAAACCAAGTACTTGGAATACCCCCCAGAGCAAAAGTCAAAAGGGTTTGACCAGCCAAACACAAAGTCCAGTTGCTGTATGTGTAACGTGCTTTGCGCTTAGGCTAGCCTACCTCTCAGGATAACAAGTAGCCTATAGGCCTAGACTATCAGCTTCCCTTACATTCAAGTAGGCTATGTCCCTAATAATTGCAATGTTCATGTTGTTCATGATGACTCTTTAGAAAATGAACCTTTGGATAATAAATCCAAATGCCTCAATACTATGCAAAAACACAATACAAGAATGTCAATAAATGGAGCAAGTAAACAAGGGGAAATTCATGCATTCATAAAGTAATGCAGATTAAATGTTTAAAATGTTATTGTAGTGGCCTACATGTTAACCACAGGCTTAGGCCTGCTGTAGATGTGGAAGACTGCCATGTGAAACCAGATAACACACACAAAGGAACTCTCGCTAAAAGCTTAGATCAGTTTGCCTATAAGCCACATGCACACATTAAAGGATTATAACACATGTGGAAGACTTTGTCATGCCCCACTGAACAGGATTAGATGTCCCCTCATATAGCAGTGTTTCTTAACGAGTCGGGACCCAAAAGTGGGCCGTGGAACCATTCTGGGTGGGTCGCAGAGCTTGTGGTTAAAAAAAAAAAACACACACAAAAAACGCCCATTTAAAATGCTATAGAGCATCACAGTCCCGCCCACAGGAGTTTCCGGAAGTAAGAATTCAATGCAATTTCTCCATTGACAATTCGGGTATAAGCCATAAAAACTTAACTGCACATGGTAGACTCAAAACCAGCTACGGCTGTACTAAGCGATTGTGTATGCTCATATAGACGCCAAAAGTTCACGGGGCACTAACCTTGTTTTGAGATAAATGTATTTTATTCGCGATGTCTTGGATAAGTACTTCATTACCCACAATCCTGAACAATCCCACAGTGATGCCTCTGATTGGTGGAAAGGCCGTTAAGGTCATAGTTTGAAACGTTATCAGCGAAAATTATTGACAAAGATGGCGGAGTCTTTTACTGCCTATGGCGAAATTCTTAATGTGAATAAAAACTTTCTAGACGAACATTGGTACTTGTATCAACAAGGATTGTGGTTTATATATCACACGAACTTAGTCAGGGCCAATACACCATCAAATAGAACACTGGAAATGCTAGTTTGAACACTTAA
The DNA here is from genome assembly GCF_046254945.1 of Alosa pseudoharengus. Classification (NCBI taxonomy): domain Eukaryota; kingdom Metazoa; phylum Chordata; class Actinopteri; order Clupeiformes; family Clupeidae; genus Alosa; species Alosa pseudoharengus. The sequence goes on from NW_027468663.1 coordinate 36,216,792, forward strand.
CTTTTCAGTTAGCCGACAGGCTAATCATTAGCCTTTCAGACATTAGATCTAGAATGTCATTATAATGCTGCTAACATTAGCCTACATGCTACAACACAGCAGGGATGGAAATTAACCACCCGCCCCCCGCCAAATGCGGGTAGTTTTGTGCGCTGGCGGGTGAATTTGGTCAATTTACCAGCCACTGTGGCGGGTAGAGCTAGCGTACCACAAATAGTCAGATCCGGTCTAATTTTCATACTTATTGACGGTTAAAAATAAGAAAGTGTCTGTAGGGATCATGTAGCCTAACGTTACCAGCCTATAAGGGTAAATCGCGCTGATTTGAAGTTCTACAACTCGTAGTGAGCCGCCACCGCAGCATAGCCTATAGGCACTGGTGCAACGCTTCACTTTCACTTCACTACCATTAAGAAACTGTCACTATGCTTTCATGTGCCACTGCTAGATTATTTCAGGATGACTGCATAGACATAAATCTAGTGAGATCTGTGGATCTGCGTTATATCTTCACAGGCTAATATTCTCACGTAAATAGTTCTCTTTTGAATTGGCCCGTAGGCCTAGGTATTTTAATCCGGCCCGCGACACGCTGCTATTTAGACCTATGAGGCAGACAGAAGGACATCTCCACACCCATTCGTCGTGATGGAATATCTCACAAACTTTTCATTCAAAGAAATTACAAACCGTATCAGAATAAACAGCAGAACTTACCGAACGCAAAGGTGTAAAGCATTCCCTTATACAAGTTATAGCCGTTCCCGAGTAATCCGGTTTTGAAATTGAAGCAAATGTCTACACGGTCTCCAACGTTGGGCTTTTGTCATATATGATAAGGCCAAATACAAAAAAAATGTTAATAATATCGCCTAGGTAACTGTACAACCAGAGTTTTTCCAATGTAGTTTCACAAAATGCTAAGCAGCATGCATATTACGTTTCTTAAAGCTGAGCTGTGCTTAAATTGTTCAGTGCATGATTTCATTACGGGCCAAATAGAAAATAAATGCTAAATGTTAAATATAGCCTTGATACCTGTAAATATTTAAATCAGATGATGTACACTATAGTTAGATCAAGTTGGAGAGTTGGATTATAGGATGCTCCAGAACTCACACAAACGGAGTCTTAAAGGAGCCACACCACTTTTATGACAAGACACTATAGCATATGAATGTGGTTCTGTTGACCTTTAGTTTTGTTGCTACTGTGCTTGGAGGACAGGTTTAGGGCAAAACTCAGCATATTTTAGTCATATTGCAATAATGCCGATTACCGTAATCATTTTGGGTAGCCTACTATAATCATAATATCACATTTTCATGCCGTTTCTCTAGTGGCTGGTAAAAAAGTTGAGTGGCTGGTAGATTTTGGAATCCACCAGCCACAGTGGCAGGTAGAAAAAATATTTAATTTCCATCCCTGCAACACAGGTATGAAATATATTATGTTTTAGTGACCTTGTTGTTTCTATGAATATGAATTGTTGTTTATATGAAACATCAACTTAGTCGAGGCTTGAAAAGCCCTGTATATCCCCATTAAGTACTTAAACCTTTGAACTAGCTAGCTAGCTGATGGCACAGGCTGGATGCTACCACCGGCTAGACACTGCAGTAAAATGGTTAGCAAACCGTCCATGCCCCCGTGAATATTTCACTGTTTCAAGGACGAAATCAAGAGTGTCCAAAGGGGTGAAAACCACTTTAAATCGGGTCACATTATTGACTGTTGTGTGTCAAGGGTCAGCTTGTGGGTTTTGTAAGGGCCAGCATTAGGGACAAGACCTATCAAACCTACGAAGTTGTGTGGTGAGTTTTGCAGGGAGGTTGGTAATGCTAGTTAACATTAGCTAGGCTACTGTAGCCTTCATACTGTACGAGCCATATCATCAATCATTAACCTAGAAATACTTCTTCGTACATTTAATGAACATTTTGTGTAATAATTCACAGCAAGTTAATAAACTGAATGGTGGTCCAAGAGCAGACCATGCACCAGTCCATGCATCAGGATGGCAGTCAGATATGAAGCACTGCACAATGTTGCTAACGTTAACGTTAACCGGTTTCACACACACGATATAAAATACACGATGGTAAATATAACATTCAATACCAAAACACTATTATTTACACGATTACTCCTGAAATAACTGCTATTAACTATATAAAAATCATTGTTTGGAGGAAAGGGTGGTGTTGCCGGTTGGAAACATGGTTGGAAATGATTTCGCGCTGGTTCGTGCTGCTTATATATTTTTCAGTGAGGCGCGGTGGTTTATGGGATGAGTAGGGGAGCGCGGGGCACAAAGTAACGCGGGGTTAAATGTAACACGGACTTTTTCCCTATTTGCAGGGGGTTGATCGAGGCATGCTATTGGTCAGTTAATCACATTACTATGAGACGGTGTTCCACAAATTTTCAGTCAGTATGGACGTGTTTCCACGTAGATCTGCAGCAAAACGCCTTTTGAAGACATCAACTTAAATGTCTAGGTGGTACTTGTCTTAACATTACTGAGTTGTGGGTGCAGCTCACTGACTCCAATCTTCTATCATCTTAATAACCGTCTTGTAGGCTAAAAATGAACACCGTTTTGAAACATGTAGCCAACTCATAGCAGGAGCTAGCTTATCTTATAACAAACGTGACCCAGCGGGGTTAGTTGTAACGCGCTGTTACAACTAAGCCACTCATACTGTACAATGATGTTGCAATACAAAAATATGCGCGTATTAGTGTTAGTTTAGTTAGTTTTTGTGATGTTTTGCATTTTGCCTCATGTGTTTTCAGGTTTGAGGGCTTTTCTTGGCAGGATTGACCTTGGTTAGACTCTTTGCTTCCATTGGCGCATATTTCTCCGTATAGAAAATAAAGTCAATTTTCGACACACGTCTGTTGTTAGTTCATGACTTATGTATCATAAATAGTCAGATCCTATTCTATCATACACATTCAGATACATTTATTGAATTAATTTAATTAAAAACAGCCGTTGGGATGAGTGTTACAACTAACCCCGCATATGGGGCAGGTTGTAACATTTCACCTATCGCCACTCTCGGTGGAATTGTAAAAGAACAGTAGCTCCTACAAACAAACTTCCAGTGCATATGTGTAACAGAGATATGTATGTTGCTTGTTAAAAAGTATAACTAGTGAAACTCAAATGATTTTAGAATTATTTAGCCTTAACCAAAAAGTGTTACTTTGTGCCCCGCGCTCCCCTAGTTACTTCGCTCGGAAAAAAAAATATGTACACAGTCTTGTACCTTTGACTTTTTTTGGACTTTCTCTTCGTTTTTTCACTCGAAATGATATGTTGTATGCTTATGAGTTACGCTGTAGCTGATTAGCCTAAGACATGCTCTAAAAGTCTTTAGATACGGATTTTTCCAAAATCTCCTATCTTTTTGCCGTCCAGCATGGAGCCATCACGTGACTTAAGCATAGGTGCCAACCTATGGTGCCAACTCTCACGCATTGGCCGTGAGACACACGCGTTTGATTAGTTTCACACACTCACACGCCACACCCCCGATCTCTCACGCTGAAGTGTCAACCCGGTCGGTCAGATGCCTGAAAAATGAGTTTAGCCTATCTATAGATCTACCTTTTCAGCCACGGTTATGCTTTCAGAGACGGTGAGAGGGTTCAAGAGCACCCCCTGTCTGTCAGCTCATTTGCGATGCTACTTCAGAAACCGTCCCAGTTGCATTCCCCCCGCATTTCCCCGGCTTCAGGTATCTTTGAGTATTATTGAGTATTTTTCACGCTGAAGTGTCAACCTGGTAGGTCAAATACCTGGCAGATGAGGTTCAACTAAACTAAACCTATAGCCTACATATGATATCACACATCAGGTGAACGTGCGGAATCCAAGCTTTCCAGTGATATTAGCGCCAAGTTGCTGTGATAAATGGTTCGCGAGAAAATTAACATTGAACCGACGTGCAATTTAGGCTAATCATATTTGCATTTTGCACACAGTACACACCCATTACTCTCGGTTTAATATTTCACTAACCCTTCACACAACACGTGGCAAACCCAATATCACAATAAACAGCAAACCGTACCGAATACGAGGATATAAAGCATGCCTCTGTGCAATAAGTGGTTCCTGAGTAATCCGGTTTTGAAATTGCAACACATTTCTACATAGCCTCATTGGGGCGAAATTATAATGTATTCTAATGTAAACTATTTGTCAGTAGGCCTACATACATTTTTGTAAATTGCTCAGCCATAGATTATCCCACTATCATGGTTCTTATATTGTCAGGCAGCCAATCCCATTACAGATAAATGAATATATTTATATTGGCATGCTTCCTAGTGACATTAATGCAAAAATATGAATAAAATCAAATAACGAGACACAAATATTGATATAAAGCCTGACATAAGCCATATGCAAACATTCACATCATGCAGGGTACATCCTGAAAAAGGAATAGCATGTAGGCCTAGGCTATGGCCATTACAATGACCAATATATTATCTTAAATAAGCTAGCTGAATAACACAGGTGACCACTTCTACATAATTTCATGGAGAGCTGAAATGTACACACATTTCTGAACATTTCTGAACTGTGAAATGTAGCATATGTTTTTGTGGTTGTGAACTTATTGCAATATCACCATAACTATTCCACCTGTGTGTGCATGGTTATAATTCTGAAGTGCAAAATAGCTTAGGCTACAGCACAAATATTTCCATAAAAATAAGCAAGTCTGACCTCTGAATTTATTTTGAAAGTGCACCTGATTGATGCAATTAAAAGTTAAAATATACAAACATTTCTTAAATTCTTACAAAACACACACCCACTAAACACACACACACACTAAAATTGTTAGTTTGGACCCCCCCCCACTTTTACCAGTGCTGTTTTCAGCATCTGTTTAGTGCTTCATTGTCATATTCATTGGATTCTCCCATTTGAGCGTAAATCGCTCATAAACTTTTTTTTTTGTTACACGCATTCTCCCATTCCTCTTCTGTCACACACACAGTGACAAGCGCCAAATCCCCTGCAGTGTTGAAGAGATCGTGATCCCCCTCACTTTTGATAAGGTAAAAAGCCTTATAGGTACGCCAAATAAATAATAACCTATAGGTTTACGCTAGGCTATGTAAAACTCCCCATTAACAGCATCACGTCACTAACCAAGACTGCACAATCTCTATTCACTCTGTTGGATATCTGAAGCCAGTTTGTCTACTTAGATACTGTAAATCCTCAAATTATGGCCGGGGTCTTAAGACAAAGTACAGGCCTTTAGGGGCAGGATTGTATTCGAGACAGCCCTTTATTTCTTATGCGAGTTTTATTTTGAGACATGCGTTTCTTGGAGTGGCATACTGGTAGGCCTTCAAAAGCATGACATTTTCGGTTTAGTTTGATATTTAATTTACTTTTGGACTGTTTGATTATATTGTTAAATGTTGGGACTGATGGGCATTGAAATCTGGGGAGGTATTTGATGATCACTATTACGTTCCATGTAGTTGAAAGAGTGTCGGGATTTCAAACAAACCATCCGCTTTCATGCGTTCATTGAACGTCTGCGGTGCTGTAATGGAAACCTTATTGCGTAGCCAAGTAGCCTTGAGTTATTTTTAAATTATGCATGATTTACTTTTTATTAATTTTGTAGGCTGGCTTTATTTTGTTATACAGTATAGAAGTATCTAAATAACCTGTTAAAATGTACCAGAATTCAGGAAATTGCATCTAGTCCAAAAAAAAATTTCTGGGGGAAGACCCCCATAATGAAATGTCACACCCCCATAATGAAATGTCACACCCACTTTCACAATGCCTCCGACACTCACGGTCCTAGTAGTAGGCTAGATCCCTTTGATACCAATGTTCATTTAACTCTGGGACCCTGGTCCCAGGTATGGATTACTGCACGGGCCTTTCGGGCCCAGACCCAGGGGCCCAAGGTGTCAGGGGGCCCTGAAGCCCAAGCCTTTGCATGGAATCATTGGCTCAATATCAACACATCAGGATTAATCTGATTGAATTTAGTATTGGCCATCCCCAAAATGCTAGCCTGACGAGCCAGACCCACATTAAAATGTAGGGTCTGGGCACTCACCGTTCGCAGTGCTCAGTCCGAGGGGCGGGATAATCGGTTGTCTTTCAAATTCCCTCTGCACGCAATAGGACAGCACTGAGTCCCATGCGTTTTCCCACCAGCGGAGCTAGTTGGCTAGTTCAAACTTTTGCCATCTCAAAACAAGCTTAACTCGTGTCACACTGTTGGCCAACAGCAATATCCATCTTCTTTGTTTTGAAGTAGCAGGGAATTCAAGCCAAACTGTTGCAACTCTGCCATTAATCATTATGTTATGCCCCCTTAACAACTCTATAGACGATTTGATTGGCCTAATAGAAGTTTAATTTTTCGAGCTCACAAGCCAACGAAAAGTTGCTAGACTAGCCCTGGAAGCAAATGTAATTAGTCTAGATTTCTAAGCTACCAAAATGCACCAGAATACAGGAAATCACATCAAACAAATGAAAAAAATTCTGGGGGAAGACCCCCAATCCCCCCTTCCACATATGCGACAATTAGTGGGGAGCCCTTAATACATGTGGGCCCAGGGGCCCGAAAGTTCATAATCCGTCCATTCCTGGTCCCTACACCTGAGAACCACTGATGTACGTTTTTTTTACTGTATGGTATAATGCTGAATGAGCCAAACAAAAATTTCCGCAGCAAAATTTTGGTTGGCCCCACCAAATCTCACTCCAAGGTTTTTTGAAAAGTTGGCAGCCCTGGATTAAACACATCAGGTAAGTTGTATTTGTCCATAGACTGTACATTACATACTGTTAAGTGACATAGCAGGCAGCAAGATGCAACCGTTAACTAGCAGTTAACTTGGCTTGGCTTGTTTATTAGCCTGGTTAGCATTGACACTTAACACTTACTGCCAGCTCTTCATGAGAGTAGAAGCACAACACCAGTTATCCAGACATAAAGGTAATCACCACATGGTTTACATCACGCTCCGTTATTACAAAAATATGTTAAGCCAGTTAAGCAAATTGCCGTATTGATCAGTTAGAGATTAAGCGCCCAAACCTGTGACGTCACATGCAACTGTAGTTGCACCTCCCTTACGATGATGAGTGACAGGTGACATGTCTGAGAATGCGTGCGCTACACAAGTAGTGCGAAGGATGGAAGATGATGAATAAACTGAACTGAATAAAAAGGCCTAGCCTAAATGAATAAAGAGTAAGACAAAACAAATAGCCTAGTAGCCTAATGAAACATGTGGATTGATGCAGTATCTTTGCAACATTATTAGCCTACATTAACCTGTCACCATAGCCTAGCCTATGCCTACGTTTGCAAAGCGGAGAACATTTTAATTTGATTCACAATGAAACGTTACATTTAATTTACATGTTGACAATGAGTAGTTTTGGTTGTTGTTGGTGGCGTTATTGCATCCCTTTTATGCCTACAATGAAAAATTGTTCCCTCGCGATTGGAAGCTCCTGTAGCCGCATACGCATTTCAAAACATCGCGACGTGAAATGCCACAAAAAGGGTTTGTGAATAGGTCTGAGTTAGGAGTCCTCTCGACTTTTAAGCTGTCCCAGACTTAGGTGCTACTTTTAGGTCTAAATGCTTTGTGAATTACTTTTAGTGAAAAAAATTAGGAGTCCTAAAGTTAGGAGTGACACGCCCATTATTTTTAGGAGTTGCTCCTAAATTCGCCAGTTAGGAGCTACTTTTAGCCTTTAAATTCTTTGCATTTAGCAAATGTTATTTTGAAGTGTTAAAAAACATTGTTGTTGAATTTCCGAACAAAAGTGGTGATAATTGGGGGTTACGATAATGTTATTTAGCCTACATGATTTCAGCTTTTCCTTTTAAGATAACATTTGTGCCATAAATTCGTAGCTTCATAATGCATGCTTCGTATCCAAATGTCTAGCACTGCAGTTTATTCATTTTTAGCTTTGAACGGACACATCACAAAAACATGAGATGTCTCCTGTACCACACGGGAAATTCAGTCAGCTTTTCTCTGCCAAAAGTTAACAATTTTCAAGCACCATGCGTCTTTCTTTCAATGTCTTGTTCAATGGCTCTGAGTTTGCTTGTCCTCCGAGTTCGTCCCTAACGACGGTTGTCAGGGACCTGAAACCGGTCTAGCCTTCATTGTCAGGAAGGCTTCTTATCAGGCTGCAACAGCTGGGCTCAGACTTTCTCAGTCAGTTGTGATGGAATCAGTAGGGGAAAGGGTGTGGTGCCGAGAGAGTCGAGGACGCGCAGGTTAAAAATGGTGTAGATAAGTTTCATTATGTTGTTGTGTTGTACAAAAGGTTACTGGGTCAGCCTTTCATTATTTTGGATAAAAGTGTCTGCAAAATGAATAAATGTAGGTAAATCTGACTTGGGAATAGGCCTAGCCTACCAGGTGCAGTAGGCCTATCCTTTAAGAAAAATAGGTCAACAATCTAATTTTGCAGAACTTGTACACATGTACACAATTCTCAGATCTAATATCACAAATCTATCACATTCTTTAGATAAAAATATTCAATATCTCATTTTCTTGTTCACCATCACCATATCTAAACATCCTCTCTACAAATCTCTAGTTCATTCCATGTAAATGCACCGTGGTGTAATCCGTGACTAGTGTAAATCCAGCTGGTAGTGGTGGTGGTGTACTCTGTAGAATGCTCGTTCCAGGAGGGATCGCTCAGTGCCTGGTGTGCAGAATCCTTCGGTGATGCCTACACAGCGGAAGCCCAGGGCTTGGTAAAGGCGGTGCGGTGCTGCCGTATATGCTGTGGTACCCAGGACTACTGAGGTAGTAGCTGATGAAGAGGAGTGGGCATGAAGACGGGCAAACCTGAGGACCTGCTGGCCAAGTGCAACCCCAACCCGCCGGTGCCGAAAGTGGGAATCCACAGACATGCGGTTCAGCTCCATATTGCCATCCTGAAGGCAGTGGACTGCAACCAGCCCAACTACTGTCCTTCCGATCTCCGCAACCCAGAGATAGTGCTCTAAGATTTGGGAGAGCAAGTAAGCACATATCATCATGCTTGCACATTCTACTGTATGCCATTTCCCAACTCTCAGACATTACTGTATGTTACATAGGTTTCTATGCTATACAATATACAACATCATGTGTACAGATGTACTGTGAATATCTAGAAGACATACAACAGTTAAATAAAGACAGTTGACAAAGTTATTTCACCGGAGGATTCCATGTAGTACTGGTCAATGTCATGCATGTCCTGCGCCCGTTCCAGGTACCCATTCAAGACTTTCCAACTGTAGTAGTATCGCACACCCAACACTAGTGGCAGTATGCAACAGGCCAACCATATTGATCCAGTAAACACATACAATGTCACTGAAAATGAAGCAAGACATTGACAGATGAACAAAAATAGAAATAAGAAAGTTGAAGTAAGAAATGTTATTTGAATGAATAATGTTAAAATAAATGACATTACATTATGTAAGGGATAATGTATTGTCCGCCGGTAATTATCAGAAAATAAGTCCCGACAGGGAGAACAGAACCCCGATGCGCAGCGGACACGGCTACTTGCCAAAACGAGAAAAGAAACCTAACACAATGAATCTTTAAAAATTATTTTGCTACCGTTTCGTGTCTTCCGCTGACAAAATAAATAGTTCGCCACACAGATAGAACTTGGTAGTTTCAGATGTTGCGTGGCAACCATAGACTGTAAAAAATATGGACAAAGCGTCTGTGACGTCACCCATAGATTTTCTGAAGAACGGTTATGAAGCCGTTTATGGGGGGTATGGGCGGCGCCATCTTGGAAAACGTTGGGAAATCCTAACCCCGCCTACCTCCTAGCCAATCCATATATGGGTAAAAGGGCGGGGCTTTGTATGAGACTGAGCAAGCCGGTGAACCCGCCTCGTCGTCAGCCGAGCAACCTCAGCTAACGTTAGCCTACAAGATGGACTGGCACAGACGTTGCTGTAACATTGCTGGTAAGTTTGATCTGCTAACGTGAAGTTCATGTATGTTTCTTAATGCCATGTTCAGACACTTTTTAATGTTGTATGCTGAAAGGTTATATTCGGGTGAACGGTTGAAAAGTTGAGAATGAAGAGTTGAGTTTGCAGATTCTAGCTTCTAGATAAAATAAACTAACGTTAGCTATCCCTCCCTTGCTGAAGTTACGGTCAACTAACGTAGAGTAATCTAGCGTTACAGGTTTACCAACTCACGTAGAGTAACTTAGCAGTTTACAGGTTTAGCAACTCATACTGACAAAAATGTATCTTTGCCTTTATTGTTTTGTAATTAACGTTATCCATCTCATATTCTCAGTGGCAGCCATCATTGTAACGTTAATTAATTTACGATAACATCAGCCAGCTCGCTGTATTCTGTCAACGTATGGTGTGATTAACTCTTAATATCACGTTTTGAAATCGCTATATTGCTCTAAAGTTGTCAGTGGTAGTTTGGTCTAAGATGACATTGAAATTTCTCATCGGTGGCCATTTCACGATCCAGCGTTCATGTTCGGTTAGCTTGCCTTATTTCCCCTTGTCAGGCTATTATCAAAACGTTAAATCCAGTTAGTGTCCGGTGTTTGGCATAACAATGCCAATATTAGTGTACTTTGTCACTGAAGACCCATTTCAAATCGCACAATAGTACTACAGCATTGTACAACAACTGTAATTTTGTTGATTACAACAAGTGGTGTTGGTTTGCATTATTGTATTATCTTGTAAGTAGTTATGACTAATAAAATGTTTACCTTTCTGTTTTGGCAGTTCACCATGGGGAGGAGGCGGCAAGGAGGTCCATGGGCTCTTAACCTGGGACTAGAGGTCCAGGTGAAGTGGTTTGGCTGGGGTGTGGTGATATTGAACCCATTAAGACTATACAGTACATTTCACTTTATGTCTATTGATGGTTATGTTGGAATGTTACACCTACCCTTTACTTATGCCAAACACTAATTTTGTTCTTTAAATATCAGAATCAGAAAGCAAACTTACTGTTGATGGCACTGAACTTGGAAATGTTTATGGAACTTTTCTGAACTGTGAATTACATTAAAACTAATGCCAGTATTTAGTTTTGTTAGTTTTTCTTATCTTCAGCTGTCTATTGTACAGTGGAGTTTTGTTATATGTTTATACTTATATTTACCATTTCTGCTGTAAGTGCATGTTGTGTGTGATGTCTGTATGCTACTGAGACCTTGAATTTCCCCTTGGAGATCAATAAAGTATCTATCTATCTATCAAACCAATTTGCCTGTGCTCTCAAAAACATTTATACAAATCTGTCAGCTTCAGTCAGTAGGTTGAATTGAAGACCCAGATGCAGAAGTAAAGGTGTTTTTTTTACTTGTATATCTTGAGCATTACAGGTAACCACTGAATTTGTGAAACTAAAATAACAAAAACTAATATGTACTAAGCTAGTACATAGTCAATACATATTAGATCACTTTAAAGACTGACAGATGCAAATGCTGTAAATAAAGGTAATCAAGGGGTCTGCTGGTGAACAAAGTCTTTGAAGTCAGAAGCTGCCACTGCTCAATGACTTGTGCCCCATCTGGTAGGATTTCAAAATGTTCCAGATCTGAAAACAGAAATATTGGTATATGTCACATCCTTGAACTTACTGCAAACTATGAACAAGTGGTCACAAATTAAGCTAAAAAATACTCCCAATATGTATAATGAACAAACTCACAGAACACTTAGCTGAATGGGGACAGGACAGGCGTATTCAACTATTTGCACATGTCCTGTTTATGCAGGCAATAAGCAAAACCAAATTTGGTGTATTCAAAGTTCTGTAGAACAACCATTTCTTGTATTTTAATGTTTTCAGTGGAACAGTGTAAGCTCATGTCTACACCCCATTGAGGTAGTTATTAACAGTTAGGCCAAGGTCCAGTCAAACAATAGCCAGTCACTGATGCCATATTCTTTAATTATCCAATCTGTATCCAACCAAAACCTGCTGATTTAAAGGCTACTTTCCATGTGTGACTTATCAAAAGAGGTCATGATAATTATTGCACAGATGTGCCCCGGACTGCTCACAATAAAAGGCCACTCTAAATGTCTGAAATGCATTCATGTTTGTTCAGTATGCTAACCATGTCTGGAATAGACAGCTAGGCCAATTGAATCCAGTAGGTTGCTCCATTTAAATGTATGAAAAATGTCAAAGTACCACGGAATCAGTTCTGAAGTGATGCTTCTGAGTCGACTGCACAGACGAGAAGTGAAGTTAGGAGTCCAGAGCCCTCTCCAGCACCCAGCCTGTCAGGATCACCTACAGGGAAACTTTGCATAGACAAGAAGTGTTGTTTCAAATTTGTGTTTAACAAATAAACGGCATCAATAAGAGTTTCAGACGTCAGTTATAACTAACAACAGTTATGGTGACTAGCTAACGTTATCGCTCGTTATCAGCTCCATGTTCAACTTATAGTCAATGGTTCATAGTGGTTCACAATTTTACCTCCACTAGCTAGCTAATGCTTCGGCTGAAGTTATCATCTGAACGAACGCTTTTCTATCTTAAATATGACAACCCAAAGACTATATAAATTGACAACGGACTAAGCATTCACACAGAGTATTTACAAAAGGTTTTTTGACGAGAACACATGCTTTGTTACCCCAGTATGTTTGTGAACTAACGTTAACGTGCTTAACGTTACAGCTGTCTGATTATTGACTAAACACCTGGCTAGTAGCAGCTATGGCAAACGTTAAGCTAACTCACAACGGGAGCACAATCGGTTTTCACTAACGTTAACTTTATTCAAGTTAACTAAATTTATGTGTGTGCTTCAGCCATTCGGTCATCATTTTCGACATAAACTTATTTGAAATGATTTGACGCTAACGTAGCCTATAGCTGCTACAGTGCCCACTAACATGGATGCTATAATGCTAACATCTACGTGAAATAGTAGTGGAATGTAACTTACCTCAAAAACTGGAGCGAAGTCTTCTTAAAGTGTCGGTTAGTAGGCTTCAGTTAATAGCAACCCATTTTATGTCAGATATTTGAATAAACATTTTCAGAAAGGATGTGGTGTGTAGGATCACAGCCAAGACATAATTTCGGAGTTTCCTTCACTCAGCTAGTGACATCGTCTGCTGCCTCGACACCAGCCGTCAATCAAGTTGACCACGCCCTTAATTATTCATACATTTAATATCTAAATGCGATCTAAACTAACGAGTTAGAAAAAAATTCACCCCCCTCACAGTTGTCAGGCATTCGGGAACTACCAACAAATACAATAAAAGTCCATGGGACCAACCTGTAAAAGCATGAATTTATGCTGTGAAAACGGACATTTTAACATGGGGGTCTATGGACATTTGCTCCCTTTTGGGACCTGCCCCTAGCGGATTTTCGATGTATTGCAATTTTTCGCATTTCCGGGTAGGCTTCATTGTTCAAATTAGAATGTTGCCGCTTGGTGGCAACGTCTTACTAGCTTACTTTCCCTTTCAATGAAATTCCATTGCAATAAGCGAACGGAATTCTTGCGGAAGGATATGAAAGACGTTAATCAACCCGTTGCCATTGACAGCGCTGATTAAATGCTTTGCCGGTGATTTATGTAGATTTAACATAGGCCCGAACGTTGGGAAGGCCCATTCATGTGAATGGAACTTTCTGCAGCACTCTGAAGAGCCGTGTAATAACTTCATATAATGTAATGTCAAAGTATATAATCACCGCTGTCAATTTATTTTCTGATAATTACCGGCGGACAATACATTATCCCTTACTTAACCTTTCTGCCAACAGAAGACTTGAAAGATAAATAACTTAGCCTACCTGTTATAGCAGTGTACAGGAGTTGACTTTCCGGGTGATGCAGTAAGCCACGGAAAGCAGTGTCAGTCACCATTTCCATCATACCCTCATGGAAGATGCGCAGGACTTCTCTATTATCTGAAGGAGTATACCTACGAACAACCACTGTTCTATCTTCTTTCAAGATTGCATAATGCTCATGTGGTCCCATTGTTTTCTTATCCAAGGCTGTCATGCAGGGGAACTTCTTTTACTAAATGAATGGTTGTCAGATGGATCGCAGATGAAGCAACAATTCTGAGTTAGAATTGTATAAATTGAAAAAATATTTCATAAACTTTGGAGGAAAATACAGATGCCCTGTTGAAAGAAACTAAGGAAATACTCTGATATAAATACAAAGCCAATCAGCATATCAGCCAAGGTGAGCCAACAGTGCAAGTTTCCATTCCATACTGTCAGAAGAGGAGTTCTGTTGAAGATTGCCTGGTGAGTCATGGGATGCTTTTGGCTGCAGCATGATAAGCCACACCCCGTGGATATTTCACAGTTTTAAAAATGAACGTTATAGTCCATGAGCCACAGGCCCAAAAAGGGGCGTGTCATTACCACTTGGGGGGGCAAATTCTCACTATATTTTTCTGAAAGCTACATCTCTGGAGTATAAAATGGTATGATAGCAAGTTGAATCTTGTAGCTTTGTGGCTGTACAGGCCTTCAAAGTTGACCTCTGATTTGAAAAAAGGAAATTACGCCTATTGGCTTTTTTTTGTTAAACCACTCATAAGAGCCCAGAAAATAATCCAAACCTCATTATTACTGATGCATATGTGGTGTTTGATGTTGGCATACATATTTTGAATCATTATGTGATTTTGCCCTTCATTTTGGTTGATAAAATTCAAGATTTATGTGTAATAATGAGCAAATCTACGTTTTCAGAGACGTGTTGCAGCACTAATTGAAATGCCCACTACCTCATCAATCAATGTATTTATACCTTCCTACCTCCCAGCAGAGACTTGAAATACAAATGATTACATAGGTCTGCATTGCTATGCTATTTGCTATTTGTAAATGTACTATTCGGAAACACCCCAAAATTCAGTAAATTAGTATTTAATAAGAGATATTCCAAGAGATCAAAACATCATGATTACCAATCACATATTACCTTTACATTCAAGGAATACCATATGAAAGTTGTTCACATCACCACATGTACCCAGCTTAACATAAATATTATAATTTTATAATGTCCAGGGCACATGAAATACATACAGTAATGTCCTGTGTATTAGCCGTATTGTGTATAAGCCAGAGGACAGTGTTTTATGCAAGTTGAAAGAAACAAAACCATATACCATATTAACTGCCCCCGTGTATAACCTCATAGCTGAAGAAATTTTGCAAAATCAATGTATAAGCTGCAGCTAATAGTTGGGAAATTATGGTAATTGCATCACAGGTGCTAAAATGATCTACATTATTTCAGTTGTACTTTTGACTAGTAAGGATGTGGCAATGAGATGTAGATGAACTGGTTGGTGAAAATATTATTATTATTATTATTATCATCATACTTAAAATTGTCTTTCATCTGATGTTAAAATAATTTCCATTGAAAAGAAATAATAACTATTTTCCAAGATCTACAAGTACATACATTTACAACAGTTTTAAAAATTCTACACAGTTCTGATGAGATGAGACAGAAACTGAAATTGGATCAATCCATTTTCAGAGGAACATGAGTTCATTTGCATATCTACAGCAGGCAAAGCAACACAAGAGGTTAGGGATGATCTGATTCAGGCTCATACTACAGGCAAAGATCATGACATAGAGGCTGGAGTCAGATACACCTAAGCACAAATTCCATGATACATTGACAAAGCAAAAATTAAAGACATTTACGAGCATGAGTCAAAAAAGAAAACACAGGCACATGGCAAGACCATCATGTTAAAGACTGGACATGAGAGAAGTCTTGTCACCCTCTTGGACCTTGGCGACACCTGAGGGGACCCCAAGGAAAACCTCTAAAGCAGCACTTGCAAAGCATTTGCAGAAACTTGCATCACTATCAGATAATCTTCCAGATGAATATAATACACCAGAGACATTGATGGAATGTCTCTGGTCTAGAAGGTCAATAACAATGTCTCAACTTATGCAGACATTGCTGCTCCTATTCATAGCATGATCCGTAAAGAGGCAAAGCAGAGGCAGATCATTTTTTAGATTAAATTAGATTAGATTTAGCTTTATTGTCATTGTGCAGAGAACAAGTACAGAGACAACGAAATGCAGTTTGCATCTAACCAGAAGTGCAAAAAAGCAGAAAAGTGCAATGTGATATACTGTACACAGTATAGGCAGGTGGTGCATAGACAGGACAAGAAATATAGTGCAGTGTAGACAGTAGTATACAGTTGTTTTGCAGAAGGTGGTTTAGAGTAGCATAAATTAAATATAAATATGTGCAGTGTATTAGCAGTTAAGAGCAGAATATATATGGCTATGTACTGTAATATGAACAATGTATGAACAACATGTACAGGTATGTGCAATGTAGTGGCGATACCATTATAGTAGTAGTAAGAACAATATAGATATATGCAGTGTATTAAAAGAATATATTACAGAAAAACTGAATAAATATGGATATTTAGTATGAACCATATAGAAAGATATGTACAGTATGTACAACTATGTGCAGTGTGGTAACAGTACCATTGTAGTTCAGAAACAGTAACATTACAATAGTATTAATAATAAGTGTATGTGCAGGATGAAAAGCAGTGGAATATGGCTATGTACAGTATAAGTGTAATTACAGTATGTACATTTGTAAATAAATAGATGGGTGGGATAGGGTAGTGCAGTTGTGGGGGGGGGGGGGGCTAGGGGATGTCCGCCTCCTTGTTGTCCCTGTCAAGGTTGCCATGGTCGTGGACACCTCAACAGGCACAGGCAAGGAGGCATCAGGCGGGGCAGGGGGTGATGGGGGATTAGTTGGTTGGATGTCACCGGGATGCAGAGCTAGAGTTCAGTAGGGTGACAGCCGCAGGAAAGAAGCTTCCTCTGAACCTGCTGGTTCGGATGTGGAGAGACCTGTAACGCCTCCCGGAGGGGAGTGGAGTGAACAGTCTGTGGTTGGGGTGAGAACAGTCTTTGATGATGTGTGCCTTACGCAAGCATCACTTGCTCTGGATGGCCTCGATGGAGGGGAGTGAGGAACCGGTGATGTGTTGGGCAGTTTTCACCACCCTCTGCAGTGCTTTCCGGTCGTGGGCAGAGCAGTTGCCATACCAAACTATGATACAGTTGGTGAGGATGCTCTCGATGTTGCAGCGGTAGACGTTCTGAGGAGACAGATGGACCTCAGAAAGAAGAGACGCTGGTGAGCCTTTTGGATCAGGGTAGAGTTGTTGAGGGTCCAAGAGAGGTCCTCAGAGATGTGGACACCCAGAAACTTGAAGCTGGTGACATGCTCCACCTCAGTCCTGTTGATGAGAATGGGTGTGTGTGTGCTAGCTTTAGACTTCCTGAAGTCAACAATGAGCTCTTTGGTCTTCTTGGTGTTGAGAGCCAGGTTGTTATCAGTGCACCACGATGTTAAGTGCTGGACCTCCTCCCTGTAGGCCATCTCATCGTTATTGCTGATGAGCCCAATCACCGTAGTGTCATCTTTAAACTTGACAATGGTGTTAGAGCCATGTACAGGTGTGCAGTCGTAGGTAAAGAGGGAGTAGAGGAGAGGGCTCAGCACACATCCTGACTTGACAGCAGGAGGTGTGGTCCACCACCTGTCAAAAAACTGACAGGTGGATCACACCTCCGTAACATCAGCTGATAAAAACGCATCACACTACTCCACCGTGTGACCTTCTTATAAAGATGGAAGTATACGTCGAAACATGTCAAGGTAAAGAAAAAACATCTACCAATATATGTGTATGTGATAAAAGAAAAACCAAACTTATTTATCTCAAGTGTAGACACAATGAATGCAATACAAGTAGTCCAGAATCCAGTTACAGAGGGAGGTATTGATGCCCAGTTCACTGAGTTTGGTGATCAGTTTGGGGATGATGGTGGGGATGATGGTGTTGAACGCTGAGCTGAAGTCAATGAACAGCATTCTTACATAGGTGTTGCTATTGTCAAGGTGGGACAGGGCAGAGTGAAGTGCCATAGAGATGGCATCCTCTGTGCTCCTGTTCTGACGATGAATTCAATGAATAGATTAAAGATCCTTTGTACTCGTTTCAGCTACAATTTAAAAAACATTTGTACTGCAGACCTGTGTATGTCATCATTTAACATTAATTTCAACTCGCAATTGAAAGTAAGGAGGGTTGAATAGTAATGATCAATAAGGTCTGCGTTCAGGTATTGCCATAACATGTTGCTCTGAAAACTCAAATTAGCTTTTTTTTGCACATAAATCTTGAATTTAATCAACCAAAATGAAGAGCAAAATCACATAATGAGTCAAAATATGTATGCCAACAACAAACACCACATATGCATCAGTAATAATAAGATTTGGATTATTTTCTAGGCTCTTATGAGTGTTTTAACAAAAAAAGCCAATAGGCGGAATTTCCTTTTTTTTCAAATCAGAGGTCAACTTTGAAGGCCTGTACAGCCACAAAGCTACAAGATCGAAGTTGCTATAATACCGTTTTATACTCCAGAGATATGTAGCTTTCAGAAAAATATAGTGAGAATTTGCCCCCCCAAGTGGTAGTGACGACCACCTGTGGCTCATGGACTATTAAAGGAGAATTCCGGTGTGATATTGACCTAAAGTGTGTTGAAACATGATACCGAGTGTGAACGTATGTCTCATAGCCCATCTCGGCTTGTCCCCGGCACTCCAAAATCTGGCGCTAGTTAGCCGATGCTACCAACAGCTTTTTCAATGGTGGTGCTTCGGCATCGGCCTAGCCATGCAAATAAATCACTGTTTTACACCATTTACGAGGCTCAATGTATCTCCACACTTCATTGGTAGACTTCTGAGGGCCCTGACATTTAAAACGAGACATTGAGAACTTTGAAAAAGCACTGGTAGTTTCCAGTTTCTTCTAGTAGCAGCAGCTGGAATCCATGCATTTCCACGGAATTATTTTTGGAATCTGATCCCTTATCATACCTGTTCATTCTTACTCGTCGCTCGACTTATCGTGACTAAATTCAAGATGGCTGCAAACGCTAAACTTCGTGAAGATACTGTCTGTATAAATCGTCTTGTAAGTAAACTACCAGTGCTTTTTCAAAGTTCTCAATGTCTCGTTTTAAATGTCAGGGCCCTCGGAAGTCTACCAATGAAGTGTGGAGATACATTGAGCCTCGTAAATGGTGTAAAACAGTGATTTATTTGCATGGCTAGCCCGATGCCGAAGCACCACCATTGAAAAAGCTGTTGGTAGCAGGAATATATCACATAAAAAAGGAACACACACACACAGACACACACACATACACATATTCACACACACACACACACACAATATGCACACTAACTCTCACACCCCATGCAGATACACACACACACACCATATACACAGACACACACACATACACATATTCACACACACACACACACACACATATTCACACACACAGACACACACACAAACACACAATATGTACACTAACTCTCACACCCACACATATTCACACACACAGACACACACACAAACACACAATATGTACACTAACTCTCACACCCCATGCAGATACACACACACACACACCATACACTAACTCTCACAGTTATATGCAAACATACACTCGCGCGTACAGACATACACCCTCAGGGTTCTATTTTACCGAGCCGAAGCTCCTGGTAAATAAACAATGTTAACATATTTTTCATATTGTTGCCATTGTCTCAGTGTTCATATCAGTGTGGAAAGTCCTGTCAGAATACCCTTATTTTAACAAAAAAAACTATTTGAGCAACCTTTAATTGAGTATACGCATATTATCCCCGGTCACAATTGTGACCGATAATAAAACACACTTTTTCCATCTACTTTTCTACATTTAAAAAAAAATAATAATTCTTGATTATTTCAAAGGGTTGCTAATAACACATGATTTGCATATTTGCATGTCTGGGAAAAATGTGGGCTTAAATGGGTTAATAATAATAAAGATAAATAAAGGGGGGTCACTATATAAACATGGGCTTTCACCTCCTCTTAGCGGAGTTGATTGCCTGAATGGAAAGAGGAATAAAACAGTTTTTGTATCTGTGTTTAAAACCCATTAAAACATCATGATCAGTGATGAAAAAAATATTTTTTTTGTTTTATCTTGCTCTATTAGGCTGTAGTATAAAAAATCTGTGATTTATTTTTTCAAAGGACCCTCCTAGTTAGCTAATGTTAAAGAAGCCCTATGCAGGTCTGGTTATCCCTTCGCTGTTTCTGGGTTTTCGCCTGATTTGGGCTCGCATTTTTCACGACATAGCTCTCCCTGCTAACCTGACTCTCACCAGATGAATTTCGTTCCACTTAGCTCCGCCTAGCTTCACTCACATCCATCTGGGACCTCTTCCATTGAGAGTGATTTCTGCAACCGATTTTATGGTACAGCCAATCAGGACGCAGGGCGGGAGTTTCATAGATGTGACATAGCGTAGAAGCCATGGAGGTATTATATATAACTGGAGAGAGTGACTAAGTCCCGCCCTCCATACAAATAAATGGTGGAGGCTAGGCTAGTAAATCCAGCCAATTCATAGTCAACGCCATCTTGAACACTGGGGTTCTGATCCAGCGCCAGTCGGTTCTGATCATGCGCCAAGTTACAAAGCTAGAAATGACGCATGGACCAACGTCGATTTTTATTGGATATTCTGTAAAAAGAGTCGTCCTCCAGTAAGAGGGTGGCGATAATGCACATAAAGTCCTTGCCTCATAACAAGAAGAAGTTGCTCGGGAACGTGCATGGAGTCCGAGTGGAGTCGCCCTGAAGCGCAACTTAATTTCATTGGATAACACAGCGGCTCTAACTAAGAGCGGTCTGCCTGCTGTCCTGCTGCAAATATGCATTCGAACATGACGTGAAATATCCGTAGTCGAACTATAAATAAACTATTCAGTTTTTAGTGCAAAGTGTAGCGCATTTTTACAGTCTATGATTAGTTTGTTTTTAATTTTATTGTTTGCCATCTCATAGCGGGTGCTTTAAACGTAAACGTATAGCGTTGGCCCATGACCAAATCAAGCCAATAATAGCCAGTAGCCACAATAATGACTGGAGCCAGAGCCCTCAATAGCCACCCTGTTTTGAAAATAATATTGAAGATAGTATTGAAGATAACGCACAGAACGGTCAGCCTGAGCGGACAATTACGTCCCCAACTCATCTAAAATGTGGTGTCTTTACTTTGAGTTGTACACCGCGCAGATGGTAAAGTAACGGTTAAAGATAATGTTGTCTGTGGACTCAGCAAAAAACAGTTTACTTACGCATCCACGACATCCAATCTTCGCGCTCACCTGTGGAGTTACCATCCAAATGAGGCAGCGGTGTCAGAGGCACAGTAGACGGCCAGAGCATCGCCAGGCGTCCAACGTCGTATGATTGCATTTCCGTAAATCCTAAATTATGTCCGGGGTCTGCTATTTACTTAGGCTGCAAAGCACAGGTATTTATTATGACCGCCGCGCATGCAGCGAAGATGGCCGGAGACAGTTTTCTGTGAATATCTCGAGAACCGTACCCAGACAGCATTTACATCTGTGCCAGATCCGTTTTTGAATCGGCAGATTCGCGCAGCAGTCGCACTCACTATGCAGATCTGCACCAACTTTGCGCCAGACTTGTCTGTAGCCTCTGACTGTGACAGTCATCCAGCGGGTGTGGTGCCTATCCGGGGCAGCTTCGCAGACCAGACGCGCCACAACTGAATTGAGTCCGCCCGGCGGGTGTGGGCCAGATCCTCAGGAGCTGCGCAGACCTGACGCGCCACAACTAACGGAACACTTTTCCCCCACATAAACCTGCAACTGCAACTACGTTATGTGATTATGCAGAGTGGAAGACAGGCTGCACCGTCTTTGTGATTATTGCCATGGTAAGTACATTATACAAGTATCATTTTAAATGTAAACTGGTGTTGATGTCATTTTAGTCTGCTAAATATTTAGGCCTGTTCTGTATTAAACATGAAAGTTTACAAACTTAGTTCACTCTGAAATTCTGACAACCTGAAACGTGCCAGACAAGCTGGGTAGTAGCTACGGTTAGCTTGTAGCCTAGGTTCTTTTAAACATGCATCCACAACTATGTGAACATGAGCTTTAAGGCTAAATTGGTGAGCTTTGCTTATTATTCACCAAAATCGCTTAATATCGTGTCCATTGTGTGTTAGCTGCAAATTCGTAGCCATTTGTCTGTAGCTAGCCTTGCTGCTAGTAGCACTGCAGGTAGCTTTAGACGGCCAGCGTTTTTTAAGCCTGTTTAAAATGGATTTAGAGTGGAAAAACTTGGCTGTAAAGCCTTTTATCGAAGGTCCATAAGAATTGTCGCTGTCCTCCAGTTTATCCGGTTTGGGATGCAATGCGTTGTTGGCATACTATAACGTTAGCCTACTGTTATAAAATAAATAATCTTTGGATGTTGAATCTAATATTTACTTGTTTCTTTGCTTTGTGTGCTTTTTGTACGTCTCACAGGAGCAGTGAGGAAGAATCGCAGGTTGATGCCTAACTTTAACGTTAGTCCATTGGGCTAGTTTTTGCCCTGGTCCTCTGACATCCATCCGTGAACGGCGCTGCTATTCACCGTCTGCTCGAAAATTTTTCTCAGGACAGCTACTAGCCTCTGCGAGAGATCTGCCGCTGCCGCGACCAAGGAACTGCTGCTGACCTGCGAGCTGCCATGATAGCAGCCTGCCCTGCAGTCTGGATTGAGTAGCCTAGCTAACGTCGAAGAACTCTCACGAAACAACAAACTGTCGCTGTCAAAATCCACCGACCTGCTGATCTGCAGGATCGCCCAACTGTTCTGTGCTTTCAGTGCTCCCCAGACTGCCAGTAATCTTCCTCCGACACAGCTGAGCGCCGTCGTCATCATCATCGGGACATCAGCCGGTTAGATGCAACGGACTATGTTAATATGACATTTTCTTTCAGTGCGTTTAGCGGAGTTTGTTTATCAACATAAGCCTTATATTATACCATTGGTTTGTGTTATGTTGTAGGCTTAGGCTAGCGGACACAGTGTTCTCTTTTGCCTTTTTAAAATAAAAAACTATTTTGAAAATTACAAATTGTGTGGGTCTTAATTGTCTGATAGCTTAAATATGAATCACAGACCAGGGCCAGATGAGCCCCAGATGTAGAATATGAGTCTGGGCCAGATCCGCACCAAATGCCATGGCAATATTAACTGTACTGGGCCAGTTCTGGCCCAGATCTGTCTCTGATCCGTAATTCCAACCTGTTCCGGTATTGGCCCGTTGGAAGAAATGACCCCGGGGCAGGTCCGTTTAGAGGATCTGCGCCAAATGCTAATGAAGATCTGGACCAAATCTGGCCCAAATATATTTTGCTGTCTGGGTAGGGCCTAGGACAGCCATCACCAAATGGCGGACCGCGGTCCGAGTCCGGACCGTGACGTGATCCTATCCGGACCCAGACCATAGGGAGGGAAAGTAATCTCATCGCCATCTAGTGGTTGCATTCCTAGAGTTTAGCGGAGGGGATGGGATTTTTTTTTTAGAAAAAATATATCTCGGTGCACATTGGGATCTTAATTTAATGCCTTACATATGTTAGGCACTGGGGTCACCTCTATTGCTTCAAGTGGCCATACCTTATTTTTAGGATCAGTTGAATTGTTTTGAGTTTTTGTCGTAACATGGTGATAACAAACTACAGTTGCATGTGACATCACAGGTTTGGGCGCTTCATCTCTAACTGATCAATACGGCAATTTGCTTAACTGGCTTACATATTTTTGTAATAACGGAAGGTGATGTAAACCGTGTGGTGATAACCTTTATGTCTGGATAACTGGTGTTGTGCTTCTACTCACATGAAGAGCTGGCAGTAAGTGTTAAGTGGCAACGCTAACCAGGCTAATAAACAAACCATGCTACCGTGAGTAACGTCGAAGGGTAAAGTCACGTGGCTTTTTTGTAGTTCGTTTATGAAACAAAAGGAGCAATTTCGATTTTTTTAAATAAGGCAAAATAGGGTCTGACATTTTCAAAGTTAGAAGAGTATTACTGTATAGACACTGAAAAATATTTTTGGTGGATAAGATCGCTGATTTGGCTTCACAGTATTTTTTTTAAAATAGGTCTATGGGACTTAACATTGAAGCTGCTCTTCGATAGGAACGCAACCACTTGGGGCGCTGGTTTTCACTTTCCCTCCCTATAATAGCCTAATTTAGATTTTCACGTAAGATTTCAAAGCTGCGCTAAATGTTTTGTTGGTTAGGATAACAGCATTTACTTCAGGAGCTTCAGGAACCATCATTTCGCTTGCTGCTACTCAGCCAGTGAAATCTGTGAATTCTGTTAAAGTCGAGTCAGTGAGTAAAGTAGCCTATGCCTAGGCTATATGGAGAAGAGACTGATAGCCTGAAACGAGCGAGGAGAGGAGACGGGACGAGAAACAATCAGATGGATATCTAAGTTAACGATAAGTAAGTTATTTTCAAATCATCGATTGCTCAAAGAGGAGAAAGCTAGACAGCGAGAACAGAGCTTTATATAACGATACGGGGGCAATACCACGCAAAACTGTCACGTCCGTAACGCCAACTAAATATGGATGTGACAGTTTTGCGCGGAATTGCCCTGGCCCTCTTCTATAGCCTATATTCTGAGACAGGTGATTTAAAGCGCCAATTTGAAACACCTCTACTAGACAAAGCATATATTTTGAGCAAGCATAGGGTAGGCTAGGCCCATTCAACAGTGAACTGAGACCACAGACCACACGATTTAAGAAGGCAATATGGCAATCTAGTTAAGCCTACATGCATTCACTGCTCAACAACGTGATATTCCTGGGTTTCCAGGATTTCGGGTCAACATAAAAAAAAACTAAAAAAAAATAATAATTAAACTTGCTGATTAATGGGTTCAAGGAACCAGCTGTGGAATATCCATCATTGTCTCAGCTCAAATTTTATTTTAAGTTCACGTCAAGATCTTAAAAATAGCCAAGGCTACTCAGTTTTTCTCCCCAATTAGGCTACTCTTATCTTGCCTTATTTCTCCTCATTTCGAATGTTGCCTTTTAGGCTACTTATTTTATTTCACATAAAGGCCTAGGCCTACAATCTTCTATTTCTTGAATTTCCCCTTGGGGATCCAAAAGTATCTATCTATCTATCTATCTACACGAAACTTGGTGGGCATGTAACCCCACATGGATAGCATGGAACCATCGCTTTTCGTTTTGATCTGTAGCCCCCCCGCTGGACTGGACCCCCGAAAGGAGGGTAGGGCAGACACAGTTTTCTGTGAATATCTTGAGAACTGTAGGGCCTAGGATGACCAATTTTTTGCGTATGTTTGCCTCCAGGGGTCATGTAAACCCATTCCATATGCACACATGTGCATAAACAGATACACACGCACACACAAACATTCACAGTAATCCTACGTATGACACATACTCACACAGTAGACATATATACGCATGCATGCACATGCACATGCACATGCACGCACACACACCCCCACACACATAAACATAAACATGTACATGCACACAATTCAAGAATTTCTCAGAATTATGAACAGGCAAGATGGGGGTGGGGTTGTATAAAATGTATATTACATGTGAAATATATGAACTAATCATGTTTTGGTACTTGTTGTCTAGCAGATACCAGTGAGAATTGAGTGTGCATAATGCAATTCAGTGAGCCAGTTAGAATCATATATGCCTTTTTTTTGTGGAAAACATGTGCTGGACTGGGCGGCGGTCATATTTTAACCGCTCTGCGGTACATCTAGTTTGAGGTAGGCTTATTCGAGGCAGACCTTTATTTCTTACATTGTACTTTATTGTGAGACATGCGTTTTGTTTGGAGCGGCATACCAGGCTATCAAACGCAGACGATTTTCGGTTTTGGTATGGGATTTAATTTACTTTTTGACTTTTATTAGTTAAATGTTGAGACTGATGGGCATTTAAATCTAGAGGGTATTTGATGATCACTGTAAAGTTTCGTGTAGTTGAAAAAGTGTTGGAATTTCCAGCTGTTTATTGCGAGACAAGGCCTTTCCTTCATTCATTGAACGTGCGCTGTGCTCTAATGGAAACCTTATTGCATATAGCTAAGTAGCCTAAATTGAGTTTTTTTTTAAATTATGCATGGTTTACTTTTTATTAAATTCGTAGGCTGGAATGCATCACGGCAATAATTGTGTTTAAATGTAGTAGCCTAGTGCTTCAGCCTCTGGCAAGCTCCAAAGGAGGCGGCTAGAGGTTGAGAGCAACGTGTTGGAGACCCATGGTGTAACGAGACAAGGTCTTTATGCCGCTGTTGTGTAATTTATTGTCTTTAATCATGTTTAGGCTATGTTTGTTGGGGACAAACAACAACGAAACAAGATCAATACAATTTTCTTTATTTGTCATATGATGGATAAACAACCATAATATGCCCTTCTTCTCATAGGCTCCTCAAGAAATACTCACTGAATAACGTTTGGCTGTAGCCGCCGGATAGGTACCCGCCCACCAACATGTACGCGCATGAGAGCTCGTGCCCAACACGGATTTTCGTGCATGGAGCTGGTTCCAAATGCTCCATGCAGCGCCATATTTGAAAATGGCGTATGCTAACATGCCAAAGCTAATCTGCACGCTCTTGACCCCCTGGTAGAAGCGGCTGTGATGGTGCATTCAGGACACTTCGGAATGACAAGAACCGCTACTTTGGCTACTTTGGCTACTTTGTTTTTCCGACAGCAAGTGTTCATGTGCTTTGCCATCGGAATGTGTGACAAACACGGATGCCAAAGGTTAAAACAACAAAGGTTAAAACATACACTCACTAATCCTAAACAAACAACTGTATTTGCTTAAAATATAGTGTAAGATGCTCGTGAAAGAAAGATATGCAGCTTTCAAGTGATAAAAAGGGCAAATTCCCAAGTTCACATTAAAACTGTTGGACATGAAAGGCCACATGGACTACAAACGAACTACAACGTGACGACAAAAGTGATGACGAGCCACTAACTGGGCAACTCTGTTAGCAAAATCTAGCCCCAGTTTCCGACCTCTGACTCACACATTAAGTGACGTGAATGACGCGGAATGATGATGTTTTCACTCGGAGAAAGGTTTTTCCGAAGCTGATGAACGCTAGGTGAGACTGTTATCAGTGTCACGGGTTGGCTTCGATGTGAGTGGTTGAAGTAGCACATCAATAGATGACGGACAAGTGGCTTATTCAATCATATGCAAGCATTTTTTGATTAGGCCCAGCCTTCTGAAGCAACACTCCAATGGATTGGTCCCAGATGGATGAGTGGAGCTAGGCGGAACGAAATTCATCTGGCGAGAGTCAGGTTATCTCCCTGCAGCTTCGGTAGCAAGACTGCTACGCTAAACCCCCACTAGCTAGCGAGCTAGCCATCAAGAAACCAAGCTAAACACATACAGGGCTCACAATAAAACAGTTGAGCAAACACATTGTTCAAGAGACTATCAAACCACATTACAAAAACGAAGTTCACCCAAGGGTAGGCTACTTACAATTTCAGCAGCAACAAAGCCAAGTCGGAGTCCGTTTTGCAGTCTTCTTAGAAACTACAATCTTACTACATTTTCGAGGCCTTCCGCCGAGTCACATCCGGATTTCTTCGGTCCGGGACCAGAAAGTTGCATATTCGGTTTTTCCGCAGAGAAGCACTAGGGGGAGACGAAGCACCCACCAAACGACCCAAAAAAATGTGTTGTAGAACCATCAGAACGACTCTCAACCTGCATAATTAAGGTCATTTTTGCAAAAATTGTTGCATAGGGCCTCTTTAAATAGCTGATCTGGTCCCTCAAGGATATTTGTCCATTAAACCAATACATTTCCAAAGTTCATGTGTAATTTTTATGCTTTTAAAGGCAAACTTGGCAGGATTTCCCCCTCTGCTGGAGAAATTGTGCATTATGCTATTTCAAACTGTGGGAAAAGGTAACGATAAAGCACATGGATTTGTTTACAAGCTAGCGAACGGTTAGCATAAGTTTGGCAGAACTATGTGGATGTTACAAGGTAAGAAACACGATTTAACACGATTCTTGTTTCTCACTTCTCTTTCCGGGACGGTAGTCTCAATAGAGTGGCGAAGCCCCGCCCCATCTTTAAAAAAAAATTGAACGGCAGTCTATAGAGTGGTGAAGTCCCGCCCCTTCTGCTTCCGGTCCATGGGACCTATCTTTCAAAAAATTATGAACGGGAGTTAATGGAGAGATAACAATTATTTTTTGGTCCAGTTTGAATTGTGCCACGAATTTCACATATGATGTGTGTGAATTTAAAAGATAATTTTTCACGTCAAGAAAGTACTGTTGTTCGATAGACTTCAAAAGTTATGTTGGTTTTGTGAGAATCCACTCAGTGGACTACATCTCTCGTCTCGAACGATGTACGTCACCAACGTAATGAAACGATAAGAGCTGTTATGCTAGTTAACGGTTGCATCTTGCTGCCTGCTATGTCACTTAACAGTATGTAATGTACAGTCTATGGACGAATACAACTTACCTGATGTGTTTAATCCTCTGACTCTTGGTATTTTCTTCGGCAAGGAAAGCCCAAATAAGACCTGTTGCTGGTATGCTTGTACAATCTAGTGTGGCTGTGAATGAGCTAATGTCACTAGCGCGACTTATGGGTTTGTAGTCGTTGGAATTACGATCTTTCACAATGTTGTAATTCAATAGTTACGAAACAAACTGCAAATGTCTTTACATGAAAAATTGTCTTTAAAATTGACAAACATCATATGGGTAATTCAAGGCACAAGTCAACCGGGACCAGAAAATAATTTCTTTTTCGCCATAGACTGCCGTTCAAATTTTTTTGAAAGATAGGTCCCATGGAGGCAAACGGAAGGGGCGAGACTTCACCACTCTATGGCGAAAAAGAAATTATTTTCTGGTCCCGGTTGACTTGTGCATTGAATTACTGCCTGAAATATCCGATTTTGTTTACCACGCTCGGAGTTATAGTGCTGGCCTGATGGGTCGCCTATTTACGCCGTTTCAACGGCACATGAACGGTTAGACAGAGAATTCTCGTCATGAAATTAAAATTCCACTGGAGCTCCAAGCAGATGTGTACACGGCACGCAGCCTTACAACACTGTATACAGCTCTTCGAGTCACGGTAAAATGTCATTTTTGGTACATAGCTAATTTAGATACACCTATGGTGTGGGTGCTTGCGTTTCTTTAGGAATCCGCTGTCTTGGTTTGTATAGAAATGGATATTAAGTGACATACACGCGGAAATACGGCGGAAATACGGGACCGACGGTAATAGGGGGAGTTCCGATAGATGTCTTGTGCTGTGTATGCTGTCTTACTGTATGTTTTGTCTGTCTGTACTGTATGAGCCTAAGCACTAAATTCCAGTAAAAAGCAGTAACAAAGCATGTGGAACACACTCCGGGTACACAAGGTGCTAGACTGAACACAGAGCTTCTCAAACGTTCGCCATATATTTTTTTTCAAAGTACCTCCCACACTTTAAATGTAAATGAATTAGGCTTCTAACAGACGTGCCAACAGATCTGGCGACCTTTTGTTGTCCTATATGATAATTATGTCTCTCCCTTGTGTAGCGGTCAGCTATGCCTGCCTACTTATAATGATAATAATA
This sequence comes from Alosa pseudoharengus, assembly GCF_046254945.1. NCBI lineage: Eukaryota > Metazoa > Chordata > Actinopteri > Clupeiformes > Clupeidae > Alosa > Alosa pseudoharengus. The sequence goes on from NW_027468663.1 coordinate 36,246,552, forward strand.
TATTAATTAAATAGTAACTGGTGGGTTTTGGCGTAGACTGGTGGCAGTTGAGGGGTTCTGTTTGTGTTGGGACGTGACGCGATGACGTGAGTGAGCGTAGGCCTGTCATTATTTGAATTAAGTTTGTGGCGGGGAGAGTGTGGGCCGATGGCGGATGAGTTGCGGCAGGAGAGAAGTTGCTGAGAACGGAGAGGATCGTATGGATTCTATTGGGATACTCTGGTGGATTATTCTATGCCCTGGGAGTACTTTTGGACCCCGACATCCGTTTCCGAGAATTCTGCAAGACACAGGGAGACAGAGCTTTCTATGACGAACAGCGCTGGATGCCGGGTTTGATACAAACTTTTTCTGTTGTGACCGGTTTCCCTAAGCCTGTTTGTAGCCTCCAAAAACCCTTTCACCTGCCCTCAATACCTACCGCTGCCCCAATCCCATTTAAATTCCTCGTTACAACAAACTATAGCCTACTTTTCCGTGGCGGCGCCCACACAACAAAATGTCTCACCCCTTCTTTCACCCCTGACTCCTTCAGTTGATATTTTGACCTACTCTAACTTTTGATTTCGTTTCATACATTTTCTTTCTTTTGATTAGAGATCGTATGCTCTAGGAGCACGATTCACTTTGTGTTGTCGGCCTATGTGACCGACGTTGTCGGAAAACTGGTAGCCTGCATTTAGTTAATATTCCTGAGCTCAATAGAGGGTTGTTGAACCTGACTACTATTTATATGTATGCTATTGTACGAAAGTGAGTTAACGAACAACTGCGTATTGGACATTTTCAGTTTGGTTTGAATGGAGTTTTTTTTATTGTTTGGGGGCGATTCCTTTGTTCATATGCGCCTTGACGGCGGCTTACCTACAGCTAGGCCTGACGTTGGTAATACGCCACGGTCTTAAATACTGTTGTGAACTGTTGTGAACATTTCAATACATTCATTTTTCATTTAAAAGTTCAGAGTGAAACCGAGTCTCCTTCCCACATACAAAAAATAAGCTGGCGTAACTGAAATGAATATATGTCCGGGTTTCAGTCACGTTACAGAATGGCGACCACGAAGGGACAGTGAGACTCTGCACTAGGTCATGTAACTCTAACTTTGAAAGACTTTGAGACTTTGAACCTCTACTTTTCACTTTGACTCTAACCTCACTGCATCGGTGAGCTTGAACTCTGAAATCTTCTGATTTTTTAAGTGACTTTGTGCTTTGCGTTTTTTCTGAATCAAACGAAAAGGAATTCAACATTTTTTTCCATTGGACTATGTGGACTTGAACATGGACTAAAAAACAAAACAAAAAACACACACACTCATTCCAAGTCACTTTTGGATCTTAGTCTTCTTGCTCCACCCAATATAGCCACTCCGCAAAATGCGTATTTTCCATATCCTCCCCAGCCCACTACTCTACCTAGTCGTCTGACTAGCCCACCAAATTTACCCAAAGTTTCAGGAATGTCTGATTGTCCTGGTTCTATGCCCCTAAGATTGCTTCCAGGCAGTTCTCCACCACCAGGAGATGCTCAAGAACCTGACATGGAGATGGCTACTTCTCCATCCACTTGTTCCTCTGCACCCTCAGCTCAGCGTGACTTGCCTACTACCCTTCCTACGCCTGGAAAAACCCTGGGAAGACTGGCTTTGCAGTCTTTGGGCCATGCAGAGAACTGGTCTTTACTTTTTGAGAAATTAGATTACTGCAGTAGTCAGGCGTGTGATCTGTCAAAGCAAATGGGACGAAGTCGTTTTCATTTAGAGGCCAAACTGAAGGTTTTTGCTGACAAAACCGAGGAACAGTTTATTAAACTTGATAAAACTAATGCAGAACATAAAGACCAACTAGATGTTGAATTAGACAAAATGTTAAAGGGAATAAAGCCTATGATTGCTGAGGAGATGAAAAGTCAGGACACCGCACAGCTCAGTGAAGTCCGATTTATGGTGGAACAGCTGCAAAGTGAAGTTCAGCAGGACATTCATGGCCATCACCAGAGTTTCCTTGCCACTCATAATATCCTGTCACAAAAAATGGATCATTGTGTTAGCGTGCTTGATCAATTATGTGTTGCCATGAGCAACTTACAGACAGACAACAGTGAACAAAACAGTAAATTGAAGGCTCTTGAAAAAAAAATTGAAAGCAGTTTTTCTAACACAAATTCCCTCCTTTCCCGTTCAAAGCCTCTGCTCAGTTCAATTCACCTGGCCCCAGGACAACCCAGTGTCATCAAAACAGACCATCTAAAACTGTCTTTTCTTACCTATGGCAGATCACATGATGATCCGGATCCTCTTCTGTATTTGTCCAAGTGTCAAGACTTTCTGGCTGTTCATCCTCTGTCTGATGCAGAGATCCTTGCCACCTTTAGGACTGTTCTGCATGGCACCGCTCGCGATTGGTGGGAGATTGCCAGAACTCAGGTTGTGTCTTGGGCTGAGTTTCAGAAGGACTTTCTTTCCGCTTTCTTGTCCGAAGACTATGAAGACGAGTTAGCAGACCGGGTGAGGAAACGGAGGCAAGGAGAACAAGAGTCTATTCGAGACTTTGCATTTTCATATCGAGCTCTTTGTAAGCATTGGAATCCTGACATTGCTGATTTGGAGATAGTGAAAATGATCCTGAAGAATGTTAGGCCGCAGCTTGCAAGTCATCTCCGTGGACGAGTCAATTCCGTGGACGAGCTTGTGAGGCTTGGTCACCAGCTAGAGAAAGACCTAGAACAACAAGCACAGTAAGAACAACGCCTAGCATACACCAGTAGAAACTCACAACAACAGAGAGTGACTATAAATAAACCCACAGAGAAACCTCCAGTAATGTGCTGGCGTTGCAAAGGCCAACACTCACCTGGTTCATGTCCCCAGTACCATTCCCCTGCTGGAGATCATCAGTCATCAGGCCCATCTTACAAAAACATGCAAAGATCTCCAAAGCCGGAACCGCATGGTGGAAAAATGTCTGTGACTTCTGCCTCCAAAGGTTCTGCAGAAAAACGGCAGGCAGCTAGAGCTGAGACTGAGCAAGGACCTGGTAGTTGTGGCATACCCCAACAGTTGGTGGTCCCTGTTGCCATTGACACATGGGGCGGCAGGGCTATCGTTGACACAGGTGCTAGTTACACTCTGGTTCTTGATAGCGTATGGAGGGCACTTAACAGGCCTAAACATGACTTAAAGCCTTGGACCACTGGTCCACTATTCCTGGCTAATGGGGAAACAGAGACTCCTCTTGGATGGGCTGAGGTAACCATTGACCTAAGCAATAATGTCTGTACCTTGCCAGTGGCAGTGCTCTCTCCCAAAGCACTGGCCTACCGAGTAGTCCTTGGTCTTGATTACTTATATTACAGTGGATTACAAATCCATGCATCTGACCACCAATACAGTTTTAAAAACAAACCAGAGATCTACTTCTTTCAACTGAGTGACGAGCAAGCCTCCAACTGCAGTGTTACTCCCAAACTCACTCTCTTGTCCTCTGTTCCTCCTCCTTGCTTGACTCCACTTCCTGTTGCACTAACTTCTCAGGATTACATTGACAGTGCAGTTGCAAATGCTGACTTACATGACTGGGAAAAAACAAGCCTAAGACAACTGTTGAGTCCCAACCTGAACTTTGTTCTTTGAAGCCAGGAAGAACCACACTGTTGCAACATCATATATACACCAACACCGAGGTTCCAATCAAGCAGAAGCCATACCGTATGTCTGCAGAAAAACAATTGATTGTAGAACAGCAGCTTCAAGAAATGCTCAACGATGGGATTGTTGAACCACCATATTCTGGCTGGTCTTCTCCTGTTGTACTAGTCCCAAAGAAAGATGGAAGTCAAAGGTTCTGCGTTGACTACCGGAAATTGAATGCAGTGACCGAAACGGACGCTTACCCGTTGCCTAATATCAATGAGCTACTTGAATCACTAGCTGGGTGCTCAGTCTTTTCCACTTTGGACCTCAATAGTGGATACTGGCAGGTCGCCATGAATGACTCCAGCAAATTGAAAACAGCCTTTGTGACCCCTGCTGGCCTTTTTCAGTTCAGGGTAATGCCTTTTGGACTCAAGAACGCGCCCTCCTCTTTCCAGCGGTTAATGGAACGAGCGCTCGCTGAACTTAGAGGGAAGAATTGCTTAGTTTATTTGGACGATATAGTGATATATTCCTCTACAGTTGAACAACACTTCCAAGATCTAAACGCTGTACTTCAGAAACTCCAAGCTGCAGGACTTACATTGAATCTAAAAAAATCCAAGTTCTGTCTCCGGCAAATCAAATACCTGGGTCATGTCATATCTGCCAAAGGGATAGCCGCAGATCCAGTAAAAGTGGAAGCTATCAAATCCTACCCAGCACCTACGAACATAAAGGAAGTCCAGCGCTTCATGGGTTTAGCTGGCTGGTACCATCGCTTTGTGCCAGGGTTCTCTCAAGTGGCTGAACCAATCAATGCCCTGAAAAGAAAAGGACGAGCCTTCAAATGGAGTGATGAGTGTCAGAAGTCATTTGATATACTCAAAAGCCATCTTACCTCTCCTCCCATTCTGGGACATCCTGACCTGGATTTTCCTTTCCTTGTATATACAGACGCCAGTGACGTGGGATTGGGTGCAATCCTGGCCCAAAAGAAGGGAGTCGGTCACGAGGAGGTGATCGCTTATGCAAGCCGTACCCTAAACAAAGCAGAGCGCAATTACTCTGCTACAGAGAGAGAATGTTTGGCAGTTATCTGGGCTCTAGAGAAATGGGAGCATTATTTGGAACCAAAGTTGTTTACTGTGGTGACTGACCATGCCTCCTTACAGTGGGTAATGAACAGCACTAAAACATCTAGTCGTCTTATAAGATGGGCACTTCGACTCCAAAAATTCAATTTTGTAATTGAATACCGGAAAGGCAAACTCAATGTGGCACCGGATGCTCAAGTTCTTGACGTCAAAAACATTGACGTCAAGAACTTCATCCGATCCTGTTTGAAATGTCAGATCTACAAAGGGGAAAATAAAAAACCTTGTGGCAAAATACAACAGACGGAAGTAACTTTTCCAAATGAGATGTTGGGAGTGGATATTATGGGGCCTTTTCCCCGTAGCCCAAGCTGCCATGAGTACTTACTAGTATTTGTGGATTACTACACCCGCTGGGTGGAATTATTTCCCATGCGTGCTGCTACTGCACCAGTAATTGCAAAGCTGTTTCAAAGAAAGAAATTCTCACACGCTGGGGAGTTCCAGACTTTCTTCTATCGGACAGAGGCTCACAATTTGTCTCCAACTTGTTTACAGAACTCTGTGAAACATGGACAGTTACCCATAAACTCACTACCGCATACCATCCACAAACCAACATGACTGAAAGGGTAAACAGGAGCATAAAATGCATGATTTCACAATTTGTCGAGGATAATCATCGGAAATGGGACCAAAACCTTCCTGAATTCAGATTTGCACTAAACTCCTCAGTACATGAAACGACAGGCTTGTCACCTGCGGAGCTTCACTTGGGTCGAAAACTCAGAAGTCCTGTGGATAAACTTGTACAGGGACAAGCCCTATCACCTGATTCCTCTGGCTATGAAGTGGTGCAGCACATCAAAAACCTACAAATAAATGCACACCTCAGCAGCAAAAAGGCAAAAGCTAGACAGCTGAGAAATTATAATAAAAAAAGAAGAGATGTAACTTACCAACCCAGAGATAGAGTGTGGGTTCGTAACCATGCTCAATCCTCAGCAGCAAAGCACTTTACAGCAAAACTAGCGCCCAAATGGAAAGGACCTTACAGAGTCATACAGCAGTTAAGCCCTGTGAATTTCCAAGTTGTCAGAGAAGACACGGGAGAAGACCTGTGTACGATCAATGTAAACAATCTAAAACCTTGTTTTCCCACTGCTGCTGAAAAAGATGGTCAAGAAAAGCAGAGAGTGCTCAACATTTTCTTGGAAGAGTCTGATGACGACGATTTTCATGGCTTTGGTTGAGTAGACGTTCTTTGCCAACCATGGGTTGTTTTTTCATGGGGGGAAGAGTGTAGCGGTCAGCTATGCCTGCCTACTTATAATGATAATAATATATTAATTAAATAGTAACTGGTGGGTTTTGGTGTAGACTGGTGGCAGTTGAGGGGTTCTGTTTGTGTTGGGACGTGACGCGATGACGTGAGTGAGCGTAGGCCTGTCATTATTTGAATGAAGTTTGTGGCGGGGAGAGTGTGGGCCGATGGCGGATGAGTTGCGGCAGGAGAGAAGTTGCTGAGAATGGAGAGGATCGTATGGATTCTATTGGGATACTCTGGTGGATTATTCTATGCCCTGGGAGCACTTTTGGACCCCGACATCCGTTTCCGAGAATTCTGCAAGACACAGGGAGACAGAGCTTTCTATGACGAACAGCGCTGGATGCCGGGTTTGATACAAACTTTTTCTGTTGTGACCGGTTTCCCTAAGCCTGTTTGTAGCCTCCAAAAACCCTTTCACCTGCCCTCAATACCTACCGCTGCCCCAATCCCATTTAAATTCCTCGTTACAATAAACTATAGGCTACTTTTCCGTGGCGGCGCCCACACAACAAAACGTCTCACCCCTTCTTTCACCCCTGACTCCTTCAGTTGATATTTTGACCTAGCTACTCTAACTTTTGATTTCGTTTCATACATTTTCTTTCTTTCATTTTCTTTCTTTTGATTAGAGATCGTATGCTCTAGGAGCACGATTCACTTTGTGTTGTCGGCCTATGTGACCGACGTTGTCGGAAAACTGGTAGCCTGCATTTAGTTAATATTCCTGAGCTCAATAGAGGGTTGTTGAACCTGACTACTATTTATATGTATGCTATTGTACGAAAGTGAGTTAACGAACAACTGCGTATTGAACATTTTTAGTTTGGTTTGAATGGAGTTTTTTTTATTGTTTGGGGGCGATTCCTTTGTTCATATGCGCCTTGACGGCGGCTTACCTACAGCTAGGCCTGACGTTGGTAATACGCCACGGTCTTAAATACTGTTGTGAACTGTTGTGAACATTTCAATACATTCATTTTTCATTTAAAAGTTCAGAGTGAAACAGAGTCTCCTTCCCACATACAAAAAATAAGTCACGTTACACTTGCCTCGGATGTTTCTCGATGGCCTGCTCTCATGACCATACTTCAATGGATTGATGTCATTTGCACCTCAGTTTGCGTCTTGGCCCTGGGTGAGGCTACATCATGGATCTTTGTTATCTTAATAAGATCACCATATGGGAGATTATGCTGAATCTCATGTTCTCAGACAGAGTATTCTGTAGATCAGTGGTTCTTAACTGCTCTGGCTTTGGAACCCACAATTTCCCATGTCCATCAAGTCGCGACCCATTTTTTTCTTTTTTTTAGAGTGCTTGTAGGCCTTGTTGGAACATGCTGATGTTTGGCATTACATTTGTGAAGTCTTCAATTCCTGATGTCACCTTTCAAAGTTGGCTAGGCTACTAGACAGGTTTGTCTTTGAAAGGAGTGCTTGGGTTCCATGTAACATTTTTGTTTTGATGGTTTCATGCTCTCATGAATTCATATGGCAGTCATTACCATGGGCATAGATAGACAATGTTTATGTGACAGGTTATGTTTGATATAATTTTAGCAGTAAACCTTGACCCTGAATATTTGAAGTAGGATATGGATTCACTTAAATTGAGGACAAAATGGGACAGAAACCCCAGTGTGTGGTGTGCAGTGAAGACCTGACGTGCAGTCACCTGACATCACCATCAAATTAGAGGATATTTCAGAACTGTTAACATGGACAGCTCCCCTTAAGAGCATCTTAAGAGCAGTGCACGCACATTCACGCTACGAGCATGTACGGGAAACAGTCTGAAAAAAAAAAAAACGATCATAAGATGAATCGCAGAAAACCCTTGTGTGTGTGTATCCATCGTTATCGGGAAACCGGGCCCTGGACTCCCGATCGTAACTGTAGTGTTCCAGACTATTATCTCCCTGAAAGGAGATCTACTGTGGGCGTGGCCAGGCTACAGATTTAGGGCCAACAACATGTACCTCAGTGTTATTACTGTTCAGCTTCAAACATTGTTTGTTATCCATAAGTTATTTTTTTTATTTTCTAGTTTATAGAGACTGGCAATGACCATGTTGGCAGGGAGAGAGACAGTAGGCTTCATAGACATATAAAGTGTGTGCTGTGTGTGTAAAATGGATGATTATGGAATTCACTATCTTAACACATTGACAGCTATCAGTTTAAGTATTTTCCACATATCAATTACATTGTACAAGACCTTTTTATTGATATGGTTACACACAAATATAGAATTATACATTATTGATATCACCAAACATACGATTCCATTCCTTCACAAGTTACATTCATTTTGAAAATCCAGAATTTTATGAGCAAAGTTTATTTGACAGTAAACAGTGACCAATATTTTGTAACTTAGTGCGATTGTGACATTTCTCTGTCTAAGGTGCTCTGGGGCTGGGTGATACTGAACCTTTGCCTGGGTCCCTCCAGCCTCCAAAGGCTTTCTCTAGATACGCTGCAGTGGCTAAGCAGATTCGGTCCTGCATTTTCCCCGCTACCAACTGCACTCCAAGAGGCAACCCCTCGTTACTGAGCCCCAATGGACACTGGGTCACCGGGAGACCTAGTATGTTGAAGATGCCTGGATGGAAATTGAGTCATGAAATTGAATTAGTTGGCTACAAACAATTGAATACATTATCAATATAACACAATATCATGATTGGTTTGTTTTATTCTATGAGGTTTAAATAAAAAATAAAAAATGGAGATACCAGTAAGCAATTCAGCTTTGGAATCTTAAAAAAATGGTTATTGTTTTTTTTCTGATATAAATGGTATTTAGTTTATTTAATTTTACTATGAACTCTTAATTACAATGTAATGTTAATGTTTATTGATGTCAATGTAAGTCACTTACACAGTGCTAAATACCATAAACACAAACATAATGAATGGAGCGCATGATGTGAAGGCCCACCAGTGTAGGAGAAGTTGAAAGGTGTGAGGAGTGGGTGGTGGTGCTGTGGAGCTAAGTGGGGGTGCGAGGGGTACAGCAGCACACCATCTGTACCCAGAATCTCCTCCAGGTCCCTCTGCAGCGTCTCCCTCTGCTTCAGAATGAAGGACGATGGCCGCGAGCTCTGGAACATCTCCACTAACGCCAAGCCTGAGCAGAGATGATGTGAAAGAGCGATAGGACAGTCTTTACTGGAAATACACTGAAACATTTTTTTGGTTTTGTCATTTGTCCTCAGTTTGTTTTATAATTTTAAGTTTTAATATTGTGGTATAATTTTATATAATAGATATAACAAAGTATGATAAGTTTCCCATTAAAAGGGATACCAGGCAACGTTTTCGTGTTAATTACTCATCTTCGTAAGTCGGTATATGGTTAAATGACTCATTACAGGGCGAATGAAGACTCTCTCGCCCGCCCCTACTGCCTGTAGGAAGAATATCCCGCTTGCAAGTTCAGTGTATCGTACCCGCCGACTGAAGCAGGATCAGTTTACATCCTGCATCCACAGCAGGCTAACGAAACGCTAGCGATTGTTGCAAACGTGTAATGGCAGAGCCGGCGAAGAAGCAGCGAAAACTTTTGACTGAAGATGCAAAGAAAAGGAAAAGAGCTTCAGACCGAGCGAGGGGGAGTTTCGTAGAGAAAAAGCATCAGGCTTGCCTGGTGTCCCTTTAATGAAGCCCTTAACATTTTTTTTACCTTAACATACCGTTTCCAAAATCATTTTGATGGCACATAACCTCATAACATGACGTACGGCCTTCTCATAGATATTAGAAAGCTGGATACCGCATTGGGATCCAGAACGTACGTACAGTAAATGGCGACGCCATCTTGGTGGGGGCAACAATTACTGGAGGCCAATGGAGAAACATGTGACACTGACTGGAAATCAGACAGGTGTCTCTGATTGTCAGCAAGTGTTGCCCATAGACAGTAAAGGTGTTACCCCCAGCAATATGGTGGCCGCGTTTACGATGCTACCTAATAGAACTCGACGGACAATGCGGTATCTAGCTTTCTAATATCTATGGCACTTCTGCCATTGTCTGAGCGGCCCTCTGTTGGCGATTACCGACCTAGCAACTTTCTAGTTTCGGGTAGGAAATCTACTTAGAATAGGGGAGAGTCGGGAGGAAGGAATTTAATTTAACTTTAATTATTAAAAACAAATATCGGCGCAATGTATGATTTCATTCTGTTATTTGCTATTGTGGAACAATTTTTTCAGATACCTCACAACCGCGTATAAACTTCCCCTCAATATTTGAGTCTGAAGCATAGACAGTAAAAGAAGGTCTCGCGGAAAGACTACAACCAAATGTAAACAGACCCCCTTTCCGTTTCCGGTAGCGCAGTAATATCAACGAGTAATGAGTCTTCCAACAGAAATCAATGGGACATGTCAGAAACTGTATTTCGCTATGCTACTTGTTTTGGAACATCAACGAACATCACTAACCACTCAGTGAGTTGCACAGTTTTAAAACGAACGTTAAAGGTTGTTTTAAGGACATGTTTATGCATGCTCATAGCCAGCCTCTCTGAAACAGTCAAAGGCGATTCAAAACAAGTCAGAAAGTCGAGACCTGGGGCCTGTACTACGAAGCGGGGTTACTGGCTTATCTGGGTAACTTCGAGAGTAACTTGATCACGTGTGGCGTAACTTCCCGATTAACCCGTACTACGAAAGGTGGATAGGTTTTAACCGAGGTATGCTGCCATGGCAATTTACGCTGCATCTCAAACCTGCTCCGACCAGGTTATGTTCTTGGTTAACCCGAGGTTTCTGTTAACCACACCCTTTATAAGTACCACCCCTCCACTAACAATTTCTCCCGAGACATGTCGGCGTACCTGGATGATCCATACGACATTGGAGCGCAAATCGTGAGGGACTCTCTTCGCAGGGCCAGGGGTTTTAGAGACCGCCAGAAAATATATATAGCCTACCCGGACGATATTCTCTATGAAGATATAGATTGTCATCCGAGGGAATTCGTTATCTTTGTCAGATGATCTAGGAAGACGTGGACATTCATGTATTCCATTGGTGATGCTGAACATCTGAGCAAGAATAGCCTACTGTATGTCCGAAAATAAATCGGACATAGGCCTACAGTATGCTGAACATCTGAGCAAGAATAAATCGGACATATAGTAGGTCTAATAAATTAAAATCACCATTTTTACAAACGTATTGAATTGAATGTCATATTACTGTACCCTGCACATAAAGGCTACACATTTCCACAGCACCAGAATCCGACCGAATGCCTCCCTGAACCCCCTCCATAATCGGCCTTCCACTATTATTTGCGATGGCCAACTCCTCTGCTACTGTAAAACACTCTGGTGCCTTACAGTAGTGTTCAAAGACACCTTTTTCTTGTTAGCTGTAAAACAGAGGCCAAGTGAAGGCTATAAGCATAGGCCTACATGTTTTCATAATTAAGAAATATTAATGCAAGCTATGACTATATAAACCACTATTCTGAATAATGTGTTTGTTTGTGTTTCATTTTCACCTGCTGCCATGTGCATTTGGCAATGGTGTTGCATCTGAAATGTTCACAGGATTAGGCATACACTAAATCAGTCAATGGGGCTACTTAAACATTCAATTATCCTTATTACTGTAATCTATATGCCCACTTCTAAATTGTGTTGCATCTGTTGGCATTTCTATGAACTCAAAATAAATAAGCAATTTAATTATTTAAACTCATTAAATACATTCCGCAAGCTATTAATCCTCCGTATTTGAAGAACATGTGGACATAAAACTTTACTTTTAGGCATTTAGGCTACCCGATCTGCAATACGTTGCCAACAGCCTTGCCTTGCTTTGTTCACTGCCGACGTATTTGATTTTTGTCGTAGAGTGGGTTTTAATTCCTCATAACTTGTCATAATAATTGTGCATTCCTCATCTGTAAAATAAGGTGAACGCGTCATCACTGAAAGTGGTGATTTGCGCTGCAACCCGCCCCTTTTATGTGAACGCGCACAAACTCCAATGAGGTTAACCCCGGCTCAACACCGATTAACACCACTAAAGATAACCAGGTTTTGTCAACCCCGGTTTAACAAAGTAACCCTGGGTTACATCTGGGTAGGTTAAGCTCCCTTCGTAGTACAGGCCCCTGACCCATCGTCAACATTTCGTTGTCCACCACTCAAGTTCATCCAAAACAAACCAGAAAAGGGACTCAAAGCTATGATTTCTGAAAAACATGATTTTCATGGCTGAGGGTGATTGTTTTTTTCTTGGTTTCCTATGGACATTTGTTATACCATGTGCTGTTTTGTTTACATAGCCATGTGTTGGCTCCTTGTCTCTGTGTCTCCGCCCCTCACCTGAATCTGCTTATTATCGTCATTAATGCCTCACCTGTTCCCCGTCATGTTTATTAAGAGCCACTTTCTGGTTTGCCAATTTCTTCAGTTGTACCTTGTGAATTCAAAGCTCCTATGTGCATATGTATGTGTGTGTACACAGTTAACACTCCACCGGAAATAAATGAGCGTACAGGAACAGCCTTTGGTGCACATAGTCTATTCTGATGATTCATATCAGACGCCTCTTTTTATCAGAATAAAAAAAAAAATAGTCCATTCCCGAACATCATGTAAGAAATTGTTTACTGATAATATTTCTAATGTTTCAACCAGTGGCAGACACACACTTCGAGGGGCAGTTGCAAAAAACAAAAAGGTCATCCATATAATATAAAGAGCTTGAGCATAAAGACCATATAAAGAGCTTGATTTGATCCTCACTCGGAGCTGCACCACAGACATCCTCATGGTGACGCCTCTCCATCTCTCCGACCACTTCTTCATCCAGTTCAACTTCAGCCTGACAGAACAGCCTCCAGCTCCTCAGCCGATGGTCACGTTCTGCCGCAACATCCGCAATCTGTCTCCAACCCACTTCTCCTCTGTGTTTGCCTCCGGTCTACCTCCACTCAGCAGCTTCTCCTCTCTGGAGGTTAATGATGCCACAGACTCGCTCTGCTCCACACTGATCTCGTGTCTGGACGAACTGTGCCCTCTTACTACAAGGCCAGCTCGATCCAAACACTCTCATCCATGACTAAATGATACCCTCCGATCGCAGCGCACCAAACTCAGAGCCACGGAGAGGAAATGGCACAAATCTAAACTTCTGCTGTGAAGCAAAAACAGAGCATACTTACGCATGACTGCGCAAAGGCTCGAGGAGACTGCTCAATATTTGGAGGGTATTTCTCCGTGCGTTTGACTGTTGGTGGCTACACTTTACGGTCAATATAGAGATGTACTGATGTAACTGATGACCTCAAAAACTACCAGACACTCCTATCCTCCTTTTCGGCCTACATCACTGCTGCTAAGACAGCTTTGACAAAATCAACACAGCCACAGACACTCAAAAAATGTTCTCAACCTTCAAATCGCTACTCAACCCTCAGCCGCCTCCTCCTCCGTCCAGCCTTACTGCGGATACCCTTGCATCATTTTTTACAAACAAAGTGGCGGCAACCCTCAGTCAATTCTCTACATGCCCACAGGACACAACAGACTCACATATTGCACTCCTACAACCTCTAGCGCAGGGGTCTCAAACTCAAATGAGCTGGGGGCCACTTCTGCCAACGTCATCAATAATACAATAACACAAAATAACATAGATAGATAGATACTTTATTGATCCCCAGGGGAAATTCAAGGTCTCAGCAGCATACAGCCAACACATTTACATTCTTTAACAGCAGAAAAAGTAATTAAAGTATATAATATAAAAACACAACTAAGCAATAAGGACAGTAGAAGATAAAGAATATACTAAATATACTAAAATGCAAATTATACTAACACTTAATCTAAATCAATTCTAAAAACAGTATCCACGTAGTGGTGATTAATCAATCAGAGGCGCTTGCAATGACTGAGGCAGGGACTAAGCCTGTGATTCTCTGTGCATAGTAAGGTAAGGTAAGGTGCTCTGTGTGAATGAGTGTCATGATGATAGTGCAATGGTGATAGTGGTCATGGTGATAGTGCAAATGAGTAAGTCCAACAGTGCAACAATACAGAAATAAAGTCTATATATCTATATATTTAACTATACAGAAATATATATCAGTGTGTCCCACAGAATTGGATTCAATTTGTGGCGGTAGCTGACTTGGACAAGGGGGGGGGCATCGTCTTGGTAGTGTATAGGTCTAATTGAGTGCCTGTCACTTTAAACGTTCGTGAGGGAACCCTTGCAAATTGCAATTGTAACACAGTTTAAAGGCTGCTGATGTGTGGATGCAATTCATAACGTTTCTACATAGTTAAAATAAAGGTTCGTACTTCTCCTTGGAACAAGCACTTTTAAATTTTGGAAAACACTTTTCCACTTACATCGGGATTTTGCAAACATTCAGTGTCAGAGTCAATAAAATGAGCCCTTCAACGAAATTGACAAGCAGCTGTAAGTAGGCTAAGCATGCTAAATTCGACATCCAAACAGTATTCTAACGTTAGCTTTGAGATACTGCTTGATTGCATAACTTAACTTAGTTTAGTCTCTTCAATGTAGCCTACTATGTTGTGATAAGATCTTAGCAGAGTTATCTTCAATGCAGCAGTTTTGAACAAATTTGCGCAGCATGGTCACGATGCTAAGCGGATTTAATAGCAATTTAGCCAGACGTCTTCTATGCAATGCTTCTATGTGGCAAAAACAATCCTTCAACAATCGTGACTTTTGTTAAATGCACATGCAGAGGAGGGGCAGCGGGCTACGAGAGAGAGCGGGGCGGGGCAAGGAAATGCTGCGTGCATAAAAAGCGCAGCTCAATGGGAATGCAAGGACTTGATCTTATATTTAATTTAAATTAAATTAAACATAGAATATTTATGTGTGGCGCCCCGCCACAGATTAGTCAATGTATGGGAAACACTGTATATCTTATACATACAGAATAATACAAAAGAAGAACGGCTATTTCTGCAAATGCAATGCTTTTTTTTCAAATACACAAAACTGCAAACAGAAAGTGCAAGTCTTTTTATACACCTGTGCTAGCAACCTTAGCTTATAAATAAAATAATGATAAAATAAATATTAATACAAATGATAAAAGCAAACAAAAAGCATAAAAACAGGTATGTGTGTGTTTCACACCAAATAAAAATATTTTCCTCTCATAACTTATTATGACCGCCAAATAAAAATATTTTCCTCTCATAACTTATTATGACCGCCGCTAGCGAAGCGGTCATATAGGGATTGTCAAAGTTTTTTTTTTTTTTTTTTGGTCAACGATACCCGGGACACCGAACCACCGGGGCACATGAAATTTGGTGGGTATGTAGCCCCACTAGACTTTTACGGAAAAATTTCGTTTGGTCCCTGGGGGTATGCCAAGTTTCGTAGAATTTCATCCATGGGGGGGGGTCTAAAAAAATTAAGTTATGTGTACATTTAGTGACTGTACACTCATTGGCCTGTAGATGGTGGTGCACACATATACACACGCACACAGGCACGCACATACCATCAGTATCGGCAATTACAACGGCCGATACATAATTACAAATTCAGTAGGATTAAAGGAAAACCAAATATTCATCATAATAATTTGGCTGCATTTCCAGTATTGGCGTCACGTAGTCGTTTGTCCACCAGATGGCGCATCGTTGCAGTGAGACGTAATTTTGTTGGAAGTTAATCTAA
Source organism: Alosa pseudoharengus (assembly GCF_046254945.1). Lineage (NCBI taxonomy): Eukaryota > Metazoa > Chordata > Actinopteri > Clupeiformes > Clupeidae > Alosa > Alosa pseudoharengus. The sequence goes on from NW_027468663.1 coordinate 36,262,317, forward strand.
AGTGGGTTGGCGCCAGCATAGCCTAGTGACAATTTATGTTGTGTAATAGGCCTAGCATAGGGCCTATCTTATATAGCTTATAGTTTATTAACAGTCACGGTTTTGTCATAACTCCCTCTATGCATTTTTGCATTTAGAATAGCTCTGAAACCGGGGGCGAACAAGTCGCAGGGGGGGCGCCAGTGCGTGGATATCTCAATCGCAAAATTAAACAATATTTTTATCGGGCGCCTACCATGGACTAGGCTGGGTGAACTCAGCCTGATCTGCCGGCGATTCCTTTTCGATTTCTTAAAAGATTTACTAACCATGGACCTCATAGTTACAAAATGCAAGGGAACATGAATCAGCATATTATTTGCACTAGAGACCGACCGATTTGGGGTTTTCTACAGCCGATGCTGATACCGATTTTTAGCGGTCGGAGTCAGTCGATGGCCAATGTGACCTGCCGATTTTTTGGGCCGATATGCTATCGTATTATCCTTAATTGGCATGCTAAAAATCATACTAGTAAGAGGAGGCACAACACTTGATTTATTGAAAATTTAACATTAAAAAATCAACATATGAATTAAATATAAAATAAATAAATACCAACTCTGAGTCTTAAATATTCAATATATTGTAATGCCGAAGAGTAGTTAGGAGACGGGGAGGCTGGGATATCGTTCCAAACTCCGGTTATTTATTTCTCAAAAGGATGTACAGGCTAAGGTACGGGTAGCAGGAGGTGTCCACTACAAAATAACAAACTGATATTGATAAATTACGTCTCAATCTCTTGTCATTCACTCTCATCGGCAGACAACACAACGCAACACAACTCACTCGCACGTAATTCACTTCTACTCTGACTAAACTTACTAGACGTCTTAGAACCCCCTATTCTATTCCCTCCCCTTATCAATCGCTAACCTATCCGAACCCCTAAATATTCCCTCCCGGACACCTCCCCCCAATCAAAACACATCAGAACTTATTGACACATTCTATGACACAGAAGGGAGAGGGAGACACAGACACTCTCGCACGCACACACACACACACACGCGCACACGCCGGGAAAACAGAAGACACAGGGGAACACAGGGGAAAGTCCAACACGGGGCAAATAGCCTCGGCGCTACACTGCCCCCCCTTTAAGTTCCTCGCCCTCGAGGAAAGATGGCCTCATCAAAGCGTCGAGGCGGGCGAAGCCCTCTCCTGGGCCTCAGGCTATACGCAGGCTGATGTTGCTGGAGCCGCTGCGGTGATGTCCCCGGAAGCACAGCACCAAGGGGCGACACAGGAATGTCGTCCGGTGCTGCCGGTCTTCGGTGGGCGCGTGATCCCACGTCCGCGAGCCGGTAAGCTGAGCGCCTACGAGCCCTCTCCTCCCTGTGGTCGTCAGGCGCAGGCGAGAAGGAGCACGCTGCCGCTGGAAGGCCCTCACCTGCTGGTCTCCGCTGGGGCCGACGCCCGTGAGCCCTCTCCTCCCTGTGGTCGTCAGGCACAGGCGAGGAGGGGCATGCTGCCGATGGACGGCCCTCACCTGCTAGTCTCCGCTGGGGCCGACGCCCGTGGGCCCTCTCCCCCCTGTGGTCGTCAAGCGCAGGCGAAGCGGGGTTTGGCCAGCACAATCCCAAGCCTGGTTGAACCTGGTTGCCTTCAGGTCCACCTGGCGCTGCGTGTTCAGCTCCTCCAGGTGTTCCTGGAACACTCCCAGGGACCAGGGCAACGGGATGACAGACCTCGCCCTCCTCTGAGGTTCCCCACCCATCCCCTGGCGCTGCGTGTCCAGCTCCTCCAGGTTCAGGGCAGTTCACCCCAGGGGAACGACGCGGACTTCCACGGACAAAGGGATTACGATCCCCTCGGTACGGAGCCAGCCTATCACGGTGGAGGACCACACACCGCGCTCCAGGTCTTTTACGGATGCGATATGTCACCTCCCCAACTCTCTACCACGTACGCAGGCCCGTCCCACGCTGAGTCGAGCTTGGGCGACCGTCCTTTTTTCCGTTTTGGCCCATACAACCAGACCAACTCACCCACAGTAAAGTCATGTCCTGCACTATGGTGGTCATATGCTCTCTTCTGCCGAATTCCAGCTTGAATGGCTTGATGGCGTGCAAAGTCGTGAGCTAGCTGGAGTCGGTCCTGCAGTTGGTGTGCATACTCAAGCCCTGCAGGGGCATCTGGAGCATCTCTCTACCAAGCATCAACAGCGCTGGAGTACAACCTGTGGACTCTTGGACTGCAGTGCGGCTTGCCATGAGGACCAGAGGAATCTGCAGGTCCCAATCTCTCTGATCCTGCTGCACACACAAGGCTAGCTGTTCGGCAAGGGTGCGGTTGTACCTCTCGACAAGGCCGTCACTTTGAGGGTGGAGAGCAGTGGTTCGAGTCTTCCGAATGCCCATCCGCTGACAAAAATCTGCAAAGGTGCGGGACTCAAAGTTCCGCCCTTGATCCGTATGGAGTTCTGCAGGCACTCCGAACCGAGCAAACATGCCTCCAAGGAGCACCTCAGCTGTAGTACATGCGTCTTGATTGGACACAGCGTACGCCTCGGGCCACTTGGTGAAATAATCCACAGCCACGATGATGTAACGGTTTCCCCGGGGTGTCAACGGTAAGGGCCCCATCACATCCACAGCTATACGGTCCATCGGATAGCCTACCCTCCTCTGCTGAAGTGGAGCATGGGAACGGCCCACGGGTCCCTTACGGGCAGTGCATGCGTCACACCGGCGGCAGTAGGACTCTACATCCCTCCTGCACGTGCTCCAATAGAACTGTTGCCGCACACGCTTCAGTGTCTTTTTCACCCCAAAGTGACCCACTCCAGGTTGCCCATGCATGGCTGCGAGGACCAATCCGCAGCTAAACATCGGGACAACAGTCTGCCATTTAGGTAAACCTGTTGCAGGCTCCACCCAGCGTCTCTTCAGCACCCAGTCATGTAGGGCCAACCCATCCCGCATGGACCACAGGCCCCTCACTGTGAGTCCATGAGCAGCTACATCTTCCCAGGATGGGCGCTGTCCAGCCTCCACCCAGCTAATCACAACCTGGAGCTCTGGATCTTTACGTTGTTCGGTAGCCCAGGACATGTTGGAGGCCGGTAGTATGGCTCGGCACTGAATGGCTAGCAGTTCATCCTCTAACACGTCAGGCAACGTGCCCTCAGCGCTACCAGGTAGACGACTGCACTGTGGACACGCAGCTGAACAGCTCCTCCTGGACAGCCCATCAGCATTCTGGTGGTTTTCTCCCTTCCGGTGCTGAATCTCAAACTGAAACTCCTGTAGCTGTTCTATCCAACGGGCAACCTGACCCTCTGGCTCACGGAAAGAGAGGAGCCAACGCAGGGAGGCATGGTCAGTCCGGACCACGAAAGGAAGGCCACACAGGTAATGCTTGAAATGACGAACAGCTTCGACAACGGCTAACAGTTCTCTCCGGGTCACACAGTAGTTGCATTCAGCTCTGTTGAAGGACCGACTGTAATACTCGATGACCCTCTCTCCATCTGCTGTCACCTGGGATAGGACGGCCCCGAGGCCTACATTGCTGGCATCCGTGTCCAGGATGAAAGGGAGCTTCGGGTCTGGCGCCACAAGGATTGGTGCACTACAAAGAGCCAGCTTCAGATTGTCAAAAGCACGTTGTTGCTCAGGCCCCCAATGAAATTTCTGTTCCCTCCGAGACAACTGGTGGAGTGGGGCAGCCACAGTGGCAAAGCTTGGAACGAAGCGGCGGTAGTATGAAGCCAGACCCAAGAAAGACCTTAACTGTCGTAGGTTGCAGGGGGCTGGCCAGTCACGAACAGCTTCGGTCTTCCGGTGTTCAGTAGCAACCCCCTCTCCAGTCACGTGGTGTCCAAGGAAGGTGACAGCGCGTTGCATCAGACTGCATTTCTCTGGGTGTAGCTTCAGGCCGGCTTGGGCTATTCTTGTGATGACTGCATCTAGATGACGCAATGCAGACTCAAAGTCTTTGCCATGTACGAGCAGGTCATCAAGATACACAAGACACCTTTCTTTGGGAATTCCCTGCACCACACGCTCCATCAGCCGCTCGAATGTTGCGGGCGCATTACAAAGCCCAAATGGCATGGTGTTAAACTGCCACAACCCTGTCCCCGTAGTGAACGCTGTCTTTGGTCTGGCATCAGCAGCGAGGGGCACCTGCCAGTAACCAGACCGGAGGTCCAACGACGAGAACCACTTCGACCCACCCACCTGATCCAGGGACTCGTCAATCCGGGGTAGTGGATATGAGTCCTTAACGGTCACCTCGTTGAGCCGCCGAAAGTCGATACAAAACCGCCAGCTGCCATCCTTTTTTGGGACCAATACAACCGGAGAAGCCCAGGGGCTGTCAGAGGGCTCGATGACTCCAGCAGCCTTCATTTCCTCCAGACACTGTTCTGCAGCCAGCTGTCGAGAATGGGGCAAGCGACGTGCACGTTGACGGATAGGGGTTGCATCACCAGCGTCAATGCTGTGCTGAATCAACGGGGTCCTACCAACATCACCGGGGGTTGCAGCAAAAACAGCACGATGATGGTCCAGCACAGCCCATAGCATCTGTTTTTGTGACTCATCAAGGCCTACGCTGTTGTCCTCCCACAACTGATGGATGGTGTGTCTCTGTGTTGGTGCATCAGTGACCAGTGCTGGAGGCTCAGGTTCCACTACAGCAGGAAAGGGGCGTAGGGGAAGTGGAGTCTCGGACCCAGAGCAGGCTGCTGAAAACGGCACAGGAAGGTCTGGGGTAGTGGTTATGGTCTCAGGTGCTGGCGGGTCAGGATTCTCAGCCGCATGGAGCACGGCAACACAGTTTAACAGTGGTCGAAGGGGTGAGGGGCTGAAACAGATGGGCGCAGTGTTTGACTCTCCAAGTCTGAGGCATGCTGCCCCTAGGTCAATGACAGCCGCTGCAGCATGAAGGAAGTCAATGCCAAGGATACAGTGCTCAGGAAGTTCAGCAACCCAGACGCGTATGAAAAAGCATTGTCCAGCCACCTGGATCTCCGCCTCACACTGGCCGACCATAGGCACACGCTCGCCGGTGACGGTAGTTAAAGGGACACTGGGGGGTTGTAGTGCATGGTTCACTAACAAGCTGGGGTGGACTAGAGTGACGGTGGAACCAGTGTCTATTAAAGCTTTAACTGGATGACTATTTACAACAGCAGATACATGACAGCACTCGACTAGGCCACAATCAGATGAAACAACACTGACGGGAGACTCTACACTGCACACAGGACCAGGAGACACTCCCATTACTCCGGTCCCTTCCCGTTTCCCTGCTGTAAAGAGCCAACAGCTGAGTCCAGTGTGGTGCAGTCCCGGCACAGGTGGCCTCTCTTGCCACAGCGCCAGCAGACGGCAGAGTCAGGGTCAAAAGAGGTAGGCCTACGAGCAGATGGAGGATGGCTACCATCACCTGGATAAACGGCAAAGGCCCTAGGACGGCTACCCCAGCTGTTCGCGGTTCTTGCTGGCTGTTCGTCAAAAATCCCCTCAATGGCATGGGCCTGCTGAAGCGCCTCTTCGAGAGTGGTGGGTTGCTGCAGCCGCAGTTGTTGCCTAAGCCTCTCGGGTGTCAGACCACGAATAAATGCATCCAAGGTGAGGGCATCTCTCACTTCCACATTAAAAGATGGATAGCTGCACTGAGCTAAGTGCTGTAGGTCAGCCATGAAAACACCCAGTGTCTCCTTGTCCTGCCGCACATGTTCCTGGAACTGCTGACGGCGTGACACAGTGGGAGTGGTGTCACCGAACCGACGAGACAATGCCCTGTGTAGAACATCTGCTTGGGTCACCTGGCTGCCGCGGACGTCAAGAAAAACCTGCAGCGCATCCCCCTCCAATGCAGCTGCCAACTGCCCCACTCTATCCTCTTCACTCCAGCCATTAGAGTTAGCCATTAGCTCAAACTTTTCACGAAAGGCTTCATAAGAGGTACGGCCATCGTATCTGCCCAACTTCAGGAAACTTCTATTACGCACAGGTTCAGGTGCAACCAGAGGGGTCAGGGGGACAGACGGCCCAGTCTCTGTGGCTGTAGCATGCCCGCCGGTAGAATGACTGACCCCCCAGTGAGGCCCAGTCACTGGGGAGTCAGCACACTGATGGGGTGAAGGTCGAGTGTCTGGCAACTGTGTGGTGTTCTCTCTATGTGTATAAAATAGACGGGTTGCCTCGTCGGAGCCTTTTTGCAGAGTGTTTGCCGCAATGCTAGTGTGTTCGGATGGGAAATTAGCATGCATGCTAAGGGGCTCAATATCAAGGAGCTGATGGGAGTTGCAGGCGTTTGGTATTGGACACATAAAACTGGGTGGTGTGGGAAGTGAAGGAGCAAAAAGTGCTTCTGTAGAAGAGGACTTGACTTTATTTAGAAGGAAATTGGGATGTGAATCAATTAAGCAAACAGTATTGCTGCTACCGGAGTAGCGACTAGCTTCTCCCGCTAGCCAGTTAGCTTCCGACAGCGCAGGGCAGCCACCACTAGCGCCGCTAGCCACTATTGGCGTACTAGCGAACCGGATGTTTTTATTGAATACTTTCCGGTTGATCTCTTCGCCGTTGCCAGTAGCAACAGGAAAACGAACGTGAGTGTCACTGTCAGGGGCACGAGCGTTAGAGTCAGGGCTTAATGAACATTCGGTTCGTAGTAATGGCAGAAAGGGGTTATTGTGAGACCATCTAGCAATAGCTCTCTGTCCCTCCGGACCTCGGTGGTCCTGCCCATGTCGGGGCACATCCTTATCAGGGTCCCTAGTCTGTCCAAGTAAAGGGAACGACCTTACCAGCCCAGCGATGTCATCCATTTTCGGCAGAGGTAACGATCCCACTTCCAGACACCAGTGTAATGCCGAAGAGTAGTTAGGAGACGGGGAGGCTGGGATATCGTTCCAAACTCCGGTTATTTATTTCTCAAAAGGATGTACAGGCTAAGGTACGGGTAGCAGGAGGTGTCCACTACAAAATAACAAACTGATATTGATAAATTACGTCTCAATCTCTTGTCATTCACTCTCATCGGCAGACAACACAACGCAACACAACTCACTCGCACGTAATTCACTTCTACTCTGACTAAACTTACTAGACGTCTTAGAACCCCCTATTCTATTCCCTCCCCTTATCAATCGCTAACCTATCCGAACCCCTAAATATTCCCTCCCGGACACCTCCCCCCAATCAAAACACATCAGAACTTATTGACACATTCTATGACACAGAAGGGAGAGGGAGACACAGACACTCTCGCACGCACACACACACACACACACGCACACGCCGGGAAAACAGAAGACACAGGGGAACACAGGGGAAAGTCCAACACGGGGCAAATAGCCTCGGCGCTACAATATAATCAACATAAAAATGTATGTATGACTTCTTGCAGTCTGTTAGTCTATTAATTATTCATTTTAATATGTTTAACAGAGTGCAAGAAGACTTCCATGATGTGACAACTTCAGATAGTTACTTCAAAACGGCAAAATACATGTTCAGGTTATACAGTTTCACTGTGGAACTTCCATGTCTAACCACAGACCTAGGTTTCAACAATATAAAACTCCGTCTCACAGCATGCTGTGCAGGAAACCGGAAATAGGAACTAGAGAACATCTGTTTGATACTTCTCAAATTCGCAATCAAATCAAGCATTTATACATCGCGAAAACAAATTGACACGGGATGACAATGTTTTAAAACGTTCACTTGTTATTTGTGCGTCCTCTTTTTGTTAACATTTCACTTAGATTGTCCGTTACTTAAGTTTAGATCGTAACATAGCAGTCACCAGCATTGAGGGCGGGGGCTTGCATAGTCGGCGCATTCCCAACGCACTCGTAGCCACAACGCTAAGCAACTTTCATTTCTTCTTCAACTCCGATGCAGTTGAAAACGAATGGACATGGGATGACCGTGTTATAAAGCCTTCACATGTTAGATTTGCGTCCTCTTTTTGTTACATTTTCACTTAGATTGTCCGTTACTATAGTTACTATAGTTTAGATCAAAACATCACGCTGGTCACCAGGGGTGTGTTTCTCGACAGTGTCGTTGCTAACTAAGTTAGCAACTTACTTGGTTGCAATGCAATTTCCCATAGGCAACCTACTAAGTTGCTAACTGGTTAGCAACAATGCTTTCGACAAAGATTGTTAAGGCGGAAAAAACTCAAAAACTGAACTGCTGGTCCTCCCAGCTAAACCTACCATAAATCATGGGCTACCAGGGCTGCAAGAAACTTATCTGGAGTCTTTCTTGACAACCAGCTAACCTTCTCCGATCATGTTGCCTCGGTCGTGCCGTTTCGCACTTTACAACATACCGAAAATCAGGACTTACTTGACTCAAGATGCTACCCAACTTCTGGTACAGGCAATAGTCATCCACGACTTGACTACTGTAACTCCCTCCTGACAGGTCTCCCAGCCTGCACAGTGAAACCCCTTCAGATGATTCAGAACGTGGCAGCGCGCCTGGTCTACAACCAACCCAAAAGGGCACAATGTTACCCGCTGCTCATCCAGCTACACTGGCTACCTATGGCTGCTCACATCAAATTCAAGTCTCTAACGCTTGCCTACAAAGTAGTCTCTGGTTCTGCTCCCACTTACTTGAATGCATTCATACAGGCACTCCAGACCATTGCGCTCCACAGGCGGACGGATTCTATTTCCACGGAATTATTTTTAGAATCTGATCCCTTATCATACCTGTTCATTGGTACTCGTCGGTACTTATCATGACTAAATTCAAGATGACTGCGAATGGTAAACTTCCTGAAGGTACTGTCTGTATAAATCGTCTTGTAAATAAACTACCAGTGCTTTTTCAAAGTTCTCAATGTCTCGTTTTAAATGTCAGGGCCCTCGGAAGTCTACCAATGAAGTGTGGAGCTACTTTGAGCCTCGTAAATGGTGTAAAAAAGTGATTTATTTGCATGGCTAGGCCGATGCCCGACTCGAGGCACCCCCTTTGAAAACCTGTTGGTAGCATCGGCTAACTAGCGCCAGATTTCGGAGTGCAGGGGATAAGCCGAGATGAGCTATGAGACATAAGTTCACACTCGGTATCATGTTTCAACATACTTTAGGTCAATATCACACCAAACTTCTCCTTTAAGTTCCAGTGTTGCTAAGCATACTGCATTACACCTTGGTTCTATTTCACTGTTGTTAAGAATCACACAAACATGCACACACACTGACACAGACACAAACACACAGTGTTACCTATGGCAGCCATGGTGTGAGAGGACAGTCCAAGCATCCACTTGAAGAGCTCCCACAAAGGCCATACTCTACTACCTCTGTCTGCCATGAGTTCAGCAAAGGCGGTTGGTGTCTGTTTGAAACACATAACTTTAAATTACACTCTGTCACCCTTAGACAAGCCTAAGCCTGCCTAGCCAAATGTTTACTCAATTCTTATCTGTCTTAATAGAATAATGCAAGGACCATATGGGTCTAAAACCACATGAAGAATGCATATAGTATTCATGTAGGAACAATCATACATGTCCTCCCATAAAACTAAAACTTTAGGGCCCCAAGTTTGGCGGCGATGTATCAGCGGTGAATATGGTAGAGCATGTGCAGAATTGCACGAGAAAATTGGCAGTGGGAAGGTGTGATCAAATGCAATAAGTGTGTTGAGCCAGGTTGGATTCAATTAATGAGAGGTTTGGCTAAAGCTGACCAATAGCGGTGTTGAGTAATACCTTTAAATGGAATGTGTCAGACAAGATTACAATATCTTATGAAATCTCAATACAGCGCATCGTTTTTCGAAGAATAACATGTAGGTCTAGCAGTTCTAATTCATATGTTTGGATTTCCTGTGATTGACCGTACCTGTCATCTAGACTGTGAGTTTGGAATACTGATTGCGGTCTATCTTGCCTAATTGTGTGAATGACCTGGATTGTGTATTTTGACCTTTGCTGCTAGAGTTAACGTTACCTGGATACTTCTGCCTGTTTAGCCTCTCTGTGTTTGTGCTTGGATTACGTTTACTGGACTTCCCTCGCCTGAATTAAAAACATTCTTACACTCTGCGTTTGAGTCTCCCCTGTAGTAACACTGCAACTATTATACCTCTGTACTCCTCTCCTTAGAGGTTACACCCTTCATATAGCAAACACTGACACAGCATGTGTATACACACACTGCACACTGACCTTTCCATCTTTTCCAGGACATGACATCATCGCGCCCCAGATCTGAAAGGAGTATTTCAGCTGAGGGATACATAATTTTTGAACTTTGACCCCCAACTCAGCCTCGAGGTGCTCTACTACCTGAGAAAGCAATACATTATTATAAGAAACTGCTTAATCAACTTAATAGACTTACAAACATAATATGCACACAGTCCAATGCAAACACTTACTCTCCTCTGTACTTGAACAAGTTGTGGATCCACTGGAGACACCAAGGGAGAACCGCCGTCGTGTGGGACTGAAAAGAATCTTAAGGTCTTCAGATCAACCTCAGATGACAAACACAACCTAAAGATGTGTGTGAGAGAGACAACGTATTTATTTACAAGAAACTCACTACGTTTAGTGTTTAGTGGTCATCTGATGGTGGTGCCTCCACTAATTGAGGCGACATAATGGAAGAATCGATATCTATGCCCCTTGGCATCAACATTCAATGCCATTTAGTGCCAAGATGGTACCCAATTACCAGTAGTCAAAAACCAAATAAAAGGGTTATGATCATATCCGATCAACAACAACGTTTAATAGTGCAATGTCAGAGACTTCATTCTCCATGTAAGTCAGTGTAGCATCAGAATGAGTTTGAAGGCGTTGTTTTAAGGTGAAAGAACTGCATTGTGTTGCTTTAAATGGCTCTGCACTTTGCTCAGTGATTCAAACTGCACTGTGGCCAGCCAGCTACCTCTCTGTGTTGGAGCCTCCCATGATCTTCAGCATGGGTATCAGATCATCAGCATAGCGGCACATGGGGCCGGTGCAGAGAAACCCCAGCTGCTGCCCAGAGGCAGGCGGGTACTGCCCCTCATTGGGAACGATTCCTAAAAGGAAAGAGAGGGAGGATGTGATTAAGACAGAAAAGGTTATTGTGGTCTCATTCATTAGTGTCGATGGCACAGAGCCATACAGGTATACTTGTTTGGTTAGAGCAATGTTAAAACTGCGTTCTTAACTGAACCTGACCCACCTGGCTGGCCCAGACCTTCTCACTCAACATCGATGGCATCTATGTATCTTGAGTGTTTTCTTCTATGTAATGTATACACATGTATGTATGTATCTATCCATTTATGTGTAGTGTAAAACATCTTTGAGTGTCTTAAAAAGGTGTAACTATAATAATAACAGTAGTAATAATAATAATAATACATTATTGTCGTTATTGCTGTTGTTGTTGCTATCATTACCACTCTATTACCCCTGCTCTCCTCCATGGGGTGGACGACCCTTTCTCTCCAGCCTCAACATAAAGGTGTTGCATCATCATAGTACACTATTAAGTTGGCCTGTTTTTCATTTCAAACCCCCACTGGTTCTCCCACATACCTGGGGTAGGTTTGTGCCCAAAGATGCCATTGAAAAAAGACGGCATGCGTATGCTTCCCCCAATATCTGAACCAATACCAATAACAGAGCCACCAGCCCCCAAAATACTTCCTTCTCCTCCTGCACAATAAACACATAGAGGGAAAAACACAAAAGTTATTCTTTCATAAGTCAACAGATCTACAAACAAATGAGAGAACATGTGTATGTATGTTTATCAGCAAAGGTGTAAAAATCCTACCACATTATTGCTCCAACTATTCACTAAACCAGCCGATTCTAATTAGCACAACTCCTCAGACAGATATGTTTGCTAATTAGTAAAATCACCAGTGTTAAGTGTACTGGTAGGATCAGTACATGATGGGACTTTTACTTCCTGAAGCCTGACTTACAACTCTTGTTTTTCTGACATATTGTTGAATTATCAAAGTGTAATATCACATGTAAAACGAGATTGTTGACTGACCGGAGCTTCCTCCAGCTATCCTCCCTAAGTCGTAGGGGTTTCGGGTGATACCATACAGGTGGTTGTGAGACTCCAGCCACATGCACAGCTCACTACAGTTGGTCACACCCAGGGGGATGGCTCCAGCTCTCTTCAGCAGGGCCACAGTCGGAGCATCATTGGGCGAAATTACATCTTTCCTGGAGACCAGCCCTGTGGAATTTGGCATACCTGGAAAGGAGAAGGTAGAATGTACTTTAACTATTCATTGTAACATAAGGGGTATTATATGACATATGGCATGTATTCACTGTAACATAAAATCATTGCAACACATATAGTTTTAAAAGGGCAGAGCACAAATGGAATGAAAGCAGATGGCTAAAAGACCATTATAGGCTAACAGCCCAAAGCAATACAGTTTTCACAATCGCTAAAACACAAAACCTTCCACCCTTTTCTCAAAACTGTAAGCACAAACCCCAAATCTTAAACTATATTCACAAAATCTCAAACTACCTCTGCAAAACTGACTCAAAACAGTTGTACCTGTGCTGAAAAACAACCTTCTTCAACCAAGTCTTCAGATAATTCACAAAGCAGTCAAAATGAAAACACCACCGAGCAGTCATTACACACTACATCAAAAAATGGAAAACATAGTGTTCAGGGTAGGGCATATAGCTCCAGGAGAATTGTTCATTGTTTATAATATAGTACTGTAAATGCATTTTGCATCTAAAAAACAAACAAAACAAAGCAAAAAAGACTACATAACTTAAATAATAAACTATTGCATGCTGAACTAGCTTATATTAGTTGTGTGTCACATCATTTGAAACAAGGGTGATCAATTTTGATTTGTTGTGTTTAATGACAGCTGAGTTTTGCAAAAAGAGTCTATAAGATCTGCAAAATGTGTTTAAGGTTTTGCCGAAAGAGTGATCGATTCAATAAATGTGTTCAGGCAACTGCACATTTGGTTCAGAGAATGGGGTTGAGTGTTTTAGCAATTGTAAAAAACTGTAATATGCCAAAAGCTGTGTAGTAGGCCTACCCTGTAAAGCAAAAGCCTCTTTGACAGTAAATGGAACTCCCAGCAGGGGGAGTCGGTCCTCTAGCACCTCCTCTCCTCCGGTCTCCTCCTCAATGAGCTTGTCCACTTGAGAGGCCTCCTGTAATGCAGCCGAAAAGCTGAGGGGGGAAAAATCACCCCAATTTTTCAGTGTCACCACAATTTTTTATAAATTAAAGTTACGTAATGTGTTGTGGTAGGCCTAGTGTTTTGATGAGTAGCGTATTGATGTCAAGTATTCCAAACAGGAAAGTGGATACAATTGTAGTACAGTCCCTATCTAACAGGCACACACACACACACACACACACTGACCGGTCCTTCACCAAAGCGTTTATTATAGGGTTGACTTCCTGGATTCGGTCAATGTAGGCCTGTACCACCTCCACGCTTGTGACCTAGGGCCAAATAGTGACAACATACTCAGCACCCCAATAAACTTAATAATGCTGAACTGACTAATTACTCAAAATACTCAGACTGAGTGTTTATTAAATAAATGGAGAACCCGAGTAGGTCTAAATGCTGGTTTTGACCTTTGAACAAGTTTTGCAGGATGTGGCATTGTGCCACTATTGTAAGTTTCTAACATACTGTTTCTCTGTTGAGAATGTGGTGGGCTATTAAAGCTACAAGGACACTTGAAGAGAGGACATTTCAACGGCTATTATTATACAATAAAATGTATATGCCCGAACGTTTAAAACTCCAGTGCCCATAATGCAACACATGTGTAGGTGTTCCTCTTCCTTAATATTTAACATTGAAGTGAACCAAAAGAACCAAAATAAGGGCTTCGTCATTCGCAATGAACAGGAGTGACTTAAAAACACAGACTCTACGTTATTGTGGGCGGAACTGATACAGAGTTTATCAGTTCGGTTAAGGATAGCATTAATTCCCTACCTCTTTACGACGAATCTTGCGAGCGAGTTGCATCGCAGTTGCCGTCAAAAGTGGGTTGGTGATTGGTGGGAGTCGCGCAGACCCGTCAGACTTTCGATGGGACGTAGTTAGCATTAAAACCCCATTGAGCATCCTTACAATTGTGCGCAGTATCCATGATAGTAAACGTTCGAACAGAGTTAACGCCATTCTGAACAATACAGGCTTCAATTACCTCAGACCGACAGAAAAATACCCGACATAACACAGGAATTGCAGGTTCACTTTGCCCAGCATGCAACGCGGTGCGATTGAAGCAGCAGCCTGCTGGTCACTGTGACAATCGGACTAAACCTCACGTTATGTAGGCTATGATTAGTTTTACAGGAAACGTCACCATTTAAAGTAGGGTAGTCCTATCATATTATGAATTCAGTTTGACAATTATTAGTTCACTTATTACTTCAAACCTATCCTTGCACAGCTATTTATATTATGTTTACATTTTCCCCTTAATGCTGGTCTCTAGACTGTCCCTTGCACTGTTGGACTTAGCCTACTGCACCCTATTACTATAATTCTTATATTACACTGTATTGTTTACAGTTTTCTCTTATATTGTCCGTATTTAATGCTGGTCTCTACACTTTATCCCTGCACCCTTGGACTTATTTGCACTACCACTTGTGACACACTCAGAGCACCTTACCACTGCATACTGAATCACAGGGTTAATTCCTGCCCTGTCACTGCAAGCGACTCATGCTTATATGCAAATGCATTTTGGCTCTAGGCCAGTGTTTCTTAAACTTTTTCAGATGACGGACCACTTAGCTAAAAAAAAAAAAAAAAAGATTAGACCTACTTCAACCTAACCTAACAATAGGCCCACTCACTAAACCACCTTGCTTATTGTCTTTGCACTTTGCTTATTGTGTCAGAGGATTCATATGATTTAAACTACATAGACAGTGTTGCAGAACTGTTTGGATTTACATACAAGTTGGTTCAGTATTGCAAACAACTCATCTATATTATATTTTACCATGTCTGCTCGCGGACCACTTGGGATAGCTTGCGGACCACCAGTGGTCCCTGGACCACACTTTGAGAAACACTGCCCTAGGCCATCATCAGTGAAGCAAAACGCATCTGTTAAGATATGTTGTTCCCTTTAAGTCTTACGAATAACAAAGAGAGCGTAGGTGATATCAGGTCATGTGAAATGTTTTGCTTTCATTTCCAGGTTGGGGAGTTGTACAAGGCTGACCAACTAGTTCACCAGTTTCTCCACAGAAGTAGCTTATTGCTGTGTTAGGACAGACATCTAAGGCCGTAAACAGATTATGCCGTGCTCTTGGGCACTTTCAATGCTGCAGACATTTTCTTATCCTTCCCCAGATCTGTGTCTTCACACAACCCTGTCTCGCAGGTCTACGGACAATTCTCTCGACCTCGACCTCGTTGCTTGGTTTTCACTCAGACATACACCATCAACTGTGAGACCTTATATAAAGAGATGTGTGCCTTTCCTAATAATGTCCAGTGATTTCATTTAGGCATAGGTGGACTCCAATCAAGTTGTAGAAGCATCTCAAGGACCATTGATAGAAGTAGGATGCACCAGAGCTCAATTGCAAGTGTCATAACAAAGGGTCTGATTATATGTAAATTGAATATTTCTGTATTTTATTTTTTATAAATTTACAAAACATTCCAAACATCTGTTTTTTGTGGAGTGTTGGAGTATTTTGTGTAGATTGATGAGGAAAAAAAATGAATTGAATCCATTTTAAGATGAGTCTGAAACATAACAAAATGTGGAAAACTTGAAAGGGTCTGAAAACGTTCTGGTTGCACTGTATATATATAAACTGTCAACATTTCAAAACAAAACTGAAATAGCTGTAATTAGCCTATAAATATAGGAAGAACACACTGAATTACAGTACAGAAATACTTGCATCACTCACACACACAACCAGAAACACATAGCTTGCTCATGTAGATATGATTTCCAGTTTTCATGGAATCTCTAAGGTAATGTGGGTTTCATTTGCAAGTGGGAGGCAGATGCATGAAGTTGCAGCATGCAGGACTTGTATCCAAGGCACTTATAGCCCACCTTTAATGGTTGTGATGTCACTCTGCTAAAGGATACATTTTCCAGGTTCCACAGATGCCCTCTTAGCTCTTAGCAGACAGTCTTGACAGTCCCACTAAATGTTATGGAACTCATTTAGTTATTTGTTGGCTTGCAATATCATAAAGTACAGTGCCAGTGACAGCTGCTCTTAAGGAGATATTGGTCTATTTAGAACCCCACCTACACCAGGGTGCATAGGAGCAGCAGCATATCAGGTTATGAAAAAAATACAAATATAAAGAAATATATTTTAATAGCAGAATGTGTGCCACAATTATTGCCACTCCTTTAAAATCTGAAAATAAAATATAATTGAAGTTTTTTTTGTATTTTTTTAAGTTAAGCAGTGTCTGGACTTTCAAGCACTAATCCATGACTTCCTTAAATGACACACAGGTCAGATGCTGTTATTCTTCGACGTTCAACAAGAGAATACATGGTTACAAAGGGAAAGTGTACTGACCTCTGTAAGTCACCCCTGTAAGTTATTCCTCTCTGTCCTCAACTTTACCAACGGTGGGTGGGTGCCAATAAATGTGGAAAACAGCCACAGCTGCAAAGAGAGAAGTCCCCCTCTAGTGGTGACAGATGGTATGTCTGTTTTTTCTTCAATGATATCATTGTGAAGCAGTGATCCTCTTGGAGAAT